>NW_023458556.1:19323069-19323226 GCF_013731165.1 Rhagoletis pomonella
AGCCTTTGAACCGAACCGAAACTCCGGTTCAAGGAAAAAACCCCGTTTTGACGAACCAATCAAAAGTAGCAAAAGCAGTTCGAACCGCTGAACCGAATCGACCGAATTTTTCATACGGTTCACGTTCCTACTACTTGCCCACATAAAACATTTGTGC
>NW_023458556.1:19323326-19324843 GCF_013731165.1 Rhagoletis pomonella
AACAGGTTTTACTAAAATCAACAAAATCGAAAAGGGAACTATTCGTAGTTAAAAGTTAAACATTATCAAGTACCTCCCCATAGACAGGGCTTTTAGTAGCTAAGTGATAATGAAAAAAAAGTATACCCCTATTTTTTTATTTTGAAATCAAAAGATATTTAGAGGTTTTTCATGTATTTGTATATGGGAAAAATGAATTTTTTTCGCAGAGATGGTATAGAATTCTTGAAAGTCAATATTTTTCGATCGGAAAACTCTGGTTATCTTCAGGAGACTTTCAATTATATAAATAGGCAATCATGTTTCCTTTACACCCCTTTTACGGCTAAACTGTACTTCTAAGGTATAAACAATTATATATCATTAGAAAGGTATTTTGATGCTGATGTGCAGGCAATTTTTAAAATTTCAAATTAGTTTAAAATAGAGCGAAAAAATCAATTCAAAAGTTACACCAATACCAATGCCATACATGTACATGGTTGGGGCGGAAATGCCTCCTAAATGTATGCTTTAATATTGATAGTGAATTAAAGAAACGTGCTAAGCAGCAGTTTAGGAATAAGATGTATGTATGTATGTACATGAATAGATTAGCCTCAAACAAGGATGAAGATAATTTTCAGTATGGAGAAGAAGAAAGGGATAAATACAGAAATTAAAATAAAAGTAAAGAAACCTAAATATAAAGACAAAGAGGAAGGAAAATTTAAATACCTAACCTAATAACAATGGTGGGGGTGAATATGTAAATGAAGAAAAGAATGGACATATTTAGATCAGGATAAAGGAAAGGATAAAGATGAAAAAGAAGATGAAGACCAAGACGAGGAAGAAGATGAAGATGAATATGAAGATAAGGATAAAGATAACTTATC
This sequence comes from Rhagoletis pomonella, assembly GCF_013731165.1. Lineage (NCBI taxonomy): Eukaryota > Metazoa > Arthropoda > Insecta > Diptera > Tephritidae > Rhagoletis > Rhagoletis pomonella. The sequence continues at coordinate 19,324,205 of NW_023458556.1, forward strand.
TTAACTTAACCCCTTAACTTAACTTAACTCACCTCAACTCATCTCACCTCCGCTTAAAAACTTACTCCACATGAGTTCGCTACACATTAATTCACCTCACCTTAACTCCCCACACCTAAATCCACCACTACTTCACTCCCCACACCTAAATTCACCACACCTTAATTCACCACACCTAAATCCACCACACTTTAATTCACCACACCTCAACTCACCACACCCCAACATTCTCACCACATCTTAACTCACCACACCTTAATCTACCACACTTTAATTTACCACACCTCAACTTTCTCACCACACCTTAATTCACCACATCTCAACCCACCACAACTAAATTCACCACACCTCTTAAGACCACCACACCTGAATTCATAACACCGTAACCCCCACACCCTGCACACTGCAACTCACCACACCCAATTTCAACACATGACATGATATCACTAAAGAAACAATATAAAGAAAAAGAGGAAGGAAAATTTAACTACCTAACCTAATAACAATGGTGGGGGTAAATACGTAAATGGAGAAAAGAATGAAGATATAGATCAGGATAAAGGAAAAGATAAATATGAAGACGAAGGTTAATATGAAGATGAAGATGAAGATGAAGATGAAGATGAAGATGAAGATGAA
>NW_023458556.1:19324853-19324995 GCF_013731165.1 Rhagoletis pomonella
ATGAAGATGAAGATGAAGATGAAGATGAAGATGAAGATGAAGATGAAGATGAAGATGAAGACGAAGATGAAGATGAAGATGAAGATGAAGATGAGGATGAAGATGAAGATGAAGATGAAGATGAAGATGAAGATGAAGATGA
>NW_023458556.1:19325095-19347739 GCF_013731165.1 Rhagoletis pomonella
ATGAAGATGAAGATGAAGATGAAGATGAAGATGAAGATGAAGATGAATATGAATATGAATATGAATATGAACATGAACATGAGCTTGAACATGAACATGAAAATGAACATGAACATGAACATGAACATGAAAATGAACATGAACATGAACTTGAACATGAACATGAACATGAACATGAACATGAAGGTGTAGATAAACATAAACATAAACATAAACATTAAAAGCGATAGAGACAAAGATAGAGAGGAAGAAAGTGATAGGGATAAAAAGGAAATACAACTGAAGAATGTGCGATGTTATATTGTGATGTGTTATGCTACATATGTTATGTTATTGAATCTAATGCTATTCTATGGTATGTTATGCTAAGTACTAAGCTAAACTCCCCTCCACTTAACCCATTCCAACAAATTTTATTTCAGCTCAACTCAACTCACATAAACTATCCTTAATTTTAGCGGTTGAATTTCAACCGCTGGGCGAACACTAGTAATAATAATAATAATAGATTGGCGCTTACACATATGTTAGTGTTTGGCCGAGCTTCTCCTCCGATTTGTGGCGTGCGCCTTGATGTTGTCACACAAAGGGGAGGGACCTACAGTTTTACGCCGACTCCGAACGGCGAATGTATTTTTATGAGAAGCTGTTTTTCATGGCAGAAATACACTCGGAGGTTTGCCATTGCCTGCCGAGGGACGACCGCTGTTAAGAAAAAACCTTTTTCTATATTCATTGCGATGTTGCTTTGACCAGGGCTTGAACCCAGGTGCTGATGAGTGAAAGCGCGCACTGCTTACCACTACATCACAGCGGCCGAGATTCCCAATAATAATACCCAATTGTTTATTTCACCATTTTTTAATGTGGGTTTTGGGCGGACCTATAAATTATAGTTACAATAAAAAAATGGTTAAAAAACCAATTGGGTATTATTATTGGGAATCTCCTGCAGATAAGCAAAGTTTTCTGGTAGAAAAATATTGATTTTTAACCATTCTATACCATTTCGACGAAAAGTTGTTTTTTCCACATAAGTATAAAATACATGGAAAACTTTGAGCGCTCTGAGCGACCTCTAAATATTTTTATACCCGAGCGCACTTGTGCAAAAGGGTATTATAACTTTGTTCACATAACGGTTGTTTGTAACAGGCAAAACGAATCGAGATAGATATAGACAAATGTATACATAAATGATCAGAATGAAAAGAGAAATCGATTAAGCGGTGACTGTCTGTCCGTCCGTCCGTCTGTGCACACGATAACTCGAGTAAAAATTGAGATATCTTAACGAAACTTGGTACGTGAACTTCTTTTGGGCGTGGGACGGATGGTATTGAAAATGGGCGAAATCAGATAATAACCACGCCTACCTCCCATATAACGGTAATTTTCAGAAAAACTAAAACTGCGATATTTTAGTAACTACTGAAGATAATTCACTCAAAATTGATATTTGCAATGAGTTTTAGACGAAAAATAAGAATATTACAAAATTTTGGCAAATGGGCGTAGCCACGCCCACTTATGGTTACATGTGTATAACTTGGTAACCGCTGCACCAATTTCTTCCAAACTTAGCACAGTTGTTGGCCTTCGCACAACATACCAAATGGCCGAAAATTTTTAACCACGCCCACATCGCATATAACGGTAATTTAGAGAAATACAAAATCTTCGATAAATCAGTAAATAATAAAGCTAATGTATTCAAAATTGATGCTTGCAACGATTCTTAACCAAGAAATACGTTTGTGATAAAATTTTGGAAAATGGGCGTGGCACCGCCCACTTATGATCACATTATGTATCTCGGTAACCGTTCTACCAATTTGTACCAAACTCGGTGTGGTTATTGTGCTTGCCACATAAAACGTTGAAAATTATTGAAAGCGGACTAAAATTGAGGCCGCTTTACATATAACGGTAAATTTCAGAACTGCTTGAAACTTCAAAATTTCGAAATCTAAGGACTCTAATTTACTCAAAATTGATACGCCCCGGCTTACCATGTAGCGGTAGCTTTCGGTAAGGTGAAAAGCCTATATTTAATACGTGCGCCGGGTATTTAATGTTCGGCTCCGCCCGAACTTAGACTTTCTTACTTGTTTGATTTCAAAATAAAAAATAAGGGTATATTTTTTCAGTATAGAACAATCCTAAGGGGTGAGAGCATAAAAATACCGACTTTATTTTTCACATGCATTTTTGGACCACCCTAATGCACATATGTATGTCATATAAGCCCAGGGTCCGTCCAGATACGTTAATGAATCAAACTAACTTCGGTGCTGCATTCTGAGATTGCAGCACTCGATAATGAGTGCCGTTGAATCAATTTTCTTATGTTTATTAGAATTGCGAGTATGTATGTACTAGTATGTATATGTATATGTATATAGTACATACTTGTTGATAGTTTTTTGCGTATGCTTCTACGATTTCTTCAATTACGTCTCAAAATTTGCGTACTTATATACACTTGTGGTCAGCTGATTAAGTTAAGTGACATATAAAACATTTTAACCTCTTCCAACTTTTCTGCCTTTATATTATTATTGATTTTTCTTAATATAGGATTAGGCCAGACACATAAAAATAAAAAATCATAATTGAACCGCTAACATTTGATTTCTGTTTTCTCCTTAAAATTTTATGATTGTTTATTTTTAGATCAAGAATAATCTTTTTTGTTTATTTTTATTTTTTAGATCAATTTTTTACAGCTTTTTTGTTTTTTTTTTATATTGTATTATGTTATGTAGAAGTATACGCAAGTCCAATTAAAAATTGTCACACATTTCTCTACAGATTGCTAATAGATAACGCGGATTTAATAAATAATAAATACATATCATGGGAATTTCATAAGTGCTTGAAGTCGTCAAAGATCAAAAACAAGTGACAACATTTTTGCTGATAAGAAATTATTTAAAACAAAAAGTGTTACTAATTAGACATATTTATAATTTGATTTAGCGATTCTTAATTATTTTATATACCTACTGGATCATAGACGAAAGAATAACGTCACATTCGAAACCATCTGTATCTACATGCATATGTAAATACATATTAGACATTAGAGTGCATCACAAAAAAGTTGCGGTATTTCCGCCGGGATTGCAAAATGTATTATATTTGAAGACGTTCAACAAAATATTTCGGAAAAATATTAAGATTTACGTGAGCGGAACCGATTTGAAAATACCTGCATAAAAACATAAAAAATAATTTTTCAACGGAATCGCGATAATGAAATTTTTACTGCAGTTTTTTTTACTTTTCACAAAGATTGGTTTTTTCCCACTATTTTTGTTCCTTGGCAAACAAACTCTTTCCCGCCCCATTTTTATTTTCAAAAGTCAACACATCTTAATTCAACTTGGAATAACGCTCGTTCATCCTACATTTATTTTGCAAAGAAATAAAAAGAGTAAGACAATACCTCTCCAATTATACCTCCTAAGTCTAAGTTTTTCTTAAACCAATATTTGAAAAAATTTCAAAAACAGCATATATGAGGGATTTTTTTCAAAAAATACTTTAAAACTATTTTTATGCATGAAAAACTAAATTTTTTGGGGCATTTGGCAATCGGTCCAGCTCACGTAAAGCTTAATATTATTCCGAAATATAATAGATGTTATAATTAAAATGGAAACACAGTACCAATTTTTTTTTTTTGTGTGTGGGGAGTGATGCAGTCTAATGTATGTAAATATTTGCTCGGTTTTTTTTTTTACTTTTTAGTAGGGTACTTTACCATGCGCTAAAAATTTGTGTTAATAAAAATAAAAACAATATTTCATACTGAGACATTTGCTAATAAATTATTTGGCCGGGGGTTCCTCCCCAATTTTACATTTCGCTAGCTTATAATGAAAAGTGGCTAAAGGCCTGTATGCAGCTCTCAAGAAACGCAAAAACTCCATATAAAATGACGTAGGTACAAGAAATGGCTAAGAGATTTTCTTGAGTCAAATTTCCTTAAGGCAGTACGCAGTTCCTAAGGAATTTACTACGCTTTCTCCTACGGTTTTCTAAAGTTTTTTTTTGTGAAAAAAAGCACAAGACAACCCATGTTTGCAACTGAAATATATGCCCGTTCCATTATTTCTTGAGGAAAGAGCGAGGCAACAGGCTGTGAAGTATCAAAAATGTCAAAATTTCTTGGACACTCCCATACGAATTAATGGCAAATTTTTTCTTGACCGTTTTCTTGAGAGCTACATGCCGACCTTAAGCGTGTTTAAAGCAAACAAAAGCTCCTTACGAATGATTTCATTTTATCTTGGCCGCTGGTGCCGTTTTTGACCTTAGCATATTTTCTTTTAATTGAATATAAACGAGAAAAAATAAAGCAAGTACCTTAATCCTTTTCGAAACAATGCATTTTTAGTTGATTATGCGTCCTATATCCAAATATGAGTTTTCTTATAAAGTGGATTCAGCGATTTTTGACTTCAAGCTAGCGATACATTTGATATTGTCACAGAAATTAAGTGGCCTACACTGCCATCTAAGAGAAGGTTTTATTAGGTGGGTTTTTTTTTTGGCAAAAATACACTCACTTTCGAATCCATTAGCTGATAATAGAAACTATCGGCAGTTAATCGAAATCTGATTGTAAAAAGTGTTTCAATTGCCTTAATTGTCATAAGAGAGGTGAAGTTAAAAGAAAATTGGTTATGATGCAGTTTCCGGCCGGAAATAAATCTCGATTGATTGATGCAATTTATGTATGTATGTATGTACATACATAGTATGTCTACAGAGTAAAGAATATTCCGACGAATTGATAACCTCCTCCTTTTTTTGAAGTCAGTTAAAAAGAAGTATTAGTCAGGTCTACCTCTGGCAATTAGCTAGTGATGAAGTAGTTCTGATATGTTCGTCTATACAAACATACATAGATATGTACATACATACGAGTATATGCAATATGCAAGCACATTTAGTACATACATATGTACATATGTGTTTTTGTATCAATGATTGATGGCTGTGAACGCAAAAACATGGTATGCTTGTTGTTATTTTGGTGTTACAAATATAGATAAACATAAAAATGATATCAACGGATTTAAAGTAATTAAGTTTTCCACTACGGTAAATGTCAATTTGTAGCTTTTCGAATAATTAGTGGAATTTTTATAACAAAACTTCAGTCTGCTCTTATTAAAAAATTCTCTTATTACTTTTATACTATTTTATTTTTAATTTTTCTTTTCATTGTACGTTCACAACCATCGGCGTAGCCAGAATGAAGGCGTAGCCAGAAGGGGGCTCGACCCTATTAAGCTGGCATTTCAGGGTACTATTTTATATATATATAAGGAAAATTTGAAAGTTAGGGGGGGGAGGCTCGAGGACCCCCTGCCCCTACCTGGCTACGCCCATGTTCACAACTATCATGTTTCTTTTGCTAAGGCTTTCTGCACATTGGTCGTCCAATCATAGTTGCTTCATCGTCACAATCATGATGCTACGATTACATTACGATTACACTTTCGCACACTCGGTCGTGATATTTCAATTCATTTGGCGTCTAAAAATTCACTTGGAGAAGGTATTTTCTGTTTTTCTGGTTGATATTTTCGCGAAATATTTACAAAAACCTGCAATTTTTAAAATATAGACTTTGCTGCAACAATTCTAGACATCATTTTGCAGTAACATCTCTTCTTGTCTTTTCCTGAAATGTGTTTTGTGCATGCACACAGGGACTTTTTACAATTTCGTAATATTTTATAGCTAAAACGCTCACATTTATTGAATTTTGATGCAATTATCCACTTTTTAATAATTTCCAAAGATTTTATGCAAAAAATACTAATTTTTATGCAATTTTTATGAAAATATTAACTTTTTCACTAATTTTTCACCATAAAATGTAAACAAACAATGCGTGCACAACGATTAGCAAACGACAGTGCCGGACTTATCTGTTTCTGCATCTTCTACGATTTGCCGATAACAAGCCGATAACGACAAGTGTGCAGATCTCCTTTGAAATGCATGTGCTCGGCTCAAAATTTCAGGGCGAGACGATAACTCAACTATGATTGGACGACAAGTGTGCAGATAGCCTAAGTCATTATGAATTCCATTTATAGAGCCAGCATAATACTTATTCTATCACAATTTGCAGATCATTAGATGTGCTATGAGTTGAAATTAAAAATGAAATTTCCGCTGATAAAAAGGTACGCAGATAACTTGGCGGTGTTTCTTTTTTCAAACGCTTATAAATAGCGGCTAAATATAATTGAGGGATTCACAACGGTGTCGTAAGTGTCGTATTGTTGTATGTCGTAAACTTTAAAAGCATAAATAAATGTTTACATAACTTGAAACCACAACCAACTATTTTAAAACACTGCGAAAATTTATAATATGATTTGATGGTACTTTGCGAACCCCCTTAATATATTTTTTAGGCGTTTAAATTTTAAGTTTTGTTTTCCCAAAAATTTTATAGATCCCCCACGCTTATTGATACAAGAAGCTCAAAAGAGTGCTTTCTTTAACCTCCGTTAGTAGCTCAAAGGAGTGTTCGTCCGTAAGAACATGTAATGTTAAAAAAGGATTATAAAAGCATGAGGCTCGGAGATTTGTGCAGTAATCCATTTCTGGCAAAGGGGCGATCTAAGATTAACCTATGGCTGGTCCTATTTTTTACTGGGTAACGAGGCTAATACAGTCAAAACTTAATAGCAAAACTTGTAGAGCGCTTGGTCGGTATAGTACAGCAGGAGCCGGAAGTGCTGGCGGTGGTCACAGTCATGCTTTCCCTAATCAAACTGACTTGAAAAATCGGCTTAAGATAGTATCTTGCGATTTCGAAACTTTGGCAAAAAAGTTTTTCCAAATGTATCCTCAATAAGCCCTGCGAAGTTATATTCACGTCCATTACGGTTTCCGGCATCCGGCCGGATCTAAACCGAAACTCACTGTCATAACAAGCGAGTGTGAAGGAAGGATCCTTTGAACCGGAATGGGCATGTATCCGACGGAATTCGAATTTACGTCTTCACACTCGCTTGTCATGACAGTGCGAATCGGGCTCGATCCGTGCAGATGGCATCCTACGGATTCCGTAATAGGCATGATTACCTGGAAGGGGCTTCTGCGAAAGGAATATCATGGCGATCGGTTAAGATCAACAATACTTTACACCTACATAGGTTTCAGAAAAGTCTAGCAAAGGGCAAACTCCTTACAAAAAACAAATTCTCAACTGCTTAATATGCGAAGGGAGCTTAAGAACTCTCATTGATTGCTTGACAGAATGTTGCAAGTTAAAGTGTTCTGGTAAGATGAGAACCTCTGCAGAGACGGATGTCAGGCCTTGTGATCTGGGTGTACGTCAGAGCATACACTATTTTAACTAGTCGAAAAATTGCTGTTGAGAGGTAATCCCAAAAAAACCAAGCCCATTTTTCTAGGCGGTGCAAAGTGCTTACCAAATGTGTAAGCGGGGTCGTATGCTACACAGCCTTAATGCGATCTTACATCTGCATCTACCCGGGTTTGGTTTAAAAACTCGATATGGACTGTCATTGTATCAGTACGGCTGAAAGAAGTCGGCTCACGGATTGATGGAAGCTCAGGCCATTCGGCTATTTTTCGATACCAAAACGATAAGACTGGCTCAGCAGAACTCACCGTATGCCTTATATCATTAACTTCTATGCTATTCAGATGTCTGCATACATGAAGGAACAAACGTAGGGAAAATTTTCTCAGCTGAACTGTGGCTATAGGCATCTTTTCGGCTACCTGTCCACTACTACGTATGTATGTATATATGTATAACAAGCGCAACTTTTGATCATCTAGGAAACATGAAGGAGCTTCGCTCAAGGATCTACAGAGTTCAAACAATCCTCAATATTATCTTAAAATCAGACGGACCTGAGCGCTTTAGACTCACGCCTAGGCAATGTAAAGTCACTTACTGAATTTCGTAGATTGGTGAATGAGATGGTCCGGCTTTATAAAATTCAAATTATATAAGTACCAGGACACCGGTATATTGAGGGTAATTTCCCTCTCATGACCACCCTCAAGCAGTTTGTAAGACCTCAAACAACTCAAGTGGGCAATAAAATCTGACCTTTCTAACAACTCATATAGATGGCTTTAAGTTTAAATACTATAGAAAGTCTTACGAGCCACTGTCTAATTGTCTTAAACGCCATAAGTCTAAGTTTGGACGCACAGAACGGCTGTCATAGTTGTAGGAGCATAGAGGAAAAATAAAATTTAAAAAATCTTGTACATCACTGACCAGTTTTAAGTAGAATAAGATTACGCCCGATTGAAAAACCTTCCTTTTTGGTAAAGCCTTACAGTAACTTCACAGATAGAAATAGGAGCATTAACAAAATCAGCAGTGTAGTTTGTACTCTAGTGAGCTCAGAAAGGCGGAGTATCCCTGAGCTCAGTTGGGGTCTCAGCGACCCGGTTTTATATGATCCTACCACGTCTAGATCAAGGGCAAGCAAAGGTCAAATACCCAAAGTCGGATAAGATAATTTTTTGGAAAATAAACGGCTTACAGAGGTCATTTTACCTAAACGATCAAATCGTATCGGAACATTTAGTTAATTAGAGCATAAGCTCCTGCCAATTAGGAATCGTTATGTGTTAGTCAAAGAAAGTATTGGCATATAGTTGTAAGTTATTTATTTATTGTTACTAAATGTAAAGTATTATTATTTTTTTAAATGAAAGCTTTAAATATGAGTCCAATTTAACTTATTTTTATCCATTTTATTTCCACAGCTAATTTGCAATGCCTGCCAATAAACCTTATGAACGCCCAAAGGACTTCATTGATCCTGGTTTGCCATCGAAATGCACTTGGCATTTGGGCACAAAGGAAAAGACGCCACATACCCAACGACCTATGTGAGTCGGATATAAATTTTTTTAGCTGTTCCATTATTCTTTCATCTTATATACTCTGGACATTTTCAGCGCTCACCGTCAGAAACTGACGCCAAATATTTTAGAGGTTATTGGCTGCACACCACTGGTCAAACTGAATGCGATACCCAAAGCGGAGGGTATCAAATGTGAAATGTGTAAGTGCCATAGCAGAAACGATATATCGATGGCCCTCTGCAATAAACACAACTCAAAATTGCATATATTTAAATTATATAGCGGATTGGGTTGATAAATAAGCACTGGCAGGCGCTGTTGTGTCATTTCGATCGATATGTAGTTTTTCATAAAAACAAAAGAGCGTAAAATTTTAAAATTCCTTTGCACGCATTGCATTAATGACACCTATGTCTTCTTTTCCCATCCAGATGCCAAGTGCGAGTTCCTCAACCCTGGTGGTTCGGTTAAAGACCGCATTGGCTATCGCATGGTTCAAGATGCCGAGGAAAAAGGCTTACTCAAACCCGGCTGTACAATCATCGAACCAACTTCGGGCAATACTGGCATTGGCATCGCCATGGCATCCGCCGTCAAGGGTTACAATTGTGTAATCGTGATGCCGGAGAAAATGTCTAATGAGAAAGTATCTGCACTACGTGCCTTAGGCGCCAAAATCATACGCACACCAACCGAAGCGCCGTACGATAGTCCTGAAGGCCTTATCTGTGTGGCGCAACGTCTGCAAAAGGAATTACCAAACGCTATTGTTTTGGATCAGTACCGTAATGCTGGCAACCCACTCGCGCACTATGATGGCACTGGCGCCGAAATATTGTGGCAGACAGATAACAAAGTAGATGTGGTAGTCGTATGCGCAGGCACCTGCGGCACAGTCACCGGCATCGGTCGCAAAATCAAGGAGGTATTGCCCAACTGCAAAGTGATTGGCGTCGATCCTTACGGTTCGGCATTGGCGCGTCCTCAAGCACTCAATAAGACGAATGTGGACTTTTATGAAGTTGAGGGTATTGGTTATGATTTCACGCCTACTGTTAATGACTACGACGTTGTAGATTCGTGGTTAAAAGTGGATGATAAACAGAGCTTTACGATGGCGAAGCGCTTGAATGCCGAAGAGGCGTTGCTATGCGGGGGTTCGGGTGGTTCCGCCATGTATGCCGCGTTGCAGGTCGCCAAGGAATTGAAGGAGGGACAACGTTGTGTAGTTCTTCTGCCCGATGGTATACGAAATTATATGACGAAATTCGTATCGAATAATTGGATGGAGGCGCGTGATCTCAAACCAGTGGTGAACGAACACAATCACTGGTGGTGGGATACGCCGGTGAGTGCGTTGAACTTGAAGGTACCTGTGGTGCTTAAATCGGATGTGAGCTTTTCCAAGGCGATTGAGACTCTGAAGGAGCACAATGTTGAACAGTTGGCGCTCGTCGATGCCGAGGATGGGTAAGCGAGAAATTGGAGCACTTATTTGTCAATAAATATCACTTAGATTTTTTTTTTTTTTTTTTTTTAGCGCACTTTTGGGCGCCTTACTTCAAGAAACCCTACTCAGTCAGGTCGTGAGCATGAATCGCCAACAAGATGAGCCTGCCATCAAGGCAGTGAACAAACGTATAATACGTTTGCCTTCCACTGCTATATTGGGTAAATTGGCGCGCATTCTAGAAATTGATCCCTGCGTATTAATTGTGGACAATGAAGGTGAGTTTCCCAGCGTCAGTCAAGATTCTGATTTAATGCAAATTTATTAATATGCAGGTGATAAAGAGGTCATTAAAGGACTTGCCACCAAATTAGACGTGTTAACTTACATTGCTAAGGGTTCTGTTCACACCAATGGCACAAATGGGCAATAAAATCATTGGGACATGCCTCCATACTTAAAACTAAATAATATTTAATCCGTTCCGACAGATGGTTGCAGCTAATTCAATGAAGTTAGCGCTACTTAAGTCAGATGTTCCTGCAGGGAATGAATTTCCGAACTGTCAGCACTTTTGCTTTTCAAAGTTGGCTAAAGCCAACAGACTCGGCGTAGGCCATGTATTCGAATCGATAGACATTAAATAAATGAAAAATAATTTAGAAAAGAAAATTTAATACAAAGTAAAAACGTTTAAACGGCAGTTGATAAATTAGCTGTTATTTAAGTTTATCCAGATGATAAATTAACTGTTACTTAAGTTTATCTTATATTAAAAAAAACCTTTTTCGTTCCGAAAATAAGACTAAAATAAAATTAAAAATTATTCTTTTTACTTAACAAAAAATTAATATTTTTTATTGGTAACTTTAATAGTTAAGAATTAGATGAGTGAGTATTTATGTAATGTAAAAAGCTGTGACGCAAAAAAAATAGAAAAAAGTTTTTTTTTAACAATGGTCGCCCCTCGGCAGGCAATGGCAAACCTCCGAGTGTATTTCTGCCATGAAAAACAGCTTCTCATAAAAATACAATCGCCGTTCGGAGTCGGCGTAAAACTGTAGGTCCCTCCGCTTTGTGTGACAACATCAGGGCGCACGCCACAAATCGGAGGAGAAGCTCGGCCAAACACTAACATATGTGTAAGCGCCAATCTATTATTATTATTATTATTATATTATTAAAAGCTGTGACGTCAAGCTGGAAACGAGTAATAGCGAAGAGGGAGAAATAAAGGGGAATCAGAATATAAATGTATGTATGTATGTACGTACACTCAGGAAGCTTAAAATTGGTGATCTAAATATGCATGTGGAAAAAGTAAACTCGGAATTTGTATGCTCTCACGCCCTATTTAGAGGTCGCTCAAAGCGCTCAAAAGTTTCTATGTATTTTATATGGGGAAAAAACAACTTTTCGTAGAAGTGGTATAGAATTCTTGAAAATTAACCATTTTCGATTTGAAAACTCTGTTTCTCTTCAGGAGATTCCCAGTAATGGGTAGGTTCAGAAGGCGCAGCAATATTACCATCATCTATCACGCAAGGGTTTAGTTGATCAAAAGTCATTCCGTCTTCGTATACTAGGGCTCGGGTTCATCTTATTTCCGGTTATAACCTGTTAAAGGTTGGATAAGTGTTTCATCCACAGTTAGGTATGTTCTGTACATCGACCACCAGGTCATCATAGTTGTTCTTAAAGGAGTTTGTCGTGGTATTTAAACCTTCAGCTCTCTATATCGGTCCCACACAGCTCGTGTTGTACTCGATCGCAGCATCGCCCTGTAGGCAGTTTTTTCTCTGCTACTTCGTGACATTCCTCGTCGCCCATTTTGATTCTCGGGTTCGCTAAAATCTGGCCACTTCTTCGGCGACGGTACGTAATGTGCGGGAAATGTGAATGTCGACCAGCTTTAGTCCATTATCCGACAGTACTCGGCGACGAACTTTCTCCTCCACCACAAATCCGACACCGAATTTGGGCTCCCTAACATGGCAGCTGTGGTTCGCAGTCCGGCGAATTTCTAGGACGGCGGTGATGTCAGCGGTAGTCGTATTAAGGATCCGGACATTGCAGCTACGTGCTCTCAAATCATAGTCGCTTAAACATTCAGCGTGGTCATCATCAGAAGAAGAGACTCATCCGGGGCTTCGCTGATAGCTTAACTGATATTTATCAAGTGCCAAAATTCCGGAATTCTCGAAAGGCGAACTTAGTATGATTTTTATTGCCCCTTGAAAGAAGAAAACCAAATCTCTTTAAAGTGAAAAACTTGAAATTAATTCAAATAACGAGTATTTTTATAAGTTGTTAATAGGAACCATCTTCAGAGGTCAGTAGACTTCTTAATAGGGTGTTAAAAACCTTAAAAGAAAGGCGATTAGTCTAAATATTATAGCGGGACGAAAATTCGCTAATTCCTGGGCCAGAGATATGGAAGTAGATAGGAAGGGCCAACATACTAAACTGGTACAGTCTGGGTTTCCCTTATCACCTTTGATGATGGTTTTTTGGAGCGTTCAATCGGGCCGAAGCTAAATATATCGTTAAGCATAGCGGGAACTTTTAGGCTCATTGATTGAATTGCTGATTGAACAGCTGATCGACTTTTGCCCGAAAAATTGTTTTCAATCATTTTCAAGCTAGAAACAAACGCTTCGGATTTTCAGTAAACTCTTCAATTATTTCCTTCTCAATCATCACTTGATTTTAGTTAGTTCAGATACTCATTCCTCTCCTTATTGTCGTTCTTCTGCGTCCCCGTTCGGGCACTCTGAGCAATGGAATGAACCCATGTGTGAGATACTGTAGCCAACTCGTTGAGCCTTGATTCACGATGAAAGAGAAGGGTGATTCGGAAGAGCCTTCCGATTTATTCGTTTAAAGGGTTGACTAATGCCACCAGCATCTGTTCAGCTTTAGATTCGCCCAAAAGTGGGCGTATTTTGTCTTAAGCATGTGACTGGGAGTATAAAAATTGTAAATATTTTGGCAGACATTCTAGGGCGGTGCCCCTGCGGTCGATCTCTTCTTCGATACTCCTATACATACGCTGCATCCTCCGGCGGACAAAGCCAAAAGTCGAGTGACCAGTAGGTTGCACAAACTGCCAATTCCTAGGGCACCAGCGGTGAAGTTCGGGTAGCCATCTCGAAGGGGAAAGCCGCCAAAGCCGTCGGACCCGACAGAATTTGCATATACTATATATATATGCTTATACTGAAAAATTAGGGTCCAGCGGAAGTAGGCTACCTTAGCAAGGTCCTCAACCTGTCTATGGCCACTCTCATCATTCCGGACATCTGGAAAATTGGGAGGATGGCCCCCCTGCTGAAGCCTGGGAGACCGTCCAACAAGGGAGAGTCTTATCGTCCGATAACTCTCATTTCCTCGGTAGCGAAGACACTTGAAGCCTTGAAAAGATGTGGTCTAAATCGAAACCGCCCCTGTGAGAGAACAGTTCTAGTAGCATTGGATCTGTCATAGGCGATTGACATCGTCAGTCACTCCCCGCTATTAGAAGACATTGAAGCTTGCTTTTCCCACAGGGACTCAAACGACATTCGTCAGTCGTTCCCACGACAGTCGGGTCTACGTAACCGGAACGACCCAGATTTATATCTGGCCAAGGACTGTCACTCCAGCAACACTCCCCAAAAAGTCTTTGGGGAATTTGTATGCTGCTACAACAACAACATTCGTCAGTCATTTTTAGACAAAACCGAGGAAAATTAAACATGGGGTTCGAAGGGTGCTCCCATTTTCCCGCTACTGTTTAATTTTTACATATCAAAGCTCCCTCGAACACCAGTGGCTATAATGACGTCTGGGAATGGAATTGATGACTTGTGTTCGAAAGTAAACGGTTACCTGCCTGAGCTTTCTCGCTTCTTCGCTGCAAGGAGAATAGCCCTCTCCTTGACCAAATCTCGGCAACCCTCTTTACCACCTGGACGAAGGAGGTCAGCCCACAGCTGGGTTTTTACATTGATAGCAAACCAATTCCGACGGTGAATAACCTGAAAATCCTCGGAGTTGCAGCGCAGTGGACGAAGCTACAGGCATGCCAAAACACGGCACTCCAGACTACGACTGGATGCCTTCTGATGTCGCCTCATCACCACCTACATGACGAGACCCAGATGCTTCCTATCAAGGAGCCCCCGCCAAAGCACGTCAAGAAGCATCTGTACCAACTAACGGACGAAGTCCAGAGGTTCATAAAACAACATCTGGACCCGATTGGATACCAACAGGCCTTAAACGGCATTCGCAAGGAGTCGGTCTCGACTTACATCGACTCCCGACCTGGAAATGGCGTTTTAGGTATACAGCCACTCGATGGGACGGGACAGAGCTTTGGCTGCCTCGGGCGACTCGTATCATAATAGCTCAACCTTGTTTTGGCTACTGCAGCAGCCTAAACACGTACCTGAGAGTGAACCAAGATGTGCTCCATGAGTGGCAGACATGCGTAGAGTCGCCACATGTCTCTCGGCGCCGCTTCGAATGCCCCCAAAAACTCCACCCTGCTAACGCCCCTGTCCTTATGGACAGACCCACTGGAAGTAGCACACTTCCTGGACAAGCCGATCCGAGCGGGGTTTAGTAGCCGCTACAACAACAAGGGCTATCCGATCTCGACAGGGCTAAGTAAACCGCTAAACAACAGCATCCAGAGAGACAACCCAATTTTGAAAGCTTAAAAGGTTCGATCATTCCAACCACATAACCGTATAGAACAAAATCCTCCGGTACAAAACAAAGAATTTACATACAGATGTATATTTTGTCTTAGAAAATTTTTATTTTTTCATTAATTTCTTTTCAACATATGCAATTGGCCAATTTTTGGTCTGCATCTCTTTAGTGCTATTAGTCTTTTCCTATTTGTATTTTAAAAGGTGTGGGTTGTAAATGCAATATGTAACTCAAACAATAATTATTTTAAACTTAAGAGTATATAGAGAGCCGACGACCAAGATAGTGATTGATTGCAGATCTAATATTCATTTTATGCATTATAATGCATTGATAAGTAAAACTTGCGCCGTTTACATTATAAAATTACAACTAACATCTTGATTAGAAAACCTTCTTATTAAAATTCACATTACTTAGATTGTAGGGAAAAACATGCATACTTTATCTGTTATTTAGAGAACGTACCTTAGTAGATGCAATGAATTTATATTTGCACCTTTTTCTATAATTGTAATTTCAAGCTTCTGACGCAAGTACATACACGTGTGCATAGTTAAGTTCGACGCAGATTTCATGTTTCGAGAAAAAAAACAGTACATTCAAGAATAAACAAAGCACCACTTTTAGTAACTTCAATTCCAAAACAATTATACAAAACTATAGCAAGACTCAGATTCATTTTTGTAATTTCTAAATACTATAAAAGTACGTCACTGGCTAGAGCATTAATTATGTGTTGCTAGAACTTAGCAAAGTAGCTGATGCATTCATACCCCGCGATTTCGCAAATCTTTTACCTTATAAATGCGCACCAACCAATGTTCTGTGGTGTAGGCTTCCTCCAAAACATCTAGCTCAAAATCTTTATTACCAATTTCGGCAGCGCGTACACGATCGTAACCTGGCGGTTTACCACCTTCAGTGTACACTTGACCAAAGCGATAGTAACACATCTTGTACATAAGGCAATTGAGTAGTGTTGGTGAACCCTCCTTGTCAACGCGGAATTCACCATTAGCGGCATAATAATCACGTTCTTTGATGTGTGCGCCGCGATCAGTACTACCACCTATGCGCACCATCCACAAGAATTTGTTTATGTCGTCAGATGAATAACCAGTTAGACCACCAAAGATAACAAGCACATAGTCGACATCTAATTCACGCATGATTTCATATGCTTTTTCCTCAGATGAAGCCATCGCTTGGCCAACACGAGATATATGGGTGTTATTCCAGGTATTGTTATCTACTAGAATTGTACGATTAGCCATTGCCGTTATTTGGTAGCCATAATCCCACCAAGACATTACTCGTGCATCCTATACGAAAGAACAAATGCAATTTAGCGCCATAGTAGACCAAATAGTAAAACAAATTTATATAAACACGCAGTCAGCTAGTTAATAGTACTCATTTGGGTTTCATACTCTTCCTATCAAGAATTTCAAGTGTTCATCATGCGAAAGCTTCAATGGACAAATAAAACCAACTCTTTGGTTCAACTCACCTCTGGTGTGTTCATCTGCAGCCAATAGTATGCCTCTCTAAAATCATCAAAAATAATGCGGCCACCATCGTGTGAACGTGCACTAAGTACAATGCTTGGGGAAGAGTATGCTTCTGATGTTACCCATGTGCAGTGGAATGTGTAAACAATGAGCATAAACGTAATTATGCCAACAAAGCCGACTGCAACTTCACTCTTTACACCACTACTCTGCTGTTCTAGTTTTTTATATTGACGCTTACTTTCAATGGGCTTGGAGGACCCTGCGTCAATACATTTTATGTACTTGGATAACAGATGCGACGTGGCAATACCAGACAGAATGCACATAACCGGCGCTAATACAAGCATTAAACGAACCATCACACCCTGCGGAATAGTAATAGCCATTATGTTTATATATTCAATGCAAAATTTTAAGTACTACAAATCATTACCGCAAAATAAATACTTGTAACGCCATACAGTATGATAAAGATATTGGAATCAGTTAATTTGGAGAAACAGAAGTACAAGCCAGCTGGGAATA
Organism: Rhagoletis pomonella; assembly: GCF_013731165.1. Taxonomy (NCBI): domain Eukaryota; kingdom Metazoa; phylum Arthropoda; class Insecta; order Diptera; family Tephritidae; genus Rhagoletis; species Rhagoletis pomonella. The sequence continues at coordinate 19,342,187 of NW_023458556.1, forward strand.
GGAATACCAATATCTGAAAGTAAGAAAATTTAACAAATTTAAATTTATACAGTAAGCAGTAATTTTTTTTTTTAGTTAAATTTCAGCGATCAAAGTGTGAAGTAATCAATATGTGATAAACAGCCGCAAATCAGTGGAAAATCAACTGCGGCACGTTTACGGACATTAAAGCGCACTCATCCATATAATTGTCATCAGTTTAAATCTGATAATTTTTAAGTCCAAATTACGTGTACGTACCTGTAAATCAAAGTAGAACGACGACCATGACGTGGGCTGATGCTCCGATACAGATGCGATGATTGGAATGTGATTCTTCGCATATGAAGGATCGAGCAATGAATAGAAACGACCAGTCCAAGGTGATACTTTGCCAGTGATCGTCAATACAGTGCCAATTAAAAACACCGTTGTGAGTATAGTAGATACTAACGCTTTAAACAGAACTTCGAAATTTTCTTTGGAAAGCCTCGCTCGCAGACAATCAACAAAAGCGTGTATTTGACAGAGTCCAAAAGTGCCAAGTGCCTGGGATGTGGCAAAAAAAAAAGGAAAATGAATATTTATTGTCTGTACCTATAATAAGGATATAAAACGAAATTTTTTTTTCAGCTTTGTGTTTGGTATTCATGTAAGTTTCATACTCTTCCTATCAAGAAATCACTGTAATCATCACGGATGTATGTACATATCGCTCATTTGCTGCTATAGTGTCATCATCCAAAAAATCAAAGCTCCAGAGAAACTTTCATATATTTTCATATACTGACATAGCAAAAATGAACACATATTTCGTTATGGTGAGCTGCACAGTTACAGCTATGAAATTTAATTTAGGTAGGTACTTAACTCGATTTGGTATTATTGTGGATAACGACACTATTGCAAAAAATCTACGATATGTATTTACCTGAAAAAAATCAAATATTTATTACAAATATTTCGACTCACCAACATATGCTCGGAACTTTGTATTGGCTGAAAGCCGACAAAAGAAATCTGCATCGACAGAATAGTGCCTACACAATAGAGAGTACTGTAGGCAACATAGATGCGATGCGAGAAACGACCAGTGATCATCAGAGCCAACACGTGCAGTGGTATCAAATTGATCAGGAACACATAACCTCCCCATGAGGAAACCATGTAAAAGTATGCCAACGCGGACATTGAAGACCAAAAGATGGCGCCACTTTTTACTGCCTTGATCCACAAGTAGTAGGTTAGTAGCATGCAGAAGATGGCGATGCCCTCATTATCATACGATCCAGCTACAGAACGAGAAATATAACCGGGCACAATCGAGATGAGCGCAGCAGCCACTAAGCCAGCTCCAGTGCTCTGCAAGGGAAAAATGCATTATAATTGTTGAGAAAATATCATAAAAATAAGCGTAAGAATTAATGAAAAAATGCAAGATCTAACACCACGTGTACTCAATTACACATAACCTCTATCTTTAATCAAATCTCTATATATGTATGTACTTACGTGAATTTCCTTTGTAAGCGCATAGGTGACCAACGTGGTCAATGAGGAGAAAAATGGCGCCAGGAACACACAAACATTCCTTATCTCAATGGTAATATTCAATAACCACATGAGTCTGTAGAGCGCTGCAGCTGTCACCATCAGTCCAGGATAAATGGTGCCGCCAATAATGCGACCCAGTGGATACCAAGCGCGATCATCGAACCAATTGTGAAATTTGTAGAATCCTTGTTCAGCAAGAAACCGCGTAGTGCGGTAATTAAAGTACGGATCGAATTCATGGATTACACTTTCAAAACGGAGCACTGAAAACAAACGCGTGGCGAACGCTGCAAAGAATATTTTAAAATGAACGAATTCATAATGAGCAAAGCACCATCGCACAATTATTTGAGTGATTTAGTATTTGAGTGAGAATAGCCGGAGCTATCAAAATTGAGTGAAATTGCTAGCGACTGGATTTATATATTTTCGTTAAATTTTTGTATTTAAATCTAGATATTTATAATTAAATACATATACAAGTTAAAATAAAGTATGTTCCCACATCATAAGCTTCATTTTAAATAAACTTACAGAGCACAGCTGCCAAAATCAACACTGCCAATTTAACGAGATGTTCCTGCTTTTCCCAAGCCAACGCTATTTTTGATCGGCTGCCAGCCAAATAAGCTGTGTCCAAGGTCATACTTTTAACAACTTTTCAAGAAACCACTACCTTTTATAATCCGTATTTATACAAGTGCTCCAACACAAAATATGAGACAGCTCAGCACAAAAAAGCCGGCTAGCGACGCAGCGTCGTCGTTGCCGCAAAGAAAATTTTAAACACAACTATCCAGTAAGAAAAGTAATTTAAGTTACACTGGTAACATATCCCGTCTAAATTTCACTAAAACTAAAAAAAAGTTACGATATTTTATTGCTAAAATTGTGTTAAATATTTTTTTTGAAAAATCTGATGTACGTGTCCGTGGCAAAAACGCCCAAGAAATATGTTAAATGACAACCGGCTAAAATGTCAAACGCGGCTGTGTTTATCGAGGTGCTGCCAGATGAATAAATCCTTTATCAAGTGCAAAAAAAATATTTCGGATTCGATTAACATTTTAATCGAGCTAACGATATTTGGTGTTTACACCATGGTGTAATGAACTGAAGGTGGCGCATTCCCGAAACCGCTACTTTGGTTTTGCCGACTTTGACGTTTATGGCAATACGTAAACAAACTATTTGTTTAGAAACAAGTGCAAACGATTGCAAACGTATTGTGTACTTTCAAGTGAAAATCGAAGTAATTCGTGCGTTCTAAAGTAAAAAACGTTTTATTTGTAATAAAAACTTTATAAAAATGTGTCGTGTGTTGAATTGCAGCAGCCGTAGCCCCCAAATGCAGTTTTTTTTCACTTTTTTTATTATCACTTTTTCGGCACCTGCAATACAAAAACAAAAATTCTAAATAGTTAATTAATAAGACCAATTCTTTTGAACACATTTCAAGAGTGGTTGTATATTTTTTGTTAACGTTGTGCTTAATTTGCTATATTCAAAGATGGCTTGAGAAATTGGTGAGTCGTGAAGAAAACACTTTTTCTCACTGCAAATTCACACCTGTCAACTCATTGTTCTTCGCCATATTCTTTGTTTACCCATTGCCACAAATGTCATTCTGCGGGAACGCGCAATCTTGTATTCTATCGTTCTTGGTACTACACCTTGTATAATTAGTGATAGAACGATACGAGTACCGAGTACAGAATATAGATACTTTTTATGAGTACTGAGTAGTATCGAGGACTCGATACTTTTTGACAAGTACTGAGTAAATATCGCGAATTCCAAAAAGTATCGACGTTTTAAAATTTTGTTTAAGTAAATTTTTTTCTTAAATTACATTTAAAAATGTTTAAAAGTTACCCCAGTGTAAGGAAAGGGTTAGGAGGGTGGTCTGCGTCTCGATAACATGGCAGTTCTCCAGGATAACGGAGCCTTCGTTTTCCAATGTATTCTAACATTCGATTCTTTTTTTAGAGTATTATAAATGAGCACTAGTATCGATACTTTTCTAAAAAGTTCCATCACTATGCATAATTTTACCGTGCTCATGCAATTTGAATTGTGCGGCTTGGCGTTCAGCCATTTTAATAAACATTTGTTTCAGCGGTGGAAAATAAGTTTTGCGTGCCTTCGTTCCGAACGTACAAGTAAGTAAAAATTGCGATAAAAGTTGTTTTAAAACTTTGTATATTTAATGCATCTTTTATTGTGCAGTTGCAATTACATCTTTGCAAATTGCGCGGCTCGGCGTTCGACCAATTCTATTAAAATTGCATTTTGCATTCAGCGGTGGAAAATAAGCTTTGTGTGCCTTTCGGATTGGGGCGAGTGCAGTGCCACTGCGAATTCGCAAAATACTAGCGTGGATATTTAATTGTATGACTCCGATTGCCGGTCGGAAAATGAAACAGAAATTAGATGCCAACCAGTAATATTATAGATTTTGAGACGAGAAACACGATTCTGTTTAAAAAGCGGAAAAAAATTTCAACCCCTTAATTTGAAAAATGTATTATATGTTGATTTTTAATGATTTGCATGCAGTTGTGCATCCTTCGCAAATTTTATATCCCTTGAGAGCTAAATTATTACGATTCTGAAGTTCAACTTCAAAATTTCTTTCGACATTTTACGCAATTTTTTTTCCTAATTTCGCAGTAAAAACTAGTACGGCAGTTTCGATGTTTGATTTAAAATTGTTATAACTTAGCTCTCAGAGGGCCTAGAGGCTTATACCTTGACTCAAATTAAAGGTCTTCAATTGCACTTATTGTTCGAGGGATATAAAATTGTGTGAAGGATGCACAGCTGCATGCAAATAGAAAAAAAATGCTATAAATAATGCATTTTTTAAATTAAGGTGTTAAATTTTTTTTTCGAAGTTTGAACAGTGGAATTGTGATGCTCGACTCAAAATCTATAGTACTAGTATAATAAAAAATACATAAATTTTTTGTTTTGGCATAAATCCCGTGGATTTTGCATGTTTTTTTTTTTTCGAAGAGCATTACTTTTGACTAATTTTTTTAAGGTCAAATGGTAATTGTGGCTCAATGGCTATATTTTTTCGCTTTTTGTACTTTAGCTTTCAAAACCATTTTGTTTCGTATCAAAATGCTGCTTCTGTCGAAAGCGCTACGATTAATTCGCATGCAGTGTTGAAAAAGCACACTGTGCGGCTTGTGACAGGACAAGAGATGTATTTTAAAATGCTGTGCATGTTCATATATGAGCTCGGCGGCAAAATCTATTAGAAATCTCCAACTTCATAACAGAAAAAATTTCAATTAGGACGAAATTGTTCCGGAAGTACAATCAAATACCAAGAGTGTAATTGAAATTCTTGACCAAACTCGGATTTCTCGACCGACTCGGATTTGGGGGGGATTGAAAATTACTTGATAAAAATCTTGGTACAATTTCTTTACAAATAATTTCTCAAGAAAACACATAATTGGGCGGTAAGTCGCGTATAACCAGGGCGCGGACAATAACCAGCTTTTGGCTTCAGGCGCTAAACGGTTAAGTAGTATATTAAGCAACACTGATGGGCCTTCAACAAGTACTGCTAAAAGTCTTATAAGCAACCTACAAATAATTGTAGATTCCTCCTGCAAAAGCGAAGGCTCGGATGTGAATCTGGAAACATTAAAAAATTTGAAATTAAAGCTTAACTGAACGCCTATATTAAAGAAAAAATTAGCTCATCTCGGTGAAAATCCTCTCGATCAGCGTTGCACCCGCCAGCGTTCCAAAGGGGCAATTATTCACTGCAGCCGGCCTTATATACGAGCCTCTAAGAAATCGCCTCATTTGAGAAAAAATTACTTTTTTTTTTTAAATATAATATCCCCTTTCGAACTTTGACTACTTACTACATTTAAACACTTTATAGGTTTAGCACAGGTTCAATGTTCTAATAATTGCCAAAATTTTTAAGTAATAAAAACGATGATTAAGTTGATTATCAGGCCGATTCTGAACAGAAACTCCCTGGGAGTTTTC
>NW_023458556.1:19347839-19349379 GCF_013731165.1 Rhagoletis pomonella
AACGGGGTTTTTTCCTTGAACCGGAGTTTCGGTTCGGTTCAAAGGCTTGGCTTTTTTAAAAACGTATTTATGCTTGTGCGTCCTATCTCAGCAAATGGTTGAAAAGCGTCCTATTTCAGAATTTTTTTGAAGAACATGATTTGATTTTTCTTTTAATAATCATTTTTATCTTTTCATCGCATTTAACAAAAGAAAAAAGTGAGGAAAATAATTATTTATATTAAAAAACATTTGTGGAAATTTTTGATTCGGCTAATGGTTTAGTTAATTTTTAGAAAAAAGCTGCTAAACCAGTTCAAAACCGGTTCAAGCCCCTGTTTTTAAAAGCGTTTAACAAAATTATTATGATGTTTTATTTTTTCCTCAAAAACTCACCAGTCCATACTTAATTCTTCTTGATGTCATCTTAAAAAAATTTGATCTGAATTTCCTCAGCACTAACCCAGGTAAAATCAGCCGGCGTTAATTCAAGTCAAACATGCTTGAAGCGAACATATATATGTATATGTATTTCCTCCGATTTTGTCTTAATGCAATCCAACAATTGTTGCTGATACTTACGCCACACTCATAGATTTGCTGCGTTGCCGCTTTTGTTGTTGCCATTAGTTTGTTGGCACATCGGTTGTTGTGGTTCATTTTTGGCGGCACGCAAACACTTGTTGCAGATTTACTCTTCTATGCTACGTCTTCTTATATGCTTTATTGAGGCCATATAAAATGGTAGACTTTACTTACCGGTACACAGAAGAGGTAAGTATGTAGTTGTTGTGTCTTGTTTTTATTTAGGGAGGTGGTTGGGGACCAAAACATTAATATTGGTGTTAGTGTGGTAGTGAAGTTCTCCAAGCGAAGTGGCGAAGTGAAAGAATTTAAGGAATATGGCAAATAGCAAATGGTGTTGAGGGATGTACATTGGCAAATGGAAGTGGGGATTAAACGGAAGTGAAATTTTTAACGCCAACTGCATTAAAAGAATGCATTCTAACTACATTCATACGTACATATGTACATACATAGATAGATACATATTTGTAGGCGAGCAGGCTTGGTGGGCCGGGGAAAAATGGCAGTAATGCTCGCTTAAAAGCTACAAATTCACTTGATAATAGGATACGCTGCCTGCGGATGGGCTATTTCAGAGAATAACAAACAACGTTGCTGATTGCTTGGTGAAGGATGATCGGTCTCAGTGGAATAAGCAAATAACCAAAAAAAAAAAACAAAAACAGTGGCAATACTAATTGAAGCTATATGTATTACTGGCATTAGAGGAAGGTTTTGGTAATTTGCAGATTATTTATTCGCCAAACGGGGGAAAATAAATTATCAGAGCATTTTCAGAGGCTTAAAATTTTACTTTGAAAAATTAATGAAAATAGATTATATTTCACTTTCCTAAAATTAAAAGAAAATTAAAAAATGAGTGATTATAGTGAATTAAAATTTTCAATAATTACAATTTTATAGATTGATAATTTTCTAATTGTTACCAAGCGAATTCAGCTACATATGTACATACTAAATGCACAAAGTAGAA
>NW_023458556.1:19349479-19353652 GCF_013731165.1 Rhagoletis pomonella
CAAGCGAATTCAGCTACATATGTACATACTAAATGCACAAAGTAGAAATTATTAAACACGTAAAAACCAATCACATGCCGTCGCATGTTTTTCTTTTTTTCTGCCTTTAATATTCAATATATGTATGTATGTATATTCTTCTTCTTTCTCTTAGTGCTTTGATTTTGCGTCTCACAATCGCTATCGAAAACTTGCGATTTTCTATGAAAATACACGTTCACTTAATTCTCACTTCAAAGCTGATTTATTACCACAAAAGCGATCTGTCGTGCTTAACTAAGTTCCCGTAAAATTAACAGTTTACGTGACAAGGCATACCAGTTTTTTCATAACATAAACAACTTAAAAAAAAAAGCAAAAAGGAAAACAAAGAAGATGCGATCAACTTGTAACAAACAATTCCTGTGAATACTTTTTGAATAATATTAAGTTAATATGTACATTAGGCTGCATCACTCTCCATATAACAAACACAAAAAAAACACAGATCGATACTGTTTTGCCATCGGAATTAGAAATTTATTCAGCCTTATCATGAGTTTCATTTTCCCCGAACCGGTTCACTTTTCACTTTTGCTTTCCATGGTTTTACTTTGGGCGGATGACAAATTTTCGGGTGCATTTTTTTCAGGCGAAACTCATGATAAGGCAGATTATTATTTAAGACTTTCACCAAAATATTTCGGAAAAATATTAAGATTTGCGTGAGCTAGACCGATTTGAAAGTACCTCCAAAAATTGTATTATTTTGATTCCGTTTATAGAATGTTCAAACATTTTTATGCACGCGATTTAAGCTTGAACTCTTTTATGATCCTTTATGAGGTGATTTTCTGGAAAAAAATATTTCTTTAAACTAATTTTATTTATAAAAAAAAGTAGATTTTTGGAGGTGTTTAAAATAGTAAGCCAAAAAATGTTCTGAGGTGGTTTTTTGGAAAAACTATTTTTTTGTTAACCAATTTTATTTATAAAAACACTCGATTTTTGGAGATGTTTTAAAATCGACCCAGCTCACGTAAACCCTAATATTTTTCTGAAATACCTTGGCGGAAAAAAGACAGCTTTCTTTTGTAAGGCACTCTAATGTACATGCATATATGTACATAAAGGGTGGCCCCGATTGCAGAGGAGGCAAAGTTCAGATTCCTCTATGGAGACTCAAAAAATTAAAATTAATTTTTTTCACATAATACCCACAATCGATACTACTTTAGTCGAATATATCACATATAAATTTTGGCCCCGATTGGAGTCGGTTAAGGCGTGTCGCACAGGGTCTCAACTTCAGATTACGCTATGAAAACGTCTTAACCGACTGCAATCGGGATCAAAATTTACAAATGATATTGATATTGATTTTGGGTACTAGATGAAAAATAAAAATATTTTTAATTTTTTTAAGTCTTCAGGAGGCTTCTGTAGCTCGTTTCTGTAACAATTCTCTACCAAGGCGAATTGAGATATAAATTCGCCGCCCTGTTCTCTACTGCTAATGAGTAGTAGAGAATGACGTATATTCTCTACCAGTAGAGAAATAATCGGTAGAGAAGAGTTACAGAAACGAGCTACTGGCCTTGGACTCCTTTGCGACACTCCTTTGCGACACCCCTTAACTGACTCCAATCGGAACCAACATTTATATGTGATATCTGTGATCGTGGTATTACCGATTGAGGAGGTGAGACTAAAAAAAAACATTCATTTGATTTTTTTAAGGACCACCCTAATGTACATAGTATGTATACGTACATACTCAAAGCAATTAGACGTAACTTTTATTTCAATAGCGAGAATCAATTTTTCTTTTTTATAAAATGAACATTTAATGTTTTAACTTTTAGCTCATTAAAAAATGAAGGCATCGGTAATAAGAATGGTGCCTGAATTCCGAGATTAATTATTTGTAGCTGATAAATATAAGTGATATAAGCATCAACATGCTAAAAAGTTATTGTATTTTGGATTCGCCGTTTTCAATTTTTCCAACCTGACAACGGATTCGTAATCAGCGACCCCAAGAACCCCTGAGGAAAACGTTTCAAGCGGATCGAATAGATTTTAATTCTTTGGGAGCCATCTTGGATTCGCCATTATGAATTTTCAAAATTATGCTCTAGGCTCCTAATAAACAATCTCAAAACCGTAAGAACCTGCTGTTACTTTTTCTTTTTTAGTTTTGGGTTCTCGAGCGCCACAAAAGTTGTAAAGCAAAATCTAGACGCCATGTTAAATTTTTCAAAAGATCAGACTGCTTTCAATGGGGGGCATCTATGCGATCATTTCAAGACCTTAATCTTTCCTACAGAATTTTAGCCATCGCACTGTACCGATTGGTGCTTCCCTTACACGGCACTTTCCGGGTCGTGATCTACGCGTCGCACAAAGAAAATGTTGGCTCAACTCTGACATATGAATATGCTACGTATTTTCAATAGATACTGTTGAAAAATTGCGAAAACCGTGATAATGTACCAATTTTTCGCACTTAATGTTCATTATTTACAATACAAATTTTTTTTTTACCGTATATATAAAACAAGTGAGAAATTAAATTCTCTACATATTTGTACTAAACATTTTTTATGAACAAGTAATTTTTAGCAAAAAAAAATATATATATATCTATATATTTCATGATCCAATGATCGGATCTAAACCAAATTACACTTTCCGTTGCAAAAAGAATTATTGAAATCGGTTGATGTGGTGCAAAGTTATGCGTTAACATACATAAAAAAAAAAATAATAATAATATTCCGACGAACTGATAACCTCCTCCTTTTTTGGAAGTCGGTTAAAAATTCAAACTAAGCTTGCAAATCGCAAAAAGCAAAAAAAAAACTGAAATCCAAGATGGCGGAATTTGAAATTCAGGGGCAAGACTGTGTGGATCCGTGATCCACGTGTCAAACAGACGTAAACTGCATCAAAATTTCCCCACTACAATTTTTTAGTTTTCTTCGTACCAATTCGATATAAATTTACTGGGCTAAAAAAAATTTTTCTGTTTTTGGCTGGAGCTTTACCATCCAAACGTTATGTCGAGTATATTTTACTACTTATTGTACTTTGCTTTATAACTTTTTACTTTGCCTTTAACTGGAGCCGTAAGCTGAAAAAATTCATACGATTTGTCCCGTACCAACGATGGAATCCTCCTACACCAAATTGCGAGTATCTCAGAAGAAATATGTACGATTTTTACTTGGTAGAAAACATGGATCGATATAAATCAATATACATATATGTAAGTACATACATATGTACTCGTGCATATATATAACGCGACACCGTTACGTTGTTTATTGAGGAAAATTTAATGAGAAAATTTATGCTTATGGTTTTATAACAATTGTAAATGCGATCGATTGTCAAAGTTTTGCACATTAATTGTGGAATTTATAACAGTTTTAAGGTGATTTTGTTGTTGTTATGTTTTTTGCTGTAAAGTGTTTTTTTTACTTTTCAATGCGACTGTTGGTTGCTCTCTGAAGTTTCGGGTTCATGTAATTTGAAAACTGTAAACAGCTGCAGTAGAATTCCTTGTGAAGCAATTCGAGTCCTAATTAAGTTTTGTATTTCTCATATTATGGCCAAGTGTATTGATTTCTAAATATTTGCGAAATACTTGTGTTTCTTCCACTTCCATGTAACAACACACTCTGGCATTTATTGTTTACATGTTACGAATATAAATAAATTTCAAGTTGCAGTGGCTTGCTCGAAAGCTTCTTCGCGAAATCTATATCTACAGATGCATATATGTACTTCCCTCCAGTACTGCTGGAGTCAGTCGCTATTTTTGAACCGCTACTGCACCGACTCCTAGGTAAGTAGTGTACTCTAATAACCCGTGGTAGTGCAGAGTCGAACTAGTCGGAAGCATAGTAGCGAAAAACTACGACAGAGGGCGCCCATGAATAACACAAGTGACTACTAGTGACTACTTTAGCCAGCCCCGATGGTGCAGAGGGAGCCGATGGTGACTACCGCCTAGGACATTGCCTTGTAAAAATAATCGCTGAAATACACTGCAAGTAGGGGCTCGATAATTGACGGAGTTAACCAGGTAGCTACCAATTCACCAGTCCTGTAGTCGCTCCCCCGTACTGCAGGGTTTCTATACCCACATATCTATGTATATATATCTGTGTTCGTATGGAATAGTAG
>NW_023458556.1:19353752-19355928 GCF_013731165.1 Rhagoletis pomonella
AAAGCTTATATTTCGAAAACTATTGCTCCGATTTTCAAAATATGGAATCACATCTATCGTTTAGTTCGTTGACGGTGGGCTTCAGTCTTTCAAACAATACACTCGATGAAGGCGCGTATGGCGGGGTCGACTTTCTTGTAGATTGGCCAGAGCTGACTTAGATTGCAGTTGATGCATGCACCTTCCTGCAATTCCTCGCCGCCTTACTTGAATAGTTCGGCTGGCACGCCGTCAGCTTCAGCAGCTATGTTGTTTTCCAGCCGCATAATCGCTATTCCTACTTCGCCATATTCAGGTGGTGGGAGTTGTGGGGTGTAGGCGGCATTTTTTCCGCAGTTTATTAACACACCTCATCGTATCAGTTCTTCTTTCGAGCTTGCTGAAATCCGATTACTTCTTCGGCGGCGGTACTTAATGAGGTAGCGAATGTCTGTTTGTTGAAGAGTGCTCTCAGAGAGCAAGCGTGAGAGTCGAGTGCCATATAAATTGGCCGTCTGTTGTGATTGAGCTTTCCTTGCATTGTTGCGCGCACATTTTTTGGCGCACACAGGTAGCTACGTATCTTCCGTCTTTCACAACATTTGGTTTCTCGTTTTTGGATCTGGAGACAGCCATTTAGCTTGATGGATCATTTTATGTCGGAACCTAGTACTACATAATACTATGTTTTAGACCCCGGCGAAGTCGATCAGCCTCAGTCCGCTATCAGACGTTTCGTTGTGGAGGCTGAATTTTCCATTATTTGCGCCAAAGATCCCTTCCTTGCCCACTTTGTCATTGAAATCGTCAAGCACAATTTTGAGAACGTGTCGGAGGCAGCGCTCATAGCAGGGATCCTCGGACGCCTCGTCCTTCTCTTCCGTCGAAGCATGGGCGCAGATGAGCGAGATGTTGAAGAATTTCGCATTTAATGCAGATTGTGGCAAGACGTTCGTCCACCGGTGTGAACGACAGTACTCGGTGACGGAGTCTCTCTCCCACTACAAATCCATCACCGAATTTGAGCTCTTTTACGTGTCAGCTGTAGTAGACGTCTTTTCTTTGTCTTGTCCCGTCCATCGCATTTCTTGAATGGCAATGGAGTCAGCCTTTGTCTTTTCGAGGACATCAATGAGCCGGGCAGAGGAACCTTGCCCATTAAGCGTCCGGATATTCCAGGGGCATACCCTCAGATCATAGTTCTTTATAAATACGTTTGCCGCAGCCGCCATAAAAAAAGAGGTAGCATACGAGCATTTTTTTGTTTTAATTGGGCGGGGTTTTAACATGACGGGAACCAAACTCAGTGCACGCGATGTTTGCACCTTCTCACTTTAGCTCGGGTGTTTTGTTGCTACCCAGATGATACGTGGATATAAATATCTGGACGTCGTGAGCTGCGATATGAACCGTACGCAAAACAATCGGTTCCGGCCACTCCCAGGTGCATGGCAGTCAAAAGCTTTTCCCACTTAGGTAGACTTCTGTGCACGGAACAATCTTCCAGGGCTTAGTCCGGCAAATTCATGCAAATTCATCAAAATGGGTGCATTTGCAAGAAAAATGTTCCAAATGTTCCAAAAGCAGCAATTGAAAGAAATGAAAAATTCTTTACTGGGATCGAACGATTCTTTAGGATCGAACTATAAGCCATAATAGACTGGACATGGTGATTCACGCAAAACGAATGAAGGAGGTACTTCTTGTTGATTTTGTAATAGTGAACGACAACAACCTGGATAGCACACACACGAAGAGACAGATATATGCAGACCTCTTCGGGGAATTAAGGACGCCTTGGAAATGCAAGACAGCTTCAACTATACCGGTGGTGGTTTCTTCAACAGGTCTTAACCCGAAGAAGCTGATTGCTAGTTTGAAAGCTTTGAACCTAAGAACTAAACTCGTGTTCAAGCGGTCATTTTAGACAGCTGTAGAATTGTTCGCGAATTTGTCAATTAATCTTAAAGGAAAAAATTAAAATTAATATCTATGTATCCGGAGTTGGTGAATTCCGATGTTAAATATCGATAATAATAAATACAGATTGGCGCTTAGTTTCGCCTATAAACATCCCTGGAAAGGCTGCAGCAGGTGTTCAAAATTTCAATAAAGCCGGCGAAGAACTTTTTGAGCTGTTGTCCGCCGAATAAACGAACTTATACATTTTTATATCTGTGTTCGTATGGAATAGTAG
>NW_023458556.1:19356028-19357245 GCF_013731165.1 Rhagoletis pomonella
TCATACGGTTCACGTTCCTACTACTTGCCCACATAAAACATTTGTGCCATTTAGTTTCAAAGTTATTCTTATAATACGTACTCATATTAAATACATATTAGTTTATCTAATTATAGGATCACTATTTTTCAGTGTATTTTATTATTTCAATACGACCTCGTGACCAGCTAACAAACTGAAGTCTGATGCGTCTGTTCACTATGAAGTGTAACTGCAGTTGCATTTCTGTCTTTAAGACAAGCGGTTTGCTAAATACGTAAATGTGCTAGAAAAACACTACAAGTGAAAAGAGACAAGAAGCCTTGGATGAGATCCTCTACTTTTGTTGACTTCCCCGGCAAACATTTGTACATATCTGAGGGTATGCACGTCGAATTACCAGTTTTTTAATGGGGAATGTGCCTCTCCCCAGCAGGTTGTTGCCCTCGTGAGTGGAAAGGCTGACATCACCGCCAAAATTGTGACAGACAAGACAAAAATAGAAGATTTTAGGACCTTGTGACATCTACTACAGCTTCCATGTATTTGTGCTCAAGTTCGGTGTCGAGTTTTTGGTCAAACAGCGCCTTCTTCTGCCCTCAGTAGGCGCTATGTCAGAATTTCCACAAATCTTCGTAGCTGAATTGCTGAATATTTAACTGCATTACCAACGTACCTAGAATCACGTTGACAAGAACTGGTAAAATTTTTTGGTAATACAATTTTCCGGTTACAAAATCTGCGGTAACGTGCAAGAATAGATCTGTTAGTATATAAAGCTTGAAAGAGCTTTGTCCGCGGACAAGCTGATGCCCACCACCGCCATAGATAGTAGGGATGTTCTCTGTCTGTAACTACTTATAGAAGTGAGCCACAGGTAAACACTGGGGCTTGAAATCAAGCATTTGTTACTGGATTTAGACAAGATAAAGTGACCGCTCTTCAATTACTGTGATTTACACCAAAGCAGCGATGATGCGAAAAACGCCAGACTATGATTAAAACATCTTTTTAAATTTCCTTTCACTAGATGGAGAGTTACCTCTTCGTTTAATAGAGAAATTCATAAAAAAAAATTTTAATTTCTTCCAGGAATCACGAACCGATATGCTTAAAATATGGTTCCAAGGCGAATTTATATAAGGTGGTGTTAATGGGGAATTTAGATTTTCGCCGCGGTACTTCTATTTACCGCTATTTTCTTTTTAAATTCAACAGATTTACCGCCCAATTCTTAA
>NW_023458556.1:19357345-19400132 GCF_013731165.1 Rhagoletis pomonella
CCGCTATTTTCTTTTTAAATTCAACAGATTTACCGCCCAATTCTTAATACTCCCGGGGAGTTTGTTCTCCGGGAATTGGTTTCTCCCCAGAAAGAAATCCTTCAATAGAAGGAAATTCGAACTTCGAAACAGCTGTTTGACACTTTTTTGAGAGCTCAACTCTGCCATTTAATATAAAAAATCCTCAGGAAATTTTCATTCCTGATAGGAGGAAAGGGAAAAGAGGGAAAACTCCCAGAGAGTTTCTGTTCAGAATCGGCTTGTTATTATTTTGCTAGTAAAAAATAATATGGTGACCCTTTTTTCATCAATGACCCCTTTTTTGCGACTTTTTGAAAATTATCAACGGCAACACTGCAAGCAATCATTATTTTTGAGTGAATAAAATTAGATTTTTTTTGAGTGAGCAAGAGTGAGAATTAATAAAATAAATGTATTATTAATTAAAGCTTAGTTTATATCTCGTTTAAAATTAACACAAATTTAATACACAACACTGACGATACAACCCGAACAACAAGTTCGATACGCGACACACACAACATGCTTGTGCGGCGAATTCGAAAGGTGGAATTGTGGGGGAAAATTGTTGGAGCTCAACGATGGCAGCGCTGAAACAGCAGCGGCAACCTCCAATGAAAGTCAGTAACGAAATCACAGTCGCCGGGAAACCGCAGAAGGTGTTGGATACGACGCGGATAATAAATTACTGAGGTGAAGTGACGTTTAATCGGTGTAAAACTAAAACTTGAGACGGAGTTGAAAAAGCGGTTTTAGTGTGGAATTTAGTGCGTACCCAACTGCAAGTTGGATTTTGTGCGTTAAAAAAAAATAGTAAAACAAAAAATTGCGCAGTGCGGTGCGCAGAAAAACACACAGTAATGTTTAAATAAAAAGGAAAAGGAAAAAAATACTCTGTTGAGTGCCGCTGACGAAAAAGGAAGCGGAAAAGAAAGCGGACGCCACAAAGCAGCGCTTTCGCCAACTGTAAAGAAAAAAAAATTGTATTAACAAAATTCATTGAAACGTATCAGAGATGTTTTTTTGTGCAATAGACCGGGGAGTTGAAAAATTTCAAAGGGAATAGTGCGCAATAAAGTAAGTGTGCGTGAATATACAATAAGTGCGAGTATTTGTGGTAGCGATTGAAAAAAGTGGAAAATACATATTTACACATACAAATCGTCGTGGAAGGTAGATCAATTTCGTAAGCGAAATTGTGCTCGTAAATTAGAATGCGCGCAAAAGAATACAAGGATATTGCGCCAGATGTGCGAATGTGTGGCAGCATTGCTGAAGATTTCGAAAATATTTAAATGTTTGCCAATAATAAAAGGTGCAGTTATATGGATTTCAACATTCTAGTAAAAACAAATTCAACAAACGAAAGTTTGCTTTAAGGGTAAACCTGTTAAAATTAAGAATCAACATTGTCTATGAAAATATTTTTGCTAATGGGAGAACTTAAGAGGTGAATATTATTTTTAAGTTATTTAGGAATTAATTGAAAAATGTTAAAACACCACGTTACCATGATTTGTTGTTGTTTAGTCAAAAGTTCACGCGTGTGAATATTTCTCTTCTAGCAAAGAAGAAGTTGTGGCTGTTGCTTGCGCGCGAGGTGAAAGTTAAAATACAAAAATGTTAACGACTTTAGAAAAGCTAGCAAGCTCTCATCGTCGCGGCGTTATACCAATAAAGTTGGTAATTATATATTCTTTCTTCTTATCGCGTAGTAGCGTAAAAATAGTTTAGCCTCCTGCTGCTACGAAACGATCCATGCTGAGAGGCATTAAAGCTTCTAAACCAAAATTACGTGCTTGGTTACCTGAGTACTTTCCTTCGCAAAACTTGAAATATTTACATGTGTACATATGTATGTAGATTAGACTGCCCACCACCAAAAATGGAGTTTTTTAAGCTTAAGCTTAAAAAATCTCAATAAAAATATTTAAAAATATTTCCAATGGAATCATAAGCATGAGATTTTTGGTGTTGTTTTTTTTTACTTTTTTTAAAGAATGATTTACGAAAAACTTGAATAACTGGGCTAAAACTATTCTGATTTAGACTTATGGGATCTCAGTCGAAAGGTATTTCACACTGTTATTTCTGTCATTCGCGTCCCAATTTTTTTCAAATACCAATAAAAAGGATGAGAAAATACCTTTCCAATGACACCTCTTAAGTCTAAATCGGAAGAGTTTAGGTTCAGTTATTCAAGTTTTTCTTATACCAATCTTTGAAAAATTTCAAAAAAACAGCATCAAAAATCTCATCATTACGATTCCGTTAAATTTTTTTTTTAATTTTTATAAAACATTTTTATGCAAATTTTTTAAGCTTAAACCGTTTTGTCATTTGAGAGGATTTTTTTTTAATCTTTAAGAAACTATTTTTATTCATAAAAAACTTCATTTCTGGAGGTATTTTCAAATCGGTCCAGCTCACGTAAATCTTAATTTTTTTCCGAAATATTTTGGTGGACGTCTTAAAATATAATAGATTTTATAATTCCAATGGAAAAATAGTACCGATTTTTTTTTTTTTTGTATGGGCAGTGATGCAGTCTAATGTAGTTACATACATACCTACATAACACTATGGCTGAAATAAGCACTTTCTGCGGCCAAAAGTCCAATTTTCGGTTTTTGCTTTCTAAATTTTTAACAGGCGGACTTTATTCTAGATACCTAGAAATTATAAATTTATGACCACAAGTTAACCCTGGTTCCGTATCCGTCAACGTAAAGTTAATGGTTTTGGTTTTAGTTTATGTTAGAATTTTATTATTTTGAAGTGTGATTATTTTAGTAATAGCAAATAATACCAATGGTATATACTGTTGATTGTGAAAATTGTGAATTTTTGTGAAAATTTGTGAATTGAAAATTGTGAAGGGTCCGCGATGCCCGGTATATGGGCGGCGGTGGGTGTGGTTGTGGGCCGATTTCGATGATTTTCAAACCAACGCCTTTTATGGTTCTAAGAACCATGTTTACACGATTTTAAGCGCCTATATGCATTGTTTGATTTTTGGCCGCAGAAATGGCTTATTTCAGCCATAGTTCGTAAGTTTAAATTATATTTGAACATTTCTAGCTGATCGCGCCGCTTCGAGCCATTTCGTTTAAGAGCCATTATTTGAAGAGTATGGTTAAGAATATATCAATTGTCCCTATGTTTGGTTCTTAAGCGTATTGGAAAAAAAGCAAAAATTCATACCAGTTTACAGCATACAGATACTCGTACATACATACATATGTACATATGTAAATTGCCGCTGCACAATGGGGACAAGCCACCAGCTAACCAGCTAACCAGCTAACTACATTAACAAGTTAAGTTGCCGTCTTTGAGCCAACTCAGTCTCAGAGACTTGTCTTCGAAAACCAGTTTTGCGTTGTTGTTTGTCTGTTTTTATCATATATTGACTTCCATTGCTTCTTGTATGCGGTCTTTTTCTATCTTATTCCCAATCTTTCCTCTATGTTTACTTCATCTCTTGTTGGCTTTCTTATTTGCCCGTTTGTCACTGACGTGTGCAATGGCGCTGATAATCGGCGAAGATTTTTTTTTCAAAACATTTGTGGATACTTACTCAAAAGTTGGTGGTTGGAGACATGCGAAGTGTCTAAGACGTTGGTCGAGTGATTAGCGACTGCTTTGTGCGGCGAGAATTGCGTTAAAATTTTGGACAGTGTTGGTTTTATCTGTGTCATATCTTTTTTTGGATGTTGGTTTTGCTTAAGATTAGAAAATGTCTGAGAGAGATAAATTGGAGATTTTATACACATACATATCTATGTAGTTTTTGCTGGCGTGCAAAATATAATTTGGCCCACATAAAAGCCAAGAATATGTAGAACTATTTAAAAAACGGAGCCCGCGAGCGTAGTTTGTATTTCTTAATGCAGTTTTCCCTTTGTCTACACTTTTCTCTTTTTTTGCTGCTTCCGCTCGAACAAGCGTAGATTAATTTATATCATTGCAAAAAGTTTGAGGAAAGAAATTTCACTCTTTGACCAAAGTAAGTAACCAAAAGTTCCCTCTTTTTCTCTACCGATATTAGGGGGAGATACTTGGAATACCTCCTCCGAAACCGAATACCTTGGTAGCATTCTGTACTACATCTGCAAAAAGGCTTTTGGAAAACAATGGTCACTGTCGCCTTACATATATATGTATATCCCTTACGTACACCACAGCTAATAGACCGATTGCAACCCAAAGGGCCCTAGTCTGATGGAAAGCTCTAGGCGAAGAAAACAAGAAAATAGTAGTGAAATGCATGAAACGTCGCAAAGTTGTTGAAAATGTCGCATTTGTTGCAAAATTTGCCACCTTGCGACACAGCTGATACTCTTGCAATGAAACTTTCTTGCGACAAAATTGCGACATTGCCATGTTTTTTTTTTATTGTCTTCGAATACTTCAAGGAAAAGTGTATCAGTTAAGGCTGCTTCGAAATATAATTGTAAAAACTTTTCTTTTTCTCTAACGCGCGGCAGGTTTAAAAAATTTTAAATTTGTAATCCGGAGTTGCGATAAGTCCCCAAAAATGCAACTTTGCGACGTTTTATGAATCGCACTAGTAATTGGGAGAGTGCAAAGACCCGCCTGCCTTGGCATATCGGTGGCCGCAATTAGTGACGTAGGCCCGTCAGTGCCAGATGATGATCAGGGCTGGTAAAAATGTATCAGAAAAAACTGAAAATAAGCGCTATAAAAAGCTCGATAAATCAATTCAAAGACCTAGTTCATTGAACGAACTAGTTCGTGAACTTCCCAACTCTAGTACGTTTAGCCTGGGGGGAGGCAAGAAAGTGTCGCCAGGAGGTCCTTGCGGTAGTAGCACCCAAACAGGAAATGAAGCCCAGGTGACATCAGAAGGCATTACGTGGCAGTCCAAAGTGTGGCATTCTGATAGGTCTTAAGCTTCGCCAAGCGAAGTACAGTTTTTAACTTTTATTTTTCTTCGCTTACAGGTTGTTTGCAATGGAAATTATTGCGTCATTGATTCATATGTCCAAGTTCAGCTTGACCTCCTTTATTCTGGTGGTAACAAATGCCGCCGTGCTGGAAAGGTCTTAGAAAAAACTATGCACTTTGTCTGTTAACGCGGCATCGCCTGCAGCAGGTCCAAATCCTTTTTATTAAAGCGGTCATCGAATGTAATCCCAAACGATTTTTAATTTTTTGGTTGCGTCTGCGAACAGCCACACTCGTCATCACACAGCGGCAAGTACAAGCGCATTAAACGCCAGACGGCACTCCCTTGCACCTCAATTTACGACAAATCCTTCGAGGATAACGACAACACAACCAACAACCATTCAACTTTTTCTAGTGCATATACATTCTAATAATCTTAACTAATTTAATTGATTGATTGTGAAAAGGCTAATTAGTACTAATTCAGGTTAGTAAAAATCGCCTTGTATAAGGGTCGGCAACATCTTATCATTAAACTTTTCATTTAGGTTATTTTCAGGCGAGAAATGGATGAGTTCGTTGTTCATATATTCCATTTGTTTCAACTCTTTGTTTTCTAATTAGCAGGAAAACACAATGCAAGGGAATAAGTCAGCATTTTTCCGATATGACAAATTTGATGCAGTTGAGCAGAGCTGCTTAAAACGAACAGAACTGCATCCAAATTGTCATATCGAAAAATGCTTTGGTCAGGGACGGTAACAGTTACAACTTTTATTTTAAAAAATCGCTCTTTAACAATTATTTTTTCACTTTTATTTAATTACTCCTTAAATAACAGTTTTTTATAATTTTTATTTTATATGTCCAAAATAACAATTATTTTTGATTTTTAAATATATATCTTATATTACAGTTATTGAAGACTTTTATTTGTAAAAGCCTTCAATATAAATCAGTCACTGACTTTTATTTTTAAAATCATACTTTTAAAAGTCATTTGTATAAGTCTTAGTAAACTTTTGTTCTCCAACACCTTCTTAACTGCGAAAAATGATAATAGGGCTATTCGCGATCCGGTGCAAAGGGCCTAGCATCATTGCATTGCAAATTTGGATTGCAAATTATTTGCAATACACAAACAAAATACACGCATTTGCATTTGTCATGGCTTGGCAAATTTGCAATACCGAAAATCCATAGCATAAAAATGCTATGCATTGCATTCATAAACAAAACCAAAGCTGATGCACAAAAATTGTTTTGCAAAAGCTTTACCATGACAGTTTAATAAAGGTCGCTCACAATCCATGGTTTATTTCTGCAATTGCATAAATTTGTCAGCTCTTATGCACCGAATCGCGAATAGCCCTAATGACTTGTATGACTTAAAAAATAAAAGTCGGTGACTGATTTTTATTAATGACTTTTATAAATAAAAGTCTTCAATAACTGTTATCTAAGAGACATAATATAAAAATTGAAAATAACTGTTATTGACAGATTATTTATATAAAAATTAAAAATAATTGTTATTTTGGATTTATAAAATAAAAATCAAAAATAATTGCTATTTTTTTTAAATATTGCATAAAAATTACAAATACAAATTTATTTTAAAATTTGATTCTCAGTAAAAAAAGAAATCGGTTGGTAATGTATCACATAGATGTAGAACATTTCCTACATAGTGAATTTTTCAATGACCGTTTTCATCAATAAATGTTATTCCGGTCCCTGACTTTGGTAATTTACAGATTCATACATGTACATATACAACGATTCAAACACTCGCTTGTACATATATTTATATGTACTGATTTACTAAAAAAAGCGCGTTGACTAACAGCTATTTAAGTAAGAAATGTTTTAAAACTTTGGATAAACTAAAAATTTTATTTTAAAGAAACGAACCCCGAAAACTAAAGAAATACGCGTTGTGAGGGTAATGACTCAGCCAAACTGCAGCGCAAACTTCTGTGCGTCAAGCACAATACAACAAAGACCCTTTTTCGACTCACAGAGCTTTAATTAATTTTTTATTTTGTGCTTCGTCTTGCTGATGTTTTTGCTCTAGCGTCGGTATTTTTCTAGCTTAGCTAAGTTTTCTTCTTACCATTAGGGTGGTCCAAAAATTGAAGTAAAAAAAGTATAGTCGGGATTTTTATGCTCTCACCCCCTAAGATTGTTCTATGTCAAAAAAAAGTATAATAAAAAGTCTTCATTATTAAAACGTGGTTCAATACATAATTGGATATTGTTATTGGAAGTCTTCTGAAAAGAACCAGAGTTTTCCGATCGAAAAATATTGATTTTCAAGAATTCCATGCATTTTTCCACGAAAAGTTTTTTTTTCCCATACAAAATACACGGAAAAGTTGGAGCGCATTAAGCGACCTCTAAATATTTTTTGATTTCAAAATAGGTATACTTTTTTCGATATAGAACAATCCTAGAGGATGAGAGCATTAAAATTCCGACTTTACTTATTTTGAACCACCCTAGTATACATACTTATGTACGTATGTACGTGTTAAAAGTACATAATTTTCTTTGCCAAAGCGTTAGTAAATATGCAAAATTCACGCAACAAAGATTTTGGACAGATTTTAGCACGTAACTCCAAATGCAGTAAAGATTTTGAGTGGAAAAAAACAAAATGCGCGCAAAAAAAAATAATGCGAAAGTGCTTAAGAGCGCTATAAAATATGTTGGTAAAGTGTCTGAGACGTGCGTACTTGAAGTTTTGAATGACACTGCAATACAACAAGGCTGACAGCAGCAACAACAACGCGGAAAATAACTGTACACTAGTAAATAAGACGGCAAGCAAATGCAGTAAGAATGCATGGTTTGGAGCAGAAATGGTAGAAAGAAGTCAGCAATTAGAATCGTTCATTTGAATGCCAACCTCCGTGGCTGACATAATTTATGTTGTCGACAACAATTGCACATTAATGCACAAAATATTGCGAGCAATTGAGAATTGTGCGAAAAAGTTGACGAAACAGTGCAGACTATGCGACCATTAAAAAACAATGAAGCCGTAGCTGTGAATTGTTGAAGTTTTTATTGCAGTATTTGGCTAAGCTAAGCTAAGTATTTGCTGATGCTCGGCAGTTTCGCAGAAAATCTTGAAAAAGTTGAGTAATTTTGCGAAAGTTGCACAGTGAATAACTCAAAGAAAATACTTGGATGCGAAAAATTGTGTACGTATTAAAAAGCAAGTATATTTCAAACAAAATTTAATAAATCTGCTATCACAATTCCTACTAAAACTCATCAAAACCTCAAAAACTAAAGCGTCCTAAATAAGGCGATCATACATTTATGGCAGGTAAACATTTTCTTGGAAAGCCAGGCGGAGACAGGGTCTTGAGTTCAATCACCGTACGCCCAAACTGCTTAGGTGAAGGTTTTAGAAGTACTACTTTTTAATTAAAGATATTTTGGTACCATAAACGAAGGCCACGGCGTAAGCAACCTCATTGTTTTTCTAACCCAATGTGGACCAGGGGCTTTCAAGGGAGCGTCTGAGCTCAGGATGCCGCGATTATAGATTTTGGTGTGAGCTTTTCCAGATGAATGTTTAATTGCATTAGGTCAAGAGTTCACTTGGAGGCCACCGGCACATTGTGCTGCCCAGGAGTGGATCACCTTGGACATTTTCCTACACGTCTTCAAAAAACCATCTTGATTTTATGGCGAATCTTAGTTAACCCTTTAACGAACCAGCTGTTTTTCCGGAGTGCGGGGTAATCGTACAGGAAGTACTGAATAGATTGTATATTTTCCTCATCTCTACAGTTTCTATATAAGTCGTTATATGAGGCTTCAAATCTGGCGGCCATATGACCATTGGTCTGGTATCCCAGTGGGAAGCCGAAGGTTCGGCTTTGGAGTCCCAGGCGACGTTTCGCTTCCCCTAATCCTGTCTCAGATGCCTTGCTCGCGCACTCTTCTGTTTACACATCTGTCGGAATACCACTGTGTTTGGGGCACATTTTGCTGCCGAAGATTTCGTAGGGATTCTTGACATACAGAAGGACATTTTCGCTGGTGAAATGAATGAAACTAGAGAGAGAAAACTAAGAGTGAGTTAGCGGCTTGTTACAACAGTCGTTTGCAAAGGAAATAAAACAAAACCTAGCCAATAGCGAACCTATGACAAGCAAATAAGCGTCGGCTTATGGTCTGATTATGGCAACTCGACGTAAGTTATAGGCTCTCACTTAAAAATTATCTTAAAGGATATTGCTTAAAATTGAACCGCCGAAACTTAACGTAACGTAACGTCACGTCGAATCTGTTGTAATTAAAGTTGCCATAATCAGGCTTTAAGAAGAATGAGGGCCGCTTAAAAAAATCTTGCCAACGCTGCCAAATCCACAACGCAATAATTGCATGTATATACAACTATGATTTTTTGAATTTTTATTGTATAAAATAAAATGCTGATAAAAGTGGCAAAGCAGAAGAATTGTTCACGAAGTCGTGGAATATCGTAGAATACGCGTAAGAAGAAAAAATGCTGACTAGAATTTAAATGCCAAGCTAGCCATTAAGAATTCGGTTGGGGGCAGCGCGAAGCTGCGGGGAAATCGTTCCGTCGATGGATGTTGCCAGCTATAAGTAAACATGTAAATCCATTACAACTTGCAGCAGAGCGCAGGCGCAAACGTGGCGCTTTAGTAGTGGTATTAGTAGCGTTCGCAGCGTTACGTAAGAGTCAGTGATACCCGGTTGCCGGGTGCATAAAGAGTTGGTATGTACATATAGTAGCTTGAGCAAAGAGGAAATGGAACTGAGCGCTAAGTGCAGAGTATGGAGAGACGAACTTTGAATAAAGTATCCAAGGCGAATTTAATTCACCGCGATCTTTCTGAATATCAAAATGATGTGTTTGTTGTATTTTGAGGTACTTCTTGCCGTCATTGCGCGTATAATTTGTTGTTGTAATTTTTGTTTTTGCTCAACCGCGACAACCTTGTATAAATTCGAAAGTATCGAAATTGAGAAGTGAATAGAGTTAAATGGTGATTAGAGCGATATTAAAAGCTCAACAGAGCAATAATTCGCCGATAGACCTCAGCTCATCTTTTGCTACAACAATATTAATTCTTATCGGGATTAGCTCTGACATATTTAAACACCGTTTTTGCGCAGCATAACATTTCGTTGAGCCCGTGCCAAAACTACTCAAACGGGGCATCCGTGCATCTTCTTTACGTAGTTCGATTTTCCCTCGAGTATTTTAGACTCTATAGAGGAACTTTGGTCTAACCGTTTGTAGATGTGGATGTCGGTTTGGCAAAGCATTTGACCATTGGAAATTAAATATTAATTTCATTTTATTAATTTTGGCGGAACCAGTACACAACTATTTCATAACCACTTGGGGAATTGTTCAGAGCTATTTAAGGATCATTTCGCGATGAGTTTGGACCTACCCCGAAATTATCCCGAACTAGTCCCAAAATCAGCCAGAACTTGGCCCAAAACGGTCCTGGAATACTCCCGAAATGGGCCCGAAAATGTCCTTAATCAGCGCCGAAATGCTCCTGACCTAGTAACGAAATGGAAAAGTTCTGAAAAGGCCTCGAAACGACGGAAAAGTTTGTGAACTACGCTCGAAATGGTTTCCAACAAGTCAATCGGTTTCGACTTGGTCCCTTACTAGTTCCAAAATGAGCCAGAACTACTAATATAGTGCTGAACCAGTCCCTAGATAAAATAGTCCTGAACAGGCCCCGAAACGTTCGAAAAAGTCGTGAACTTGTTCCGAAATGATCTCGACCAAGTTGTGAAACAGTCCCAAAATGATCCCTTACTAGTCCCTAAATGAACTATGCCCAAAATGATCCCGAACTAGACCCGACATATTCATAAAATAGTCCTCGAAATGGTCCAGAAATGGTCATAAACTAGTCCCGAAATGGTCCTGAACAAGTTCCAAAACGGACCCGAAATTATCCCGAACTAGTGCCAAATGGTCCCCAACAATTCGTGAACTAGTGCAAATTTTACCAATACGGAGGGTTAAGATGTTAACACATCATAAATATTATATACATACATACTTTTAGAGCATTTTGTTAATAAATAAGTTTGAGGAGGGTTGCCACCTATACAAATTATATGCATGTCTCTGTATATATTAAAAATGACAGCATGGATATAGAACGAAATGGTTGTTTAAGCTAACTATTGCCCCCAGATACTTTTGAGTAGACTTGCTAACTTAAAATTTTTCTTGTTATGACTTATTGCTTAGTAATGTTGTAATTTGCGCAAGCGCAGCAACCTTTACTAGGTTTTCTCTAAATGCTCTCAATATACATCAGCCGTTTTAAACTCATATACTCACAAAGAAAAAAGAGTTTAACAGGCTTTCTCAATCATCTATCCAACAAATACTCTCAATTCTCTGTACGATGCTCCTCAATTGTTACATTTTCCGTCCGAAGCTATCCATAACCAAAAAGATTAAAAAATAAAAACAAAAACTGCTGGTTTAGCCAGCCGTTTTGAGTGTAGCGAAAAGTTATTGCGTGAGCCTAGATTCGCTAGTTTTGACAGACCGACAGACACTCTTTCTCTTGTGTCGTGCAAAACGAAAGACTTCAATGCAGCGGCGACGCCAACGTCAACGTCAATGCCAGCGTCGACGCATCAGTCGAATAAATCTCAGCGTGTGTATTAGTGTGTTTTTGCGGCTCTGACGTGGTGAAGACTCAGACGTGTATGTGTGTGTGTGTGTGTGTGTCTGTTAAAGGCATTGCGGCCAGTTTAAGCCAACTAAGCAAGCCAGTAAGTCAGCACAAACATACAAACCACACGCCATTCAAGCGTCTGTGTGTGTATGGATGGTGTGTAACCGCACTAGTATGAGTATGTGAAGCAAATGGTGGGTTGCCAGCTCAATATTAAGCCGCTATGACTTTAGTTGGTGAGCAGACTTGTCGGCGTAGACATTGATGGTGATCGCGGCTACAGCGACGAAATAGTGAGCGAAAGACGTGCGTGCGTTTGTGCGCTAATGAAATATTTATATTATATGCATACCTCATACATATATGTATGTATGCACATATGTATATCCTGTGTACGTGTGATTGTCGTTTATTTTATTTAATGTGATAAAATACTACAAAGCATTAATAAAATAACAAACGAATGAAGAAATTACGAAATTTATTGCTTTAAAAACCTAAAGAAGAGCAGTGAAAATTTCTGCGCTTAAAAGTGTTAAAACTAAATTATTTTCAAGTGCAGTTGTGATTTGATAGTAAAAATAATTCTTGAAGTGCTAAAGGTGAATTTTTTGCTTGAGTTTTTAAACATATATTCGTGGTGGTTAGTATTCATTTTCCATAAAATATTTTTCCGACAATTTTTACAACACAAGTGTGCGATTAAATGGTGTTAAGCAGCCTATTTAAATACACAAAAACGCCAGCATACAGGTGCACATGCGCAGCAGAGTGTTTAGGTACATATACCACACATAACTGCATACATATGTACATATGCATAAATAAATTCATACCCTGCAGAAAAAAATTATGAATTGATAAAAATACCCCACTTGTAGTTAGCTTTTTTGGGGGATTTCTATAAAAGTAATGCAGACATAATCTGGAGATTGTTTTCTTTAAACAAGTTTCTATTTAAATTCCCCAAAAAAAATTTACTTTGAATAAACTTTCTTTCTGCACTTCACAAATACTTTTTCGAATTGAGGACAAATAAAAGGAAAATCAAAATTTTATATTATCATTTAGAAGTTATGTCTGATGGAGTTCGAATATGGGCACACCTACAGCAAAATATGTAAACAAATATGAAATTTAATAAAATAAAGTAAATAAATAAAAAAGTAAAAAAAAAACAAAAAACACTTTATTTTTCTTACTGATATTTTATGTCCAAAAGTAGTTAGTTACAAGTTAGTTGACATCTAATGCAGAGGTAACCACCCTTGACTATTTCGCGGCCATCGCCTTAGAAATATAGTTAGCTTTCGTCAAAACAAAATATACAGATAATAGTGACTTGTAGTTCCTTCCTAATCAACTTCAAGCTAACTTATAGTTAGATACATTTCCCGCAGGGTACATACATATACATATGCACTTTTTACTTGGCATCACCAAAAAATACATACACACCTTTGCGTGGTACTTACTCTCAAACCTGTTGTTGACCTGCCTCGTTGCATTTGTATGTCCGTGCGTTTTGTTTTTGTTTTTTTTGTTTTGTTTTTGTATTTCCCTACGCCTTTGTTGCATCGTTCGATCGCGGCCTTTTGTGGCTCTGTGCAAGTGTTTGTACAATTTATGTTTTATTGCTTTTGCTAATCATCATTGCACATTTCTTATCGACAAACACTTTATTTATGAGAATTTGTCGCCCTAAGGCGTCTTAAGTATTGTATTTGCGCATATTATTTATTTATGCATGCAAACATCTGGAGGAATGTTTGTTGTGGCAAGCAGACGGAACGATTGGCTTACTTGATGGCAAATTACTAGGCGGCCGCCTAGATAGTCAGCTAGTTAAGCGGATTAGCAGCTGAGTATGGAAATGATATACATAGACGTACAGACACATACATATACACAGATTTTAGTTAACCTAAATTACGCCTGCAGTTGAACACACCGATTTTATGGGTGAGTTGAATGAATTTGATTTGATTTTGCAAAGTCGTATATATAAATTTAACTTTTAAAGTGGCAATAAATTGTTTTTTTTTTTTTTTAATGCATATACATATGTATTTTATTGGGATCTGTTTTGTTTTTTTTTAAATTAAGCAAATAGCTAAAACTAAATAGTAATAACACCCATAATATTGATTTCCTTTTAAGTCGCTGGAATGACAATGTATGAGAAGTGAGTGGACAAATTAATAGTCATGAATTTAAAAGTTAGGAAATTCCCATTCCATGCGTATAAGAAGCACTATTTATTATATTTATACACCCTGCTTCACTTGAATAGGCACTTTATTTTTCTTGACGAACAGGGCTTGCTAAATTTTAACTTCTGAATTCCTAGAAAATTTTAATTTTACGTGGAGAAAACCTCAATAACTTTAAACGTTGGGGAGATTTAAAAATAGGTTAGCTAGATTGGACATCGGGGGCAAAACTACATCAAGTCCCATTAAAATATATTAAATTTCCCAATGACTTATTTATAGGCAATTTTGACCGCTTCGTGAAAAATTCCATGAGTTTGCAGAACTTTAGGGCCTTTGAGGCACGTCTTTCCGTTATCCGATTTTAAAAAGTTTTTATGACCAAATGAAGCTTTCTAGGGGATGTCTTGCGCAGTCTACTGAACATGCATGATGATATTCATTGAACTATTTTGCAAAACTATAACTAAATAGAGGAGCGAAGTGTATTATAGACCACATAAGGAAACTTCTGTATTAATGTTTAACACAGCCCAACAAAAAAAAGAAAAAAAAAATTGGTACTGCAAATGTTGAAGATTTTTTTGATGGAGCTTTTATTATTACGATTACTGTGATTACGAATCCGTAAGCATAAAGTTTCCATCAGCTCCAGATTTTGAAAAAAAACGAGGTCAAAGTGTCAAAAAATCGCGGTTTTTGCAATATTTTAGAAGCTCTAGTAAAGAAACAAAAGGGGTGATAGAATCTTCGTGGCTTCAATTAAACCTAGATCTCTCGACTACATATCTCTGAGAAGAGATCTTAAATATTTGAGATATTAAAATATTTTTTTTTTACCATTATTATCTTAAACTAAATAATGGCAAATTTTGATGCATATTTCCCTCCACAGGGGGGTTTAAACTCCAAACCAAATGAATTTTTAAATTTTACTCAAAATGATATTTTAAATGGCCCTTAAGCGAAAATTAGTTTTTCGTAAAATTTTATGGAAACTGGGCGTGCCCACTTATTTTAAATACTTGTATTTCGAAAACCATTTCACCAATCTTCACCAAATTTGATATAGGTACACATTGCGCCTGACCTTCTTAAATACTTTTTGAAATCGGACAAAAACCACGCCCTCTAGAAGTATCGCTAACTTTGAGGGTTCGAGAATTATCGTTTTTTACTTATAACTCTTTTGCTATGTTTGCTTCTCATAAAAATACAATCGCCTTTCGGAGTCGGCGTAAAACTGTAGGTCCCTCCGCTTTGTGTGACAACATCAAGGCGCACGCCAAAAATCGGAGGAGAAGCTCGGCCAAACACTAACATATGTGTAAGCGCCAATCTATTATTATTATTATTACTTATAACTCTTTAAGAATTTGAGAAAAATGAATCACGCAAGAATTTAATGTTTCCTCAATGGATTTCAAACAATTTGATGTTTAATTTATTTTTGTGCATTCAATTTAAAAATCTACGTTTTTTTAGCGTTACATGGCATGGTTCCCGAGATTTTCCCATATAACACCCCACTCAGTCATCTCTGAAGGGGTATCAAATCGAAGCCGGCATATATAGGCAACGGTCTCTCTTTCGAATTCCGCAGTAACTATAGATAGAAATAAATCCAAAACACTTACACTACCCGCAGCAGCGCAAGAGGTTTAGCATTGCGTTAAGCGTAAGAGTAGAGGTGCTCCGTAGTATCCTGCTGACTTCCATTAAGGCATATTAAAACAAGCAACTTAACTTTGGTATATTTTTGTATAACTTTTGGTAGTGCATTCCACCAAACGAGAATTTCATATAAAACGATTTGTTTAATAGTGGTCCCACATATCCCATAAACCTCATTTGGTCAGAGACTCAAGCACTTGTCAATGACTCCTTTGCAACGGTAAAAGGCTACCCCTTTTTAATATTTTATTTCCAGCATCGCTTGCTGTCCGGGATAAAGTGAATATCTTTCTCCCTATCAGATATCTTAAATAGAAAGTCGGTAATTCAGGGGGTTGAACTTTCTTGGAAACATCCTTCTTGGAAGTTGAATGATTATTTGTTGCTTAGTTGGGTTTTATCTTTAATGTAAAGTTCAACAATACCTAACGGTTGCGTTGTAAATGATTTTCATATTTTTATACGTCCTTGTCCTTAGTTGTCCATAGACTGAAAATTTCATCGTGGCAGATTGGCGATTATACTGAAATTTCCTACGCGTAGTACCTTGCCTATTATAAAAAAAATATGAAAAATGATTGCCGATCTGCTACGCATGCTATCAAAGGAATCGGATGTGATAAATATCATGTGATTTTAATAAAATTTGGTTTTTATACATATACATGGCTGACGTGCCTGGCAGTGCGCCGATTGTGCCCACCTTTCAAATTTATGCATTATTGGTTAAAGTCAAGATACAAAAGAAGTGCTATTAAAATCGGATGACATTTATTATTTCCGCCCCATATTGTAGTGGACTTGACAGTTTTTCTACTTGTGTATTTTATTCGTCTAAGGAAAAATTTTAAAAAGGAAAAACTACAGTCACCTAAAATAGTTAATTTCTCGCGTTGAAATTCACCCACTATCTGGCCTTGCTTTCATGCAACGCAGATTTTTTGGCTAGCCACTATTGCTAGATACTGCATTGGCTAAAACGATTTGCTGTCTAAAACAGCAATGAAGATATCATGCTAAACAACGAGTGCATAAGTCAAGAAAGAGAAGAAAAAAACAAAAACTAAGAGAAAGGATGGTAATAAAAAAGCAGCACATTCACCGCTGTCACCTTCAAATTTTGTGGGCCACTAGAGTCTGAGCGCCAGAAGCGTTCACATATCAATTTCTAGGAATGTGAATGATTTCATACCCAGCTGGAAATCAGATGTGTAGTAAGTAGGTACAGTGAACTTGTCGTATCTATGGTGACTTTTATATTATAGATTTTTGCTAAATCCAAATGAAATAGATAATGTCGGATAGTGTTTTTTTCTTTATCTCTAGCAAGCTGCTGAAACGGCAATACACCAAGCGCTTGTTATTACCCGTTGGTAATTGGTGCAACAGTACAGTGTCCTGATGACGAAATTTCCTCCATCCGATTCTCGTTCAATCTCGACCATAACGATGTTTAAACTACACAGTCCTGCCTTTCGTCCATACGTCATTTGTCAAGACTGTGTTGCACTTATCGCTAGTAGCTCATAAACCGATGATTGCAGAGGGTTAATTGCTTCGTTAGCTATCTCGTTCCCTTCATTAAGATCGGGAACCCAGCAAAGAATGAAGTTGGTCCGTGTCAGAACAATTCTTGCCTCTGACTCTACTACTTTGGGCCCGAACGAGTTTAATGCTTGGCTGTCAAGTAAAAAAGTGACTTTCCCTGACAGAGAAATATTTACTAAGTATTCTGTATTAGACGGGCTGCCTTCTCTATGGCAAAGATCTTTGCTTGAAAAAGTCGTCATTTGTCAGGCAGACGATATAATTGCCCGATCTGCTGATCTCTTGAGTAGAGCCCATGGGTGAAAATGGTAATACAACTCGACAACTCTGAAACGGTAGCGTGATCTGCGCTGGTATGGTAACAACTAAGTATATGTCGATTTGCCATTTGTTTTTCGTTATTATTATTATTATTATTATTATGAAAACAGTAATTTTTAAACCTTTTTCATTGCTAATCTGCTTTGGCTTTACGAAGCTAATGGCCGGATTGCGAAAACAAACTTTCCGCTAGTACTAATGTATCAATTAAGTGGAAAGATTTGTGAAAAAGCACGTAAAATTTGAATAAGCGGCCTTCATTTCTTCCAAGGCCTCAACAGTGTTTCGTTTCAAGTCTAAAACTTGACAAAATAAATTAAAACTCGGTTCGTCTTGAGAAAATGTACTTATCATCATTTCTTCCTTTGTCTTTTGGAACATTATTTATTTGCACAACCAGTGAGGTCTCACTCACAATCAAATTTTTTTTTTAATTTTGAAACGAGATTCAGTACGATTTGAATGAGCGAAAATGTTGTGAGGGACAGAAAAGCTCAAATATTATACGTACCTATAATTCGATGTATTTAGGAACGAGCTACCGTCATCCCTTGTCAAATTTGATTTGGCGAAAAACCGGTTTCGGCGATTGCCATCTTCAGTGTCATGATGACGGAAACTCGTTTCAAAATACATCGTATACAAACCCTGTTGGAAACAACAATTTTGTATTTAAGCGATAAATAGTTCTATTAATCAGAACAAGAACATCGGTTCAATTAAATCGCTTTTTGAGAAAAAATACTCGATTAATGATAATCATTTGAATAATCTTGCCCTCCCCATCCAAAGTGTATTTCCGTAATCCCTTGTGAAATGTGATTTTGAGATGAGTATTTTTCGAAGGAAAGAAAATTCTTAGTAAATGCTAGGAAACTAACTTTCGCAATTTGGCAAATTCGAAATTGATTTCAGAGCCATTATTTCTTCGGAAAATTCGCTTAGAATTACACGTAGGATCCATCTGTGCTATACGCGCATAGTCGAAAAATCTCCCATTCAAATTTACACGCCATAATATACATATACTGATATACAGGCAATCAAATGTGAGTTGATGGTGGTTTTTGTTAAATACTGTTCCTAGTCCAGGAGTTCATGAAAAGTGTCAAACGATAGGCAGGGTTGGATTTGTAAACAAAAAACAGAACGCGCTGAAAGCAAAGAACCTTGTATTTGTTAAAAAATGAAAGTAAACAACGAAATATTTGAATATGTATAGATTTTAATTATTTTTTAGTGATATTTCAGCCAAATCAGTGTTGTACCAATGAGATGTAAACAAACTGCCTGACCTTTTTACAGGAAATAGGGGGCTTTTTGCGTTCCCGTACACTTCTGCATCTATTCTCCTTTTACTCGCACTTGAGATAGTAAAACTGTAGTTTGACAGTTCCACAGGTTTTAGTCCGAAGTTCAAAGGAACAGACTAATATTTATCTACAAGCACATATGTATGTATGTATATTACGTAGTCATAGTCCAGTTGGGTATTCACAGTCGCTTACATCACACACATAAATATGTACAAACATCCATACTCATGTCAACAACATGCTTACATATGAATTTCCCATAAGGATGTGTGTTGTTTAGAAATAGAAATGTCGTTGCTGTCGCGCATTCATTCGCTGTGGAACCATGAAAAAATTCCTTCAACATTCATTTATTTTCTTTTTTTTTCACTTGTTGGTCTGGTCGCCCATTAAATTGCTGTTGCAACTGATACGAGTATTGGTATTGGCAAGAAATGCTAGCAGACTCGCTATCTTTGTATTATCAAGGGAGCAGGTAACTTTCTACTACTTGTATACAAAATAGTACAAAATCAACCACAACAACAAGAATAGAGAATACAGAATGACAGAGCAGACACGGCACTTGCTCTGAATAGTTGAATGATAGCAGCTATGTATGTAGGTATTGATGGTATTTCTCACTCGGGCATGACAGTCCAACCGAGATGCCATAATGTAGACTTATCTACATTCGTATGAATGTATGTATATGGGGCGTTCCATATCAAAATGGACGGGGTTCACACTTCATGTGTTTGATTTGTTTGCAAATATTTAGGGTTGATGGATGAACGTAAATAATAAATAGATATGAAATTTGAGCTTGAGTAATACATTTTTAAAAACTTTACAGCACAAAAACAAAAATAAATCGATTTAATAGCTTTCCAAATATCTCGAGAACGGTGCGAGGAAAAAATTTTAAGAAAATCGCACATACACAGATCAAAATTCTCTATGAAAATAAATATTTTAAAATATTTTTCTTGAAAAATCACAAATCAAAATTCTCTATGAAAATAAATATTAAAAAATTTTTTTTTTTGAAAAATTTTTCACATACAAATTTATTGATAAAAAAGATAGTTTTTGAAAATATGCTATCTCAAAAAAAAAAAAAAATAAAAAAAATTTTTTTTTAAAAAAATTTTTTGATGTGTTTATGTGTGATTTTTTTTTTTATTTTTCCTCGCCTCGTTCTCGAGTTATTTTTGGTGCTGTAAAGTTTTTAAAAATGCATTAAACAAGCTCAAATTTCATATTTATTTATTAATCAACCCTAAAAATTTGAAACAAATCAAACGCATGTCGTGTGAACCCCATCCATTTTGGTATGGAACGCCCCATATACTCTTACGTTGAAGAATACAATGCTTTTGGGATATTGATAGTCAGTCATTCGGTTAACAAATCAGTCAGTCATTCAGCCAGTCAGCCAACGAACCAACCTGTTTCTTGTCAGTGACAGCGGAATACAGCGCGTCAAGTTGCTCGCTTTACTCTTTTGTTACCCGTTTGTCCATCGTTCTGCCGTCTTGCTGCTGTGTCGCATAGAACACATATATATGTATGTATGTACATATTTATCGCTCCAGATGCCACACAATATTCTGACACTTTGACAATGCAGCACCATAATGGAGTTGTTTGTTGTGCATTGTTTTGTTTGTGATACATACTACATACATACATATGTACATATACTATACATATGTACATATGTATGCACTAGCATATAGCCCTTTATGTTCCAACTCCCACTAAGA
This sequence comes from Rhagoletis pomonella, assembly GCF_013731165.1. Taxonomy (NCBI): domain Eukaryota; kingdom Metazoa; phylum Arthropoda; class Insecta; order Diptera; family Tephritidae; genus Rhagoletis; species Rhagoletis pomonella. The sequence continues at coordinate 19,377,814 of NW_023458556.1, forward strand.
TGCTGCGTTTGAGTGTTTGTAATTACGTATATATCGCTGTATGCCTTTACACATACACACACACATGGCTTATGCATTTTAAATCTCGTTGTTGTTGCTTTTCCCCTGCCCATTTCCGTTTCCTTCTGTACGTACGTACAATATAAGTTTATTTTGCAATCGGTTTTTCCACGTCCTTTTTGTTCTATATTCTTTCGATTTTACGCTGGGCTGCTGCTTTTCCATGTAAGATTTAAAAGGTTGTTGGCGTATTTTTTCGCTTTTCTCTCGCTTCAATTGCAATATACCCCCCTTTTCTAGTTAGCCTTCTAATCTACCGTCTATTCTTCGCATGATTGTCTTTTCCTCTTCTATTTTTCAACGAGCCACATTTCTGTCATTTTCTAATATCTACTACTACTTTTTTCTCTCACTACTTTCAATATTATTGTAGTTTCTACCTTCACTTAAGATCATTAAATTTGCCCAAAGTGCATAACAGAGAAGTAAGAAAAATGAAAAAAGAAAACCAATTATCCTTCGGAAAAAATCATATAAAATTCTTGTTGCATGAAAACAGCAGACTTCACTTGGCTAACTACTCACTTGTTGTTGTTCTTGCTCGTAGTGTAGTGGTCGTTGTTGTTATTGCAATAGTAGTTTAATGGCAGCCGCGGCCTCGCCAGAGCGGAATCCAATTAAAATAGTTGAAGTTTAGGAAGTCAAATAAGGTTGAAAGCTTCAGCTCGCTGTTGATTTGGTTAATATGAGAATTGAGATGAAATTAAAACTGTATAATGGAATTAAAAAGGAGTAGATTCCTTCAATATTCATTATGGCAAATTGTTTTGCTGAAAAGTTGAATCTCTGTTGGAGTTGACAGGAGAATATTAAATTTATATGTAAATATCTATGCAAAATTATTCAGACAAAATGGAAAAAGTTTGCGATTGCTGTCCTTTTGTTTTTGTATTCTTTCACTTCAAGCAATAGTCTTATTGGTAGTTACAACCACAAGGTTGGAAGTATGTAAGCGATAGAATAAGCACACTCAAATGCTTACATATATTTAAGCATCCCATAATTTTTGACTGCAAAAAAAGGAAATGCCCACCACGGCCAGCAATAATTTACCGGGATTGGGAATGAAAAAAGGACAATAAAAGGATATCAAAAATGGAAAAATTTTCTGATATTAATACATTTTATTCGTTCAACGAACTTACACTTGGGTGATAGGCTGTATATCCCTCTATACTAATCAAATTAATTATCAACAAGATCACATGTTCCCTTCTTCGCAGACTCCATCATTACCATTTTCAGCGTTGGCATAATTTTTGGTAAAATATTTGTCCTTTGCAGCAATTTGGCGAAGAGTTGAACAAAAGTAAGAAAGTTCACGTAGAAGAAAAAGTTTATTAAAAATCATTATTATAAAAAATATTTGTTTTAAATACTCAGAAAGAAATACTCAGAGTCTGAATGTTTATGGGGTTCTGCAGTCACTAGGGAAGGTCGTCTTAATCACGACGCTTTAGCACTTCAATCGCGGTGACATTACCACCTTCGATTTCTAGAAGCGTTTCTGAGAATGATTCGACCTAATAAATGAATAAAAAATATGTAAACTTATTAAAATTAATTTTATAGTTGATTTCCACCAAGCCTTAACTACAGTTTATGCTTATTGGAAAAAGGAGATTCCAATTCAATGGGGGTAATTTCTCCTATTAAGTAGAAGAAAACGAGAGGAAAATAAACAAAAATTAAGAAATTAACATTGCCGATCACCCCATGTTAGAATTCTTGGACCTTATCTGAGCTCTTAACTGCAGTTAACCCTTTCGTGGAAATATAGGCTATTAAACTAAAAACATGTTTTGAACACAACTTGCCTGTTCTTCTACGAAAAGCAAACAGAATCTTGATGCTGGATTTTGAATAAAATCTTTTAGTTATTTCCCCTTTCGGCAGTGAAAGGAAATACATTTTCAGCGCATTGAAAAAAATCAATACAATTCTTCTGAATTTGACCTTGGGATGACCTTGAGGAATCAAGGCACCCCCATATTCGGATTCAGCGACAACAATAACAAAAAAAAATATTTTTATTTTTATTGAGTAAATTTTTTGTCTATTTGACCCTCCAATGCCTCGCATCTGACATTATGGAGGTTAACGGACCTCCGATATGGGTTCAGAGAGTCTAAAACCTCACATATGCATATGCTTTTTCAGGTTTATTCAAAGAATTTTCCCCTACTTGACCTTTAAATGACTTCGAACCTGACGTGATGAGGGCTAACTGGCCTTGGACTCGCATTCAGCGCGTCGAATAACATAGGGATTTAGAGGTTGGGTTCAACTTTTTTTTTTGTAGGCCTGTGTTATTAAACAATGTCTGCAGCTTATGCATATATGTACATGAAATTTGTGCGTCTCCTTGAGCTTCCTTCTACCCTTTCTTATGATCCACGCCGCGAAACACCGACATTCGTTTGATTGTCTAATCATCTTTCCCTCACTTTGGCCTGCTTCATCTTTCTGTTGCTTTATGAATATCCTGTATGGTCTGGTGTTGCACCGATGATTGGCGTTTCGTTCTATTGTCATCAAGCCTCTAATCAATTTTCAAGCTGTTCCTTTATGGTCTTGTTTCTTTAAGCGGCATCTTTTGTTTTACAACGTTTATTGCCCTCAGTGCGCTGCCAGACAACAGTGTAGGCTCAGCAAAAAGGAATGGAAAATTTACAAACTTTGTATTCATACAGGTAGCGTTTTTTGTAAGATTTGTTTTTTTGCGGGTTTTACACCTTGGGTTGGGCGTTGATTTTTTCTCAATCTGATGATTTACTCGTACATACATACATACTTATGTATGCATGGGTATGCATATATTGTAATACATATGTATGTATTTCTTTTCTAAACTTCAAAACACGCTATGCTACTTTTTTGTGTGGTTTTGTGTTAGCGGAATTTATGCGCGCAAGAAAGGCACGATATCCATAGGCATTTATGTCACGGAAAGTAATCAAGAAACACAAGTCGTTATGCGCTTAATCGTATTCAACACACTACAAAGAAAATATGCTTTAGTATTAGTGCTAGTATCAAATCCTTTGTCACTAGTCAAAGCTTCCTTAAGGCCAGTTTGCAGCTCTCAACGAAACGGCCAAGAAAAAATTGCTATTATTTCGTGTTCAAGAGCAAATCTGAAAAATCACGAATGAGTATGCAATTTCAAATGGAGGAGCTACGTCTATAACACTTTTGCGAACAGAGAGGGCATACTTTTCGAACTCAACGTTATATCTAGGTCCGTTTTATCAGGCTGCAAGATGGCAAGTGAACACTGGCCTGACTATAACAGAACGAAGTAGAACCACCACAGGGCACAGGGCACCGGGCAAGCATATCAATTATATAAATAGGCAATCATGTTTCCTTTACACCCCTTTTACGGCTAAACTATACTTCTAAGGTGTAAACAATTATAAATCATTAGAAAGGTATTTTGATGCTGATGTGCAGGCAATTTTTCAAATTTCGAATTAGTTTAAGATAGAGCGAAAAAATCAATTCAAAAGTCACACCAATACCAATGCCATACATGTACATGGTTGGGGCGGAAATGCCTCCTAAATGTATGCTTTAATATTGATACTGAATTACAGAAACGTGCTAAGCAGCAGTTTAGGAATAAGATGTATGTATGTATGTATGTACATGAACAGATTAGACTCAAACGAGGAAGAAGGTTAAGTTGAGTATGGAGAAGAAGAAAGGATAAAGCAAAGATTAACAGAAGTAAGAGAAACCGAAACATGAAGATAAAGAGAAAGGTAAATTTAAATTCTTCATAGTATACATATGTAATCGCAAAGATGTGGGTGAATATGTAGATGGAGAAAAGAATGAAGATAAAGATCTGGTTAAAAGTTAAGGAAATGATAAATATAAAAATTAAAAGATAAAGATATAGAAAATAATATATGTAGATAAAGGTAGAGACAAAGACAGAAAAAGGAAGAGATACAATTGAAGAATGACATGTTAAGTTATTTTATGTTATGTTATGTTGTGTTATGTTATGTTATGTTATGTTGTGTTATGTTATGGTGTGTTATGTAATGTTATGTTTTGTTATGCTATGTTATGTTATCTTATGTTATGTTATGTTATGTTATGATATGCCATGTTATGCTATGCTATGTTATGTCATATTATGTTATGTTACGTTAAGTTATGTTATGTTAAGTTGTGTTATGCCGTGTTATGTTATACCGTGCTAAGTCATGTTATGTTATCTTATGTTATGTTAAGTTACATTATGTTGTGTTGTTTTGTGTTGAGTTGTGTTATGTGGTGTTGTTATGTTATTTTATGTTATATTCTGCTATGTTGTTCAACGCATTTCACCTCAATTCAGTTCAATTAACTCACCCCGGCTCAACTCAGCCCACCTCAGCTCCCCTTATTTTAAAAGGTTGAATTTCAACCGCTGGGCGAACACTAGTTAAAAGAATAGAACTTGCCTATAGTGGAAATCGCCGTAGTTAGAATATAGCGAAGAGAGTGCCAATCAAAAGATTTAATTAATTTAAATTCTACACATTTTCTCTCATACTTATTTGATTGTAATTCTACACTGCACTGGATTTATAAATTAATCTCTTCTTTGAAATTTCGAAGTCATTTTAAAGAATTCTGACGCAGGCTTCAAACAAATGTATAAAAACTCTTAAACGATTGTTTTTCTACAATGATCTTCCACCTCACCCGCATCCAAGCATTTTGTGCCAATTTTATTTAATTCATAGCCATTAAATTCTCACGCGAACTGTGTGTTTTTTTTTTTAACATAAGCATACAAGTACTGCGTATACTAATTTTGTCTACCTGTTGCATGCAGGCTGTCCACCAACTCATAAGCCGAATAAAGAGTACATATGCGTGTATGTATGTATGCACTTTAGAGCGGTCCAAATTTTTGAATGGGGAAACGGGGCACCCTCTTGGTAATTGTAATATCTAATACAGGGTGATCAATGACCTTGAAATGCGCTAATGAAACTGACAAAAAATATTGATGATTTTTATAAAAAGCTTGTGTTGCCATGACAATTGCAAGTGGTAATATTTTTTCAGCTAACTTAAAATTGAAATAGTATTAGGCTGCTTAACCAAATAGTTGGTTAACATATCGATGGCTGAGTGGAAGATCGACCTACCTCGGCAGCCAGTTCCAAAACGGCCTATCTCAGAAAATTTTTCAAGCAGCTCAGAAGTATGTTTGATACCAAATGTATGTACATTCTAAATTCCTAAATTTTTCAAGCAGCTCAGAAGTATGTTTGATACCAAATGTATGTACATTCTATATTCCTACTTACACCTTTGCTAAATTGTGTGGCTGGTAAGGAATTATTACGTGTTCCTATTTTCTACGGGGGTATATTATGTACATATGTATGTAGTAATGTGTAGTACAAATGGCATGCATTTGAAAGTAAGTGATTTAAATTGTATGACATTGTTTTTTTGTTTGCATCACGTGAAAAACCAACTTATAGTCGCATACATACAATACAAGTGTATGTACATTAGGGTGGTCCAAAAATGTATGGGAGAAAAGTAAAATCGGAAATTTAATGCTCTCACCCCCTAGGAAAAAAATATATCCCTTTTTTTTATTTTAAAATCAAAATATATTTAGAGGTCGCTCAAAGCGCTCAAAGTTTCCCATGTATTTTGTATGGGGAAAAAAGACTTTTCGTAGAAATGGCATAGAATCCATGGAAATCAAAATTTTTCAATCTGAAAACTCTGCTTCTCTTCAGAAGACTTCAGAGAATAATGCCCAATTGTTTATTTAAACGTTTTTTAATTTAAACTATTTTTTCTTTTTTTCTTTTGTATATTTCTGTTTGTATATTTGATTTTTTTGGGATATTTCGGAGACCCTTAAAAAATAGTTAAGATTAAAAAAATGTTTAAACAAACAATTGGGCATTATTCTCTGAAGTCTTCTGAAGAGAAGCAGAGTTTTCAGATTGAAAAGTTTTGATTTCCATGGATTCTATGCCATTTCTACGAAAAGTCTTTTTTTCCCCATACAAAATACATGGGAAACTTTGAGCGCTTCGAGCGACCTCTAAATATATTTTGATTTTAAAATAAAAAAAAGGGATATATTTTTTTCGGTATAGAACAATCCTAGGGGGTGAGAGCATTAAATTTCCGACTTTACTTTTTTGGACCACCCTAATGTACATACTTATACAGATAAATGTATAAATGCGAATTTGTATGCAAACGTCACCTGTCATATGATTTTTAATGTATGAAGGTGCTACATCATCACAAACTTGTATATAACAGGCATACTACATCAGTGTTGCCATTTATTTTTTTGTCGTCCCGCCATATTTATAGACAAAAATCGCTAGAATGCTGCTAAATCATTTAAATTCTGTAAACTTGTATGAAAAACGAATTTATTTAATAATTTGTCAGTTAAATATTATTTCATAAAATAAGAGATCATGTGTGTAGGAGAAGATTCGAATAGGGCACGACTTTTACCCATCTTTTTAATGGATGAAATCTATTTTGTATGAAATCTAACGTGTCAGTAAATATTTCGCGAATCCTGGCCAGGATATTTTTAATTAAAAATTCAAAAATTAATTTTTTTTTTATTTTGCACTCATTTTTTTAATAAACATATTATACACCAATCGACGGCATAAAGCCTATAGAATGTATTAATTAGATGAGTGAAAATTACTAGTATTATATACTTACCTGTTCATACCTGCCACCCTATAGGGAGGCCAGGTAAAAAATGGACAACCCTGTTTTAGCATGTGCAAGCAAACCGCGTAACTTACAGCTCAAACTGCATTTGCAGTACTTGCACATTTGAATCTTTAAAATCTTCCACAATGCAGTGGTTTAACTGAGAATGTTTAATCCACTCTTCGCGGAATTTTTCTGGTAGGTTTTTGGCATTGCAGAAGTGTTTTGATGCAATGTTGAAAACGCGAAAATAGTTAAACGTCAAAAAATTAGGGACGACAAGTAACGTTTCAGGTTTCTTGCGATTTTTTGCATTCCACAATGTAAATGTAATACTGTGTTTACATGCGACGATTTTGGAGGCAACTTTTTGTTGAAAGTGGTGTAAACTGCCTTTCAACTAGCTGCTTTCAACGAATTAATGAACAAAATCTCTAAAAATTGGCTAAGATCTCCTAAATAAACGCTAAAAATCCCGCTAGTCACCGCACTATAATTTTGCCCGCTAATTAGAACATAAAATCGTTAGATCTAGTGGGAAAATCGCTAAAATGGCAACACTTTACTACATGCATGCATATTAGACTTACATATTTACATATATGCATATGTATGTACAGGGGCGCACCCAGGAATATATTTTAGGGGGGGTTTTATATTTCTGAAGATATATCACCGGAAAATACTGAAAATTTGCTTCAGATAATACCCTCTTTAAAATACATTTATGCAAGTTTTATGTACAGTATGTAATAAATAAATAAACGCTTTAAAATTCATAAACTGCACTTTATTTACAGATTAACAGAACTCAAACGCTTTTAACCGACTTCAAAAAAAAAGGAGGTTATCATCTCGCCGGAATACATAACTTTGGACCACGTGAACCGTTTTCAATAATCCTTTTTTTATTAGAAAGCTAGTACCTCAGGGTTCGTCCCGTAATTTGTTTTAGAGATCCGATGATTGGATCATGAAGAAATTAACTGTACCCCTAAATTTGAATATGAGAATTGAAGTCGGTTGTGTTCTTTCCTTAAAAACTACTTGTTTAATAAAAAGTTCTATAAACTCAAGATGCGCTCAACTTTCAAAAGTACCTAATAAAAAATTTTAAAAAAGAGTCAGTAAAAATAAATTTATTGATTCCATGAATTTTTGCACTTCTATGTTCATTTTTTCGATTTCTGGTTTTCGATAGAGATGGTGATTTTTCACGATTGCAAAATTTTTGTAATATTTCAAATACCGAAAAAATTAACTGAACTCTTAAGAAAAACGAAAAATTCATATAAAACGACGGACGAGAAATGGAAAAGAAATTTTCTTCTACCAAAATTTCTTAAATCAGTTTGCAGCACTCAAGAAAAAAAAAATGCTCGTATATTTATTCCCTCATGAAAATTTACAGCAAAAGCAAAGCGCTTTTTCAAGCAACTGAAATTATAATAAATATTTCTTATAATTTCCTTGAGAGCTGGATTCTTAGCTTTAAGATACAGATTGTATTTGAGGTTATTAGCTTTAGGGGGGGGGGGGGGGGGGTTGAACCCCAAAACCCACCCCTTGTGTGCGCTAATGTGTATGTACGATTATATTGGCATACTTCAGCCTTTACAAATGCATGTATGTAAGCTCCCTGAACGGCGATAAAATCAAATAAGAGGGGATATGTACAAGTATTTATTGAATACATATGTCAGTTGGTATGCATAATGACTGAAAAATATTTAACTCTATTCATGCCCGAATTACGTATGAAATTATGGTATAGAAGTGAATTGAGGTGAAATGCGGTGAACAACATAAAAGAATATAACATAACATAACATAACATGACATAACATAACATAACATCATAACATAACATAACATACGATCATAACATAACATAACATAACATCAAAACATAACACAAAACAATAAAACACAACACAACACAATGCAATACAATACAGCATAACATGGTATTCTTCAATTTTATCATTTCTTTTTCTCTTTTTTAAAAGCTTTTATTTTTTGTCTTTACCTTTGTCTCTGCCGTTTTTTTATCTTTTCATTTTTATATTTATCACTTCCTTGAGGTGTAAAGGACACATGATTGCCTACTTAGATATAAGATTTATATTTCGTACTTTCTTGCAATCCCAGTTTTAACTAAAAAGCAGATTGAATAAAATAAACCCTTATTTTTAGTGTTTACAGTATAAAATTTTGTTGTTGTTACATCCACAGTTCTGTATATAAATTAAATAAAGTAGTCCAAAAAAATACCATCGTGCAGTGGCGTTTCCCGAATGAAAGTCTTTCACTAAGTTTCGTTGTCCGTGGGTGCCAAATCAAGAAATCAAGGTCATTTCATCATTCTCGTCGATCACGCGAACGAAGCCGCAGGTGCTGCGAAGAACTATTGTCCCAAAATCCGTTAAAGCCTTATAACCTCACGTTTGTACGAAATAACTTTCGGTCTGCGTCAGTATTGCCAGTAGGTCTAACTATGACTGTTTTCCAAAACGCATCAATACAGAGCATCAGTCCCTGTCATTTCTAAATGACAGTAGATAAAGTTATCACATTCGTTTTAGAAATAAAAGAGATGAATGCTTTGTATTGATGCGTTTTGGAAAATAGGCTATGTCTTGCTTTTGTTCACCGATAGACCATCGTCTTTTGCCTGATTTTCTAAACTGGAAAATGCTGCACTCACAACCTTAGTTTTGAGACAGACGACGTAAATGTCATCTATGTACGTTCCATATATGGTACCACTGCGTTTTAGATTGGCAGCTCGTGTTACGCTTTCCAATAGGAGATCAAAGAAGTCGCAAGAAAGTGAGTCGGTGTGTATAAAACTTCATTTGGTCTCGAGCAGTGCGGCAGGGTTCTTTTCAATTTGAAAACAGCCAAAGATTGTGCTCAACGTTACTCTACAAAGTCGAAGAAGATGCCAAATTTATGAATTTCGTTGTAGGGCGGCTTCTCAACGTGTTGTCAAAATTAGTTTTAAATCGACGATCGTCTTTCCCAGGATTTGAAGTTCTGTGAAAATGTGGTCAATGGTTTATTTTCCATATCATATGATATGTACTTACATATTTAGATGTAAGAATGAGATTAGGTACTCCTTTCTGCTTGCATATTGCCACATTGCGCGTTACTAAATTGGGGAAGAAGAAGAATGTTATAATTTTCTTTAGCCAAAAAGTAGCTTATAATCCTACCTTCAGTCGATGGAGTAGATAGTACATACATATGTGGTGGCTAGAAAATAGACCTGTGACCGTTCCAGCTCATCCACGCTTACGTTTTCTTCACGCATAAAGATCATCAAGTAATCCGATGATGCCCAACGCTACCCTTGGGCTTTTCGGATTCACTCTCAGCGCCGGGGATGATCCTCTTTCTTGCTACTCGTAGAATTTGCATAGTTGTCTCGCGCTGTCCCTCAAACTTCCGCAAACTGTAGGCAAGTTTCTACTGTGAGTGGCTTTATAAGCCGTCTTTATCTTCCACCACTTGGCATCGACTTGGCGTGCCCTTAAAGCGCTTTTGGTCCTTCGGCCGCAGCTGGCGCCATGGGATCATCCGAGCCCATACTGACTAGACTAAGCGAGAGGGTGTTCGGACAGCTAAGGGCTTCCTTGTTGCATCTTATACTAACTGCCAGGTACAAAAGTACTGCCGCCCTATATGGGTCAGATGAAATCAAGGGAGTCAACCCGATTCTGGGGAACAGACGCTTCTGGAATTCGTACGTGAGTCTTCCCACGCGGATATTGTGGACAGCAGGTTATGAGGCTCAGTCTTCTTCCCGTTCGAGTTAAATTTCATGTCGTCTTCGTCGTTGCGTGCCCCTTACTGGTCGTTGTCATATTCATCTACGGGAATTCAACCCGAGGCAAGGATATACCACCTCGGGGATCTGGTCGACAGAGCATCGTTAGCGACAAAAGTGGCCACCAAGCCTGCTGACGGGTACTCGGGGAGGTGGTCGTTTTTCCTTTAGAATCACAAAGTTATAGCGCGAGAAATCAAAATAAATCAAATAAGTATCTTCCCACCACAAAACTTTACGCATACGCCTCTGCGTAGCTATAACCACTGTTAATATGTTTGTATTATCCGGGTATAAGTATGTATATGTGTACGTAAATTCAAGTACGCTCAGCCGTAACAATCGGTACCATTCGCCATTCAAATTTCTCCACATTTCCCTAGCTACTCTGCGCCCGCGCCAGCGCTCTTGATCACACAGTCACATGTGCACCACCTCGGCTGTCAATCGACAGCATCATTAGTGGCTGTAACAAATGTTTCCGTATGCGAAAAAGTAGCTGAGTTGTTTTATGTACGAGTATGAGTAGCATTGCACCTTGCGCATTTCTTCCAAATTGCTGGTCGACGTATGTATGTAAGCAAAGCACATTTCCATATGCATATTTCATCAGCAGACGGTGGAAGACAAAATGTCGACGGCAATTTGCGACGGCGAAAAGCAATTGTGAGGAAAGCGTGTTTTCGCAACATCGATTATCTTGTTCTTCTTCTACTTATTCTTCCACATGTACACTAAACGTGAATGTACGATTAAGTGTAGATGTGAGCGTCAATTTTTTGCTACGTTTGTTTGCCATTCACCGCTGAAATGCCCCAAAGCATGTCGGAAGACAATGCGCATAGCGGCTAACCAATTTCAATCACATTGAAAATTCACAAAACACTTGCTCAAGCGCACACCCACACCTCGCATACATAAATATGTATATGTACATATATCGTCGTTTAAAGTACAAAAGCGCGTAACTGATATTTGCTGCCAAAAATTGGTTTTGCTCACGCAAGCCCTTGGCTCAATTCTTATCCATTTGTTCTGAAATATGCTAGCTAGAAATGCGATTTCTTTATAAAAAAGACAACCATTTTGAAATATTTGTGTTTTTACTCTCTAGAAAATAATTTGTGCAACCTCACATACGCGGTTTTGTACTTTAAACGACGATATGTGTGTATGTGTACGTCGTCTACACTAGCATTAGCATTGCTTCCATTAAACGAAATTTCACGCTAGTTGCAATAATGACTTTGTGCCACATTTGACACGTCTCGATTTGTGGTCCTTCCTCTCTATCTCTCTCTCTCTCTCTCTCTCTCTCCTTTTTCTATCCTATTTTTGCTTCATTTCAGTTTTTAGTGTAGTTGCCACACTCACTAGTGCTCGATGTTGACACCGCAATTGCATGATTTTGCTCGACGGGATTTCAAGCTCCAACGTTTGCCGGGCCTCCTTCCCAGCAGTTACCTGTGCAATTTGTTTTTTTTTTCCTTTTATGTTCTCTCTTTACTCACACTCACACACGCAATTAAAATGCGCATTCTAATCTGCTCAATTCGATGTTGCAGCTTTTTTTACAAGCCTTTTCTGCCATTGTCGTTGGCGAGCACTGACGCATGCCGAGTTGATGCCACCAATCAACCAAAGCTGGTAAACGACTTTGACTGTAGACTTTGTCACTAGTGGCTGGCTGGCTCTGCTAATTGCAAGTTGCTAATCACTTAATAAAAATAAATTGCATTTCTGATTTTGCGCCGGCTTCGTGTAGCGTTGCTGGAAAACTATTTAAATTAGCGGTGCCCAGCTGGCATTTCAGAAATTTCATTTTTAAATTCGGACTATTAGTAACTTTCCGATTGAAGCTACTTCCCTGAAAGTTTCTAATTTATACTAGTTAATCCTGCAGCATTTTTTGAAAAGTTTTCCTCTTTACTATAATCTTATTTATTTGAAAAGAATTTCATTGAAATAATTTTATTCCTCTCACTGTAGGCATACGCGCCAGCATTGAAAAAAATAATAAATATTTACTAAGTCCACCAGCTGTAGTCCAGCATTTTTTACTTTGCAATTATGACACACGACTGCGACAAATGCGCAGAGAATTGTGTAATAAAGAGAATTAAAAGTAATTAATGGTCTGCACTGTACTTATACTAATTGGATTCTTTTCACAACATCCACCAGTATTTTTACATCCCCTTTCCAATTTCGTCTCTTTTTTGTGAAAATATTAAAATTCTTCATTTCGCTTATTTGGGATAATTTTAAACCGATTATTGTATTCCTAAAATTAATTATGGAAAATTTTGCTAAGCCGCTAAACGTTTAACAAATTACTTACACATAAGTTTGTATGCACATTAGCGTGCCTCACAAAAAAAAAGTTGCAATTTTTCCACCGGAGTTATAAAATCTAATCTATTTTAAGACCGCTGCCAAAATATTTCTGAAAATTATAAAGATTTACGTGAACTGGGCCGATTTGAAAATACCTCAACAAATTTAATTAATGATGCCGTTGACACAAATTTTAAAATTTTTTTCTACAGACCTTTAAGGCTTGAACGGTTATTTAATCTGATGCGATTTTTTGAAAAAAAAAAAATTTTTTTTTAAAACTTATTTTAATTATAAAAAACTTTACGGTTTATTGAAGTGCATTTGACGATCATATAGTAAAGCAACTCTGACAGCTTTGAATGCTGTCTTTTGCAAACAGGTTTTTCAAGATAGGAGGTCCAAGTAAGTACCTTTGTCTAGTGTAGTTTCTGAATATTTGATCTCATCGGAGTATTTAGGCACTGCCCTGGCCGAGGAGTAACCAAAAAACAATTTTTTTCTACCTTATTCTGAAAGATACAAGAACAGCCTTTTGAGGATTTATGCTGAGGCCCTCATCGGTACATCAGTTTGAGCGGTATTATAGGTATCAAAATGGGTCGGCGAGTGTATTTACTTTTACAAAAGTCGTAATAACTCGAATAAATAATGTTAAAAAATAAAAAGTAATTTGTCTATCATCTTAATATACAATCTACTAACCATTTAATGCAAATATACCTTTTACAAAAAATGCTTAATTTATATATGTAGGTATGTGTTTTAATATTCTACTTCTTTTTATTTTCAGGTAAGTGCCTTATAACTCACGATATAATCTCAAAACGAATGTAAGTTCAAATTTGAAACCATTTCTGAAATCTTGCCTACAGATGTGCATTAGGAATATGATTTTTTTTTTATTTTTTATTAAATATACATACCTATAGGAGTGGATGAGAGTAATGGAAAACCAACAAAAGCAACATTTTTGTCAAAATTTGGTACAAAAAGTACAGAGGAAGAAAAAAAAAATTATCAAAGAAACAACAAGCTTAAAAAAGTGCACACTGATTTAAAAAATGTTGATACAAAAAAGTTTTTTTTATATGTATGTATATATGAAAATCATATATGAAAATTTTGCTTTTCTTGAGAGCTAGGATACAAAGCTTAAAAAATGATTAACAAAAATGTTTAATATTATTTTTATTAATTTTTAACTTTTATTTTATTTTATTTATTTTTTTCTAACAAAAGGAGATATAATTTCCCTGATTCATTTTGAGTAGTTTTTCCTTTTAATGCTCCGAATTTTTAAGGATTTTTCGAGATTTGTTCCGGATTTTCTAGGTTCAATGGTACATTTAAATTTCCACATTGATTTTTTTTTTATGGAAGTCAAAAAATAAAAGTAAAAATTAAAGAGCAAAAAATATCGCTTTTAAAATTTTTCGGCACTCTTTTCTGATATTAAATCCGAACTTTTAATCCCGTCAGGCTTGGCCGAATTTTCCAACAAAATAATCACAAAGCTTAGTGGTCACATGTTATTAATTATATTTGTTTTCATTTTTTGCGAAGTTGTTATTAGCGTTAAATTGTAGCCAATTTTCTGCATGTTTTAATATAAATTTCTTGTTTATCCAATTTTAATATACAGTTTTTAGCTGCATTTTGACATTCACCGGATGCGCAACATTTCACAAAAGTGATTTTTACTACTGATAACAATTATATGCATACATATGTATGTCATTAGGGTGGTCAAAAAAAAAATACATAGGATAAGCAACTTTTTGGAATAATAAAATTTGTTTTTTAATAAATATTTTTTTTATCGAATAAAAATGTTTACCCTTCAAAAATCCTGCAGCAATGGAATTATGATGCAAATGTGGCAACGAAAATACATAATAACTAATTTTAGTACGTATAGATTAAAAGAGATTATCGGTTATGAAAAAAGAGTTTGTAAAATTTGTATGTTAAATATGCGTCCTTTATTTATTGTTGAAGATATTTGAAGGGAAACATTTTTATTCGATCCAAAAATATATATTTTTTAACTATTTTATAGCAATTATAAGAAAAAATATATTTTCCTATATCTCCTCATTTTCGATATTCTTCCCCTCTGCGTATGGCTGAAAAGAAATATTTTTGGCCCACCCTAATGCACATACGTATGTACGTACAACCACACAATTCGCAAGCGCTATTGAACGGTACAAAAACGCCAACCAAAAACAATTATAATAAATAAATATGCAAAAATTAAGTTATTTAAAAAAATGGCAGTTGTACAGTTGCAATTTTCCGTGCATGTAGGTAATTCCGATTTAAATTGTTTTGTAAATTATACAAAAATATTGCAACTTAATGCCTGATAATTGACCTTGAGGAAAAAAATATTCCCTTTAATTGCATACTGTTTACAATAAATGTGCAAAGAGTTAGCAAAAAAAAATTTTACATAAAAAATTAATTTTTATTTTTATATATAAATGTACGCCATTGTTCGTGCCTTAAAGCTTATAATATTTTACTATTTATTCTATCTAAATTATCAAAATATTTTTAAGCATTCTGTGCTTGGTATGCAAAATAGTCATGTGCTAAGCGGCCACTGTGTATTGTTTAAATTTTTTATTTTTATTTTAACATGCCATAAAATGATTATAAGCTACTAGATTTTGTGGAAACACGCACGGCAAACAAAGCTCGGCACAATGAACGTGATCAAACTAAGAAATATGTGCCACAGCCAGACTTGCCACTGACGAAAAACAATACTTACCATCCACTTGAAAAAAATCTACCAAATCTGGAAAATACCAATAGATTTTTTTTTAGTTATTAAAAAAAAAAACTTAAGCTTTCTAGTATTTTTTTATTATTACAACAAAAATTAAAATCGTTTATTAAGGAACTTTTTATTTAACTATTGATATGGTATCTTGTTTTTTTTTCAACCAAAAGTGAAAGTGATGAAACTAAAGTTAACAACGAAATTCCAGTATTTCAAAAAACTTCAACTGGAGTTATTATTGACAAATACAGTGACTCAAATAACCGCTTGGTACTTTTTAATATTTACAATATTTTTCAAGTAAATTTTTTCTTGCTTTTTTTTTTGTATGAGAATATTGTTTGCGCTTTAACCAAACCCATAAAAATCCAGGATTATATACAACATTTAGAAAAATTTTAAAAAATTTCGTCAAAATTTCGAGCTTTTTACTCTAAAGTTTTGGAATAATTTTGGGTATGCAGTTTTATAGCCCATGGAATTTTAGTATAACCAACAATGTGAAGTTTAAAATTCCCGTTGATTTAAAACAAAGTTTTTGCCGTCGGTCTTTTTTTTTCATTTAACTATTGCCATGTATAAAAATTGGCGTTAATTAAAGAGTGCATTAAAGCGTTCAAAAATTAATACAATAAAGTAGACTACACTTTTGGAAAGAAATCTATAATATGAAGATAACTACGAAAAATAAAGCGGGAAACAATCTTTTATTTTTTTTTCAAAGCTTTAACAAAAGTCTACTAAAATGAGAAAAAATTTAAATTTTTACCAATCCAAATTTTTTCTACCAATTTTGGTAATAGTTTACCAAAGTGGTAACCCTGGCCACACCTGTACTTCACTGTTTTACCCATCTATGTATGTATGTATGTACATACAAAGCATTTTATTTAGTTAACAATTCAATGTCAAAAAAAAGTTTAAATACACATACATATTTACATACTTTTCCATTTGCTGCAGAACGAAGTACAAAGTCAGAATTATAAATATCTATTTATACATATATATGTATTTACATAGGCACCTACAAAGTTTTACCCAAGAGAAGTTAATTGAATTAAGTGAAATACAGAGTTATCACCGCACAAGTGACTTGTGGTTGCTTGACTCAGCAGTTAAACGAGTTAGTGAATGCTGATATCAGCAATTTTAGTTTTAAAGATACACACATATTTCTGGCTGCTACTTTTGTGTAAATATTTAGATTACATTTTATTATAAGTTATCTCATTTTTGCGGAACTTTTTCCAGCAGACGTGCTGTTGCCGCTGTGGCCGTTCTGACAAAGTTTGTAATAGATTGTAGTACAGTCCAAAAAAATGTAAACTATTTTCTGCAGCGGGGTAACTATGGTTTACTTTTAGAAGAGGCCACTATGGCTGACCATTTTTGCTGAACAAATTCATAGTCTAGCAAGTATGAGTTTTGTTTTATCTGCACTCAAAGGTTAATGGATCATAACGTGCCTTTGAAGTGCAAGTACAAAAGAAGACCTAGAGATTTAATGCTGAGCGCCACCGCAATTCTACCTTCTTCTCATTTTGTCGCTCTTGCGACACAGCTAATGAGACATCATTTATCTTATCCCAGAGTTTGAGACAGTTTCAAGAAGACGAGAGAGAGAAAAGTCAAGGCTCAATGTAGCTTAAGGATGAGTACATATACTCCCTACCTCCAAGAGCCCTTCAGAGCTTTCTGAGGAATGTGGGCAAAGCAAAGTGTTCAGAGGAATGTGCATACCTCGGTTTTGTGTATATCTGTGTCCTTTTTGTTTTTAAATACCCTTAAGCAGTTTTGGGGATTTCTTTCGAGTATTAACGGGTCTTTTCGAATCTTCCTTGATTCTCTTGAGTAGTTTCGGAATTTTTCGAGAATTCTCAGAATCGGCGTTATATGAGCCGTTTATTTTGAAAGTGTCACTTCATACGTTTTGCACTTAAATGACCAGTTACTTGTAACCGAATGCACGTGTAAATCATTCTATCATCATAAACTTAAACTTAAAGTTCATCAAGTAACCGACGTGCCCAGATACAAGTAGCCCGTCATTTAAGAACAAGAGGTGTGAAGTGACTTATGCCACTTTCAAAGTAAACTGGTCATATATAAATTTGATGAATAGGTAAATAAGTTAATATAAAAAAAAATTAAGAAATCGGACCATAATTACGGGTTTTCCAAATATCTCGACCCCTGCGCCTGGAGTAATATATGTATATTATAAAAATAAACTTTCAAACGCCGCAGCACCTACCGGCTGAATTTTTTGTGGAGCTATTTCCTTCCATGTAGGTAAAATGCATATGAACAAAATCGGACTATAACAACTTTTTTGTTTTTAATCTCGACTCCTGCGCCACCTAGTAGGTTAACTAATTTTTCTAGCTCACCGGGACATGGGTTAATTATGTGAGCCAAACAAACATACATAGCAATTTAAATAAAAGCTTGTAAAAAAAATAAATTTTATATATTTATCTTCTTCTTGTTTGTCACCAAACCAAATTTGAAAAGCTCTGATGGAAATTCGATATAGTATTTTCGTCTGTCTATTCCTTTAACTTGCGGCAGAATCATTTCCCAAAATTACATAGTGATTGATAGGATTACTGCAGCATTTTTTCTAAGGAGTTAGAACTTTTTCGCAGATAAATCCGGCAGCTTGGTGTTGGATAATGGGGCCATGAGAACAACCAGAAATGGTTCAAGAATCACTAAACTAATTTGTTTGACAATAAAGACGAGTATTCCTCACTTTGGCAAAAAATGTTTGAAACATCAAAAAGTTTGTGTTGGGAATTCTAAGCAAACTTACGAAATAACTTATGTTATTATATACATATGGATACACATGCAAAAAAAAAAAGGATTTTAAAAGCCCTAGACAGAAAGGTGGAACTCAGCAGTCACCCATACCTTATTGTACATTAATATATCCTCTGTATCCTTACTTGAATTGGATTTTTCTGTAGATCTTAAACTGTAATTCAAATATTTCATCGTATCTACAACGAATCTATTGACTGCTGATACTTAAAATAAAAGCGAATGGCCTACAAGAGCTCTCAGTACGATTGCTGGCTAAAAAAATTCAGTTTTATGCAACTGCAGCAAAATAGGTTTTGTCAAATAAAATAATTAAAAAGAACATCCGTATAAGCATCACAAATGCACACATACTACACCTTAAATAAATAAATAGATTACACAACTTATATACACTTTTCTAACCTTTGCTTTTACATGATTTATTCTGTATGCGCTAGCGTAGCCAAAGTGTAGCTATAAATTTACTTTTTCATTCGTACTACTTTCATTCAGAATTGCGCATAACTCATTTAGTGAATGCCAAAATTACAAATACATAAGCAATTGTAAAACTTTTAAATCCGATTAACTGAATAGTTGCATATTTTGGGGGCATAAATTGTTAAATGAAAAAAAAAAAATACAAAAAAATTTGACACTTGCTGAATGAGTTTACTTAAGTTACATATATTTTTTGTTCCATCGGGAGCTACTACCCAATGCGCATTTGAGTTGGAATTCCATTCAATACTTGTCAAAATCCAATGCCAAAAGCAGTGCCCTTGTGGAATCATAGTATTTCCAAGAAAAATTAAAATTCCTCTTGATCAGTAATTATTTTATTTGTGTTGAGAAAAGCCGAAAAAATACTGGACCCAAAATGCTGTTACTAAAATGATGCTTAATTTCAAATTACCAGATACATATGTCTTTTACATATATCTTTTCAAACAACTTGAGAACTACATACCGTTACCTTAAATGCAAAAAGACGTGACATTTCCTTGTATAGCTGAGCGCATATTTTTTGCTTCACAGAGGCGCGTGGTAAGACTCCAGGCCAATCAGCTTGGCAGCTATGGTAGTAGTAGGTAGGAAAATCATTTTTTGATTAAACAAAAATATATTCGTCGGGTTTTCTTGGTCGGAACCAGGCACGAAACAAACGGCCTCGCACCGACCGAGCAATGGTTGGTTTGAGCGAACTCTGGCCAAATGGTCAGACGTCGCATTATCGGTATGTACTCCCGAGTGGCCTGGTACCCAGAGTAAAGCAAGCTCGTTATGTTTACCAAAAAAAATTTAGTCGACACTTGCATTACCGAACTAGTTTGGAAAAAATTAGAGTTTAGTTGTACGTTGGCACTGAAAACACGTAAACGGCTGATTCTCCACCTATTTCCACCACCTTCCTTTGCTTGAAGTACCGCGGTACATTAGCCAAGAGAAAAGTGAAGCTTATCCCCATTATTTCCGATAAAGACCACATATACTGACTCTTGATTCAGTTTTGGAGCTATCAGATTCGACAATGTGTGAGCTTGAGCTGAGTGCTGGAATTAACCCGGCATTCAGCCTCAGGAAACTCAAACGTCTAGAATATCCTTAGCAGAGGCAATAGTGGCGTACTATCCTTTGACATTGAAAGACAAAAGTGCTCAGATCTCTGCCGTCAGACACTCCCCCCTTGTTCCAGTGCATCAAGAGCAGTGCCAGGTGTTCTAGAGAAAGCTCCCGTACAGCACACGGCGATTGTCCTTCGGAGTTTAGCAAGTAGATTTCTTACGCTATTAATTAAGAGTCTTCTACACCATAACACTGACGCATAGCTGATTATTTGTCCGATCATAGAGGTATAAATCCAGAGGATTCTCTTTGGTGACAGATGCCACGTTTTGCCAAGGACCTTTTTAGATTGCCAAAATACCGTCAATGTTTTTGAGGTCTTGTAATCGACGTGAGTTTTTCACGATAAATAAAAAGTGTTAATTCTGACTCCTTTAAGGGCGAGGGGAAACGAGGCTATTCCACTGTCTCACTGGCGCTGGCTGGGTTAGCGGAGAGCCCATTTCCATTATACCAAGTGTCAATCATATACAGTTAATTAGACATGGTAATAAGAGGGTTAAAATGCTCTAAAAAATATGAGTAAGGGTTGAAGAGCCCATGCCTGCTTTATAGGTCATTATTTAAATTTTGGGTGTTGCCATTGTAAATGTATTTGGGTGTAAATTAAAGAATAAGGTATAAATCTAATTCAAACATAATGCTTATCTTCAGAGAACTGCATATCGATGGTCAAACAATGTCAATTCATAACTGAACATTTCTCCAAAATTCAGTTATACACATGAAAAAAATTAAAATTTTATTGGCAATTTTTTTATGTATGTATATAATTAAATTTCGGAAAATTGCCAGTTATGAGTTTTCAATGTTTGGCCATCGTTTTAATTAAAATAGCAGTTAGAGGGTTAAAATATTCTGCAAAAATATTGTGATCATGTATATTTTTTTATTTATGGCTGTACTACGGTATAGATATAATCGAAATTTCAAGATAATTTCATTATATGTATGCAAATACATTTTCGACTAGCCTTGAGAATTATGTTTAATATCTAATTTGATAGAGTTACTTTCCTCAAAGGTAAAACAAAAAAACATTTCTTATGGTTCGTCGGGCAATTTTCTGATGCCAATTACCGCACATTTTTTTAGTTTTTTTTATACTTTATTTTGCGCCAATCGGCAGATCGACAACATAATATCGCATTTGTAAACACTTTGGCAACATCAAAATGGTACAATTGTTGCAAACCACTACAAATGGCATGGCAAGTGTTGTGCAATAAATTTTACTTTTGCACAACTGTTTTTTTTTTGCTCTACCAAAAAATAACCATTACTCTACAAACAACAACAGCATATTTGTTGTTATACTTCAATTACTGTAGTTGTTGTTGCTTCATTTCTATGGCCGCTTATGCATACGAGTGCAAGAGTGGCGTCCAATTTTGTTGGCGCAAAATATTCAAAATCGGACATAAAAGCAAACATAAACATATTTTTTGGCTGCCATACTAACGCTTGCATTTATTTGTAAGTTTTGCCAACAAATTTGTAGTTAGATATTTGTGGGAGTGAAAGTAGCTGTAATACTGCTTATTACTCGTAGTATTGTGTGTGGAAAAATGGTGAAATGTAAAAAAAAATATACATATGTACATACATATATGTAGATAATAAATAAGTGAAATACATAAAATTGCAGCGCAGGCACTCTGTTGCTTTAAAATTGTATTACATATTTTTTTATTATTTTCATTTTGTTTATTTATTTTTTTTGTGCAGTCAGTTTTGCGTCTGCCATATTTCGCTGTTCCACTCACCATATTTTGAGGTCATTACGCGCCCCTTTCCTCATGTGCTTGCCGCTTGCCGCTTGCCGCCTGCCGATTGTTACAGCTGTCTAGCAGTGGCGCTTTTGTGCAGCTTGCACACTGATCCATGTGGCGAGTGCGTCGAATTTGCTAGTTGCTTGCCATCGCGCTTGCTGTCACTGCCGATTTTGCAGCTGCCCCTGTAACCTGAAAGTGCTTGTGCAGCGCTTTGGCAATCTTGTTTGTTTTGTTATTTTGTTTTCCTTCTGTTGGCCATTGCCAACGTTGCTTCGTTATTACATGATTATCTCGACAATGAATAGGTTTTGGTAGCCAAAATGCTTCTGCTGCTGCTGTCCATACACAAATTATT
>NW_023458556.1:19400232-19403504 GCF_013731165.1 Rhagoletis pomonella
ATTTTTTATATAGGTATGTAACTCCTCTATCGATGTATGCAGATGTAGTCAAAAGCAGTAATCTGTCAAAGTAAAATTTGCAGATGTTCATGAAAGGTATGAAGCCTTCGGCATAGCCGAAGACAGCGCTGCTCTTACTTGTTTTATAATAATTTTGGGAAGTTTTCATATAGAATGTTCATATTAGAGGCAATGGGCGTTGGCATTAAATACAACATATCTGTGATGTGTTAAGAGTGTGCCACCAAATTAACAGAATATCTGTCGCAGCTATTTTGAAATTTTACGAACGAGTGTGATAAATCTAGTGTACAACCAAATGAAAAAAAAATTATATTGAGTAAAATAATAGAGCTCGGGCAATTCGGTTAATCGATTAACCGAATTATTCGAATCTGACTGAAGTCGACTACTGTTAATCGGTTAGCAATATTCGAGTAGTCGAAAGCTGTCGGCTATTCGGATAACCGTTCACTTTAGATTATTCGGTTAACCGTTCATTTTCGGTTAATCGAATATTTTAAGTTCGAGTTTTTTTTTGCATTTACAGATACATATACAAATATGAAAAGTCTTGTTACATTCGTAGTACATATATAAGATGGCATGTGCAAAATTAAGGCAAACTTTTTTTGCAAGAATGTGCGCTAATTATTGAAATGTTATTGCGAAATATTTTAGAGACAATGGCTAAAGCAATACCTACCTCTCATTTTCGCGATTTTTGTTATGGATTTTTGTTAAATGGTTGTTCAGTGAGGATGTGGAGGAGGTGTAGCACAAAACTGCACCACATATGGAACATGTTACTTCCTTTTCGTCCTCTGTTTTTTCGAAAAAATCCCAAACCCAGCTCCTTTTGCGTCCGCTCATTTTTTGAATCTGAATATACATACATATGTGTGCATGTATATATTTAAATAAATTTTTTTTTCATTTGTCAAAGAAATTTCAATGAAAGTTCGGTTGCTGAAATTCGATTTGCTACAATGCTCGAGTAGTCGAAGCAAAGCAACTATTCGAATAATCGAAGGCGGGCGACTATTCGAATACAATTAACCGACTAATAAGCATGCGAACGGTTACGAATCGAATAATCGGTTAACCGATTAGTCGAATAGTCGGATAATTTTACGAGCCCTATAAAATAAGACTATGGGGGAATTCGCTCTTCCGTGTATGCGTTGTATGTTGTGTAATTGTAACTGCATGATAATTAATACTGTGTAAAAATCTTCCATGCAAATATTTAATTACTTTTAAATTATATATCTTTTAAGATAAGTCGTGCGTGTAAACGTGGCAACTTAAGTTTGTATGGTGCTATGGTGCGTATACGTTACATACACAATTACGGGTATATGAGCAGGAGTTGTTATTTTTACTTTTTTATACCCGAGCGCACTTGTGCACATGGGTATTATAACTTTGTTCACATAACGGTTGTTTGTAACAGGCAAAACGAATCGAGATAGATATAGACAAATGTATACATAAATGATCAGAATGAAAAGAGAAATCGATTAAGCGGTGACTGTCTGTCCGTCCGTCCGTCCGTCTGTGCACACGATAACTCGAGTAAAAATTGAGATATCTTAACGAAACTTGGTACGTGAACTTCTTTTGGGCGTAGGACGGATGGTATTGAAAATGGGCGAAATCGGACAATAACCACGCCTACCTCCCATATAACGGTAATTTTAAGAAATACGAAAACTGCGATATTTTAGTAACTACTGAAGATAATTTACTCAAAATTTATACTTACAATGAGTTTCAGACGGAAAATATGAATATTATAAATTTTTGGAAAATGGGCGTAGCCACGCCCACTTATGGTTACATGTGTATATCTTGGTAACCGCTGCACCAATTCCTTCCAAACTTGGCACAGTTGTTGGCCTTAGTACAGCATACTAAATGGCTGAAAATTTAAAAATTCGGACAATAACCACGCCCACATCCCATATAACGGTAATTTAGAGAAATACGAAATCTTCGATAAATCAGTAAATATTGAAGCTAATTTATTCAAAATTGATGGTTGCAACAATTCTTTACCATGAAATACCTTTATGAAAAAATTTTGGAAAATGGGCGTAGCACCGCCCACTTGTGATCACATATATGTATCTCGCTAACCGTTCTAGCAATTTTTACCAAGCTCAGTATGGTTATTGTGCTTGCCACATAAAAGCAAACCGTTGAAAATTGTTGAAATCGGACTAAAATTGAGGCCGCTTTTCATATAACGGTAAATTTCAGAAATGCTTGAAATTTCAATATTTCGAAATTTAAGGACGCTAATTTACTTAAAATGTATACACCCCGGCTTATCATGTAGCGGTAGCTTTCGGAAAGGTGGAAAACATATATTTAATACTTGCGCCGGGTATTTAATGTTCGGCTCCGCCCGAACTTAGACTTTCTTACTTGTTTTCGTATATATTTTTTACGGTTTCATTTAAATACAAGTTGGCGAGGGAATCTTGTTCTTTACGCAAAATAGAAGATAATGCATTGTCTAAGATAAGTGGGCCACCATTTTCGACCAAAAACACGTTTTAGATTTCCTCATATACATACATATATATATACATATGTCTACATATTCCCATACATATTTGTTGCTGTAAAATTAATAACGTATGCAGTTATTTGGATGTTCCCTGTAAACCTTTGGAGTCATAATAGAGTCACTTAAGTAGTCCTAGTTCGGACTGTTTACTCTCGTAATGATATCGTTTATGAGTTCGAAATGAAGGTTTTATCCTTCCTGTGGGGTCGATTTACATATGTATTTATATGTACAAACCAACAGGGAAATGCAAGAATTTAATTAATGCTAGTGAGTTAGTATTTTGCCTTTGTTGCTGTCATAACTGCTGCTTACATTACAGTTATGGATTACCAATCAAAATTGAGCACAGTAGGTACGAGTATTAAATGTGATATCAATTATAGGTCTTATAATAGGCCATTCCAGTTGTTTTATTATGATCGATTTCTATGCCGAGTTTTTAATGTTTAGATCAAAAAATATCTTTCCTATAAATCTAATCTGAATTTTCTGCATAAATACCACTTCTTCTTCTTTAAATGCTGTTTAGTGGTATTTTTTTAAGTTAAAACAAGTAAGAGCAGCGCTGTCTTCGGCTATGCCGAAGGCTTCATACCTTTCATGAACATCTGCAAATTTTACTTTGACAGATTACTGCTTTTGAGTACATCTGCATACATCGATAGAGGAGTTACATACCTATATAAAAAAT
>NW_023458556.1:19403604-19412842 GCF_013731165.1 Rhagoletis pomonella
CTGATTTTGGTTAAATAAATCATTTATTTCAAAGAAATTTTTATTTACTATTTTTGTAAATTTCTGGAAACCGATTGAAACCTATGATTGAAATGGTTTCGGTATCGTTCCTTTTCAGGTCAAGTTAACGGTTTCGGTTTCGGTTTTGAAAAACGAAACGGTTACGGTTTCGGTTTGGGTTTCGGTTTCATTCCTTGATTTCAATAGAAAAGGGTTCACATGGTTCAAAGTTATCCGGTAGCTTACATAAAAAAATATTCCGATGAATTAATAATCTTCCTCCATTTTCTGAACTCGCTTAAAAAGACCATAATTTTATTACAACCATAGCCATAGTTTTATGTTTCCGAGCAACCAATCTTATGGTTAATGACTTCCGACAGCACGACTATATAAAATACTGAGAAAACTTTTTAATTAATCAACATTTAAAATTCCAAAAATTTTAAATTCCAGCGTCTCGCTTGTCTGCTGAAATCTTCTACATGCATTTGAATATTTGAAATTACATATTCAATAAAACATCCGTATCTATAATTTATCATCTTGCATTTCAGCCAAACTGACACAACTCATCAGAAACGAGTCGACAATAATTGCAACGATATGACAACAATAATAATCACAATATAAAATGCAATTTATGTACAGGTGTGCATACATGAATATTTAAACAATGTTTTTTTTTCTTTTGTAGTAGAGTTATTTAGCTATACAGAGTTAGCCCGCTGTGTTGTGCTATTGGCATAGAGCATCGTGACTGCAATTTAATTTGTTAGCAATTTCTATTGTCTGCATAATTATTTGCAAGCATAGGGATGGGGGGGAGCAATACACAAAGCGGGTGAAAGGGGTATGAGATGTACAAAGATCCGAAAGAGAGCTGGAGCAAGAGAGTGGTTAAGCAACAGATTAGAATGCGGAAAACTTAGGTATTGTGCCTTCTCTCGCCAGAAAAAAAAAAAACGCTAAAGCATTCTTCTTGCATATATTTCAATCAATAGAGTTGCTGAAATAATTACAACAAAAAAATTAATCTAGTATTTGAACAATTTTTGGCCTTAAAACGTTTATTTATCATTGTAACTTGGAAAAATTGTATTTTTTGATAATAATTTTGGGAAGGTTTCATATAGAATGTTCATATTAGAGGCAATGGGCGTTGGCATTGAATACAACATATCTGTGATGTGTTAAGAGTGTGCCACCAAATTAAAAAAAAAAAATGACAGCGCGCAGAATATCTGTCGTAGCTATTTTGAAATTTTACGAACGAGTGTGATAAATCTAGTGTACAACCAAATGAAAAAAAATTACATTGAGTAAAATAAGACTATGGGGGAATTCGCTCTTCTTGATTGTAACTGCATGATAATTAATACGGTGTAAAAATATTCCATGCAAATATTTAATTACTTTTAAATTATATATCTTTTAAGATAAGTCGTGCGTGTAAACGTGGCAGCTTACTTTGTATGCTGCTATGGTGGTGCGTATACGTTACATACACAATTACGGGTATATGAGCAGGAGTTGTTATCTTGTTCTCTACGCAAAACAGAAGATAATGCATTGTCTAAGATAAGTGGGTTACCATTTTCTACCAAAAACACGTTTTAGATTTGCTCATATACCTATGTACATATATACATTAATGTGGTCCAAAAACAGTAAAGTCGGAATTGTAATGCTCTCACCCCCTAGGAATGTTCTATATCGAAAAAAGTATACCCCTATTTTTTATTTTGAAATCAAAAAATATTTAGAGGTCGCTCAAAGCGCTCAAAGTTTTCCATGTATTTTTATATGGAAAAAAACAAGTTTTCGTAGAAATGGTATAGAATTCTTGAAAATCAAAATTTTTTTCGATCGGAAAACTCTGGTTCTCTTCAGCAGATTTTCAATAATAATATCCAATTGTTTATTTACCTATTTTTTTAATACAAATAATTTTTTATAGGTCCATTTTTCGGGGTTTCTGTGGGTTTTTGGCGGACCTATAAATTATAGTTGCCATGAAAAAATATTTCCCATACATATTTGTTGCTGTAAAATTCATAACGTATACAGTTATTTGGATGTTCCCTGTAAACCTTCGGAGTCATAAACGAGTCACTTAAGTAGTCATAGTTCGGACTGTTTACTCTTATAAAGATATCGTTTAAGGGTACGAAATGAAGGTTTTATCCTTCCTGCGAGGTCGGTTTACATATGTATTTATATGTACAAACCAACAGGGAAATGCAAGAATTTAATTAATGCTAGTGAGTTGGTATTTTGCCTTTGTTGCTGCTATAACTGCTGTTTACATTACAGTTATGGATTGCCAATCAAAATTGAGCACAGTAGGTATCTACGAGTATTAAATGTGATATCAATAATAGGTCTTATAATAGGCCTTTCCAGTTGTTTTATTATGATCGATTTCTATGCCGAGTTTTTAATGTTTAGATCAAAAAATATCTTTCCTATAAATCTAATCTGAATTTTCTGCATAAATACCACTTCTTCTTCTTTAAATGCTATTTAGTGGTATTTTTTTAAGTTAAAAAAATCAACAAAAATTAAACTTTTCGGTATATTAAAAGAGGAAATATTCTCATTATTTGTGGAACACGATTTTATTGCTATGGCTGCCGCGGATGGTTTCGCAATAGCGCATCCTTTTAACCCAGTATTCCGAGACCTTAGGGACGTGCATCGTTAATTGATTGTTCGCATAACATCTGTACTTAATATCTTCCAAGTCTATGTCTTCAGTTTCAGGCCACAAAGAATCGTTTATCATGCCTCTGTGGCGCTCAACGTTGATTGAAATAGCGTTTTCGGCAGTGGGCCAATGATGCCACCGCTCCAAAATCCGCACCAAACTGTCACTCTCTGAGGATGTATAAGCGTAAAGGGATTCATTTCGTTCCGCTGGAATATGATAGAGACCTTCTTTCAAAATTTGCAGCGGAAAAGAGTTGCCACCGTCCAAGTAACATATGATAAAACAAGTAAGAAAATCTAAGTTCGGGCGCAGCCGAACATTAAATACCCGGCGCAAGTATTAAATATGTGTTTTCCAGCTTTCCGAAAGCTACCGCTACATGATGAGCCGGGGTGTATACATTTTAAGTAAATTAGCGTCCTTAAATTTCGTAGTATTGAAATTTCAAGCATTTCTGAAATTTACCGTTATATGAACAGCGGCCTCAATTTTAGTCCGATTTCAACAATTTTCAACGGTTTGCTTTTATGTGGCAAGCACAATAACCATACCGAGCTTGGTACAAATTGCTAGAACGGTTAGCGAGATACATATATGTGATCACAAGTAGGCGGTGCTACGCCCATTTTCCAAAATTTTGTCATAAACGTATTTTATGGTAAAGAGTTGTTGCAAGCATCAATTTTGAATAAATTAGCTTTAATATTTACTGATTTATCGAAGATTTCGTATTTCTCTAAATTACCGTTATATGGGATGTGGGCGTGGTTATTGTCCGATTTCAAAACTTTTCAGCTATTTGGTATCCTGTACCAAGGCCAACAACTGTGCCAAGTTTGAAAGAAATCGGTGCAGCAGTTACCAAGATATACACATGTAACCATAAGTGGGCGTGGCTACGCCCATTTCCCAAAAAATTATAATATTCTTATTTTTCGTCTAAAGCTTATTGTAAATATCAATTTTAAGTGAATAATCTTTAGTAGTTACTAAAATATCGCAGTTTTCGTATTTCTGAAAATTACCGTTATATGGGAGGTAGGCGTGGTTATTGTCCAATTTTGCCCATTTTCAATACCATCCGTCCTACGCCCGAAGGAAGTGCACGTACCAAGTTTCGTTAAGATATCTCAATTTTTACTCCAGTTATCGTGTGCACAGACGGACGGACAGACGGACAGACGGACGGACGGACAGACAGTCACCGCTTAATCGATTTCTCTTTTCATCCTGATCATTTATGTATACATTTGTCTATATCTATCTCGATTCGTTTTGCCTGTTACAAACAACCGTTATGTGAACAAAGTTATAATACCCTTGTACACAAGTGCGCTCGGGTATAAAAACACTGTATGGGTTACTCTTTAGGGGGCATATTTTGTCCCTGCGGCGGCGTGAAGTTCCTCATCGCAGCAGTTGTGAGAGTTGGGTGGCGAATATGCTGGACTTCTGTTGTAATTGCAGCTTTTCCATGTTGAGTTTTCCTTATATTGCTTTCTGCGCATTTTTTGCTGCACGGAGGACAGCGTAATATCTGAGCTGATGTTTAATCCTCGGGTTGCAAGTATATCCAAATCACCATCTATCAGAACATAATTGATTTGGCTTCTCGTTTTTCGATCCGAAGGCAACTATTTAGCATATTGAAAGTCAGTACCAAAGTTTTGTTTGCCCAAAATTTTTTAATTTTTTTTAATTCTAAAAGTTACTGACTTATCAGACTGCCCTTGTACATTGAATGCTTGGTGCACCATTGCCACAACTGATCAAGTTCTTTTGGGAACACCTCAACTCTCGACTACTCTTTTAAGCCATAATGCCTTGCTCCTTTTTGTGAAGCTACCGTCACGCGTCAAAAAGTTTTATATTTGATTTGGGTGAAGAACATAGGGATAGGAATTTTTTGAAGAGTCTCCAGGTTTTTTCGGCTTTTTTTGAGGGTTTTCCGCCTGGATTCATTGAGACTTTGCGTGTTATGTTTGAAATGTTGGCTACTGCAGTTGTTTGTATTAGTTTGTTGTTGTAGTAGTAGTTTGTTGTTGTAGTAGTAGTTTGTTGTTGATAAAATAGCCTTTCTCCTCTCCCAAGCAGCGAGATTGATCGATGCTTGGCAAAAGAAGAAGAAGAAGCTGAAGCAGCAGCATTAACAATAAAACTATGCCAACACAGCCGTTTATTTGGCACTCAATATGCAAGTATGTAAATATATACAAATACAATACATACATATATGTATATATTCGTAGATATGCATTTGTCAGTGAGCAATGCATAATTACATGCATTCAACCAACTCATGCCTCCTCGCCTCCTCTCACACATTCCCCACCACTGTTTCTCTTGCTTTACGACTCTGATTTGCATTTGCTGCAAAATGTTTGGTGAATTGTTGCTTTTACAGCTCAATGCAAACACACATACATATGTATGTAAATTTAATTGTTGTTATTGTCTTGCGCCATGCGGTACCATGCACCATAGCAGCGCAGCGCAGCGCATCGCAGGCAGCAGTAGCAGCAGCAATGATTACCCGCTTTTATACAAACGGACGCGTACGAAATTGTTAATTATACTCGGTATGCATTTAATTGAAATGCCGCTCTGGCATTTTACGGCCCAGAAAATGTGGTTTTCCCTCAAAAAAGCAGAACAATGAAAAACAACAAACTTTGCTAATAACATCATCACCGGCATCAGAGTTGCTCTAACATATAACTGCTATTGTTGTTGGTGTTATGGTTTTGGCTGCAACCGCTTAACGCGTTCTTATTGCAGTTGGCATTGAAATGGAGTCATTGATTGCGCAATTCATAAGGAATTTACTTGCCTTTTTTCTCCAATATTTCTTTGTTTGTCAGCGCACGTGTGTCAGTGTAATGTCTTTTTCTTTAGCATTTCAATATTTTTTACACTTTTTAAAATGTTTCTTGGAATTTATGTATGCAGATTTAATTACTAACTTGTCCAAAAAATATGTTAATTAAATTTGCACCCAAAAATGCAGCATTTGTTTGAGATTGGTTACATAGCAGCTTGCCCGCATCTTTGATTGGCAATGAAACCGAACTATCGGTCAAAGAAACATTTAACAAATTATCCGACGAAGCAATCTTTGCACACAAAATGCCCCACCCTAATTTAATAATCATTGTTCTCGAATGGAAAACGAAGACTTCTTCACAAGCCACGAATTCAAGGCAATGTTAATTACATTTTTCCATATCTAACACAAGAAACATCCATAGAGAGCTCGTTACAAATGGTCAACCAATTTTCATGGATCATATTATCCAGAAAGCTGCCACCCGTTACAAGACAATGCACCGAGTCTCACATCACTTATTGCTCGTAAATTCTGCGCTCGCAACTCTGACTGTGTGTTCATTGGATTGGAGCCCTGTGACTTCTATCTTTTCCAACAACTGAAATTTAAGTTGAAAGAAAGTTTTCATTTTCGTAATTGTTCGCCAGTTTGCCAGTCTTTTCGGAACTCATTACCATTTTCGGGATTTTTGAGTTTAATTTGTCACCTTGAAATATGTTTTTTTTTTGAAATCTTGACGGTTCGTTTATTTTCTCAGTTTTTTGTTGCACATTTCCAGAGTTTTGCGGGACTTATCGGTATCATTTCCCCTGGTTTGAAATATTAAAAATATATATTAAGACTTTTTAAATTTTGTATACCTACTAAGGTTTCTGTAATTAAATTGTAATCAACTCGAAAAAATATTCGTTCTAAATAAAATTGGTAGGTGTTTAAATATACACCTATTAAGAGTTATTAGCAAAAAATAAAAATAAAACCAACATACATACAAATATGCGACGGACACGCTTGTGCTCCTATGCCTTTTAAAATATTCCATACCAATATATATATGTAAATAGTTACAGCAAAAAAACTACAGCACAATCCAAATACACAATGTCGAGTTGTTTGTTGCCTACAAAAATAAAAATAAAAATACCATTATTTCTAATTGCCAATTGTCGCTGTGTGGCACTTTGAACAGCCAAACAGGTTTCCAGTTGCGACGACACGTTTCCTTTGAATTCCAAACAATACGAGAGCACCTTCGACGACGAATGCATCGAAACCACATGGAAAACAAATAAATTTAGTAAAGTGATTTGCAAAAAATGCATTAAAAAGGAGCAACAAAAAATAAAAATTAAAAAAAAGGTAACGAAAAATTGTTGCCGTATTCGTTTGAAGTTAACATTCTCATAAAACTAGCTTGAAAGTTTTTGCATGATGCGATATTTTTACAAGCTTTTTTTTTATAGTCAACTTATAGCCAGATATGTGAGAACCAGCTAAGTAAATGCTATCGTTAAGCTGCTGTATACAGCGAAGTGGTGGGAGGGTGGGTGGGTTGGGATTGGCTCAGGCTACGGCTAAGCCGTTTGCTGGGGTTTCATCTGAAACGAGTAGAACTTGAAGTGAAGTGGCTTCGATGTAGTGGCGTACTAGCGCGTGTTACTGGAGTGCAGTTGAAAAAGTTTCAGGTGGAAAAAGTCAAAACTAGAAAAACGAAAAATGACACAATCGTTTCGCAGGCATTTCATTGCTTGTAAGAATTTTGAAGTGGGGTTTTCCCTAAGTTTTTCTTGTTTTATTTACGAGTATTACCCTAGTGCCATTATAGTAGTAATTTTTATCTAATGCTCATCAAGTTTTCCCCCAAATTTATTATTTTGTGGCATTCGATACGCAAACTTTCAGTATTTTTCCTCTCTTTCACCCATTTCGCGGGCTTAAAAAAGGGAAAAATAATGGGCAAACATGAAGAGGGCAACGAATCTTACTAATGCACGTATTCCAATGAGAGCCACTGCACACGCATACTGGAGTAAAAAGGCCCTACTACTATCAAGTGCACCTGATTTGCCGCTCTTTAAGCTTATTTATTTTTAATATTATTTTGAGCTTTGTACCACGATTATGTTTATTAGGAAAAATGGAAAAAGCAACAAAGTCTAAGCGGTCCAATAAATCAAACGAATGTATGCGTATGATTGTTGCGTTTTTATGACCAATTTAGATCTTTAATAATTAAAAAAATTAAATCTGAAAATAACGGTTATAACATGATCGAAAAAAATCTTAAATAACGTTAAAAATTGTACCGAAAATATAAAAATCACAACATAATGGGTAAGTTTGTTGGGTAAAGTAGAAATTAAATTTTGACGGTTAAATTATGATTTTTAACCGACTTCACAAAAAGGAGAAGTTCGTCGGAATATTTATTATTATATATTATTATTTTTTTGTTTTATTTTTTTGTGTATCCCAGTAGATAATTTCAGGAGTTAAAAGTCTTTCCGAAAGGCCTTCCTGAGAGTCCAGTGCCCTTCCACTCTACATTACTTTCTCCTTTCTTTTTTGTATGGAGTGGCACAAATTGAATGGCTTCTTCTTTCGCTACCCATGGAAGGCCTTCCAAAAATTACTTGTTATTATAAAGATCATATCCGTTACGGTCCCTGCTTTAAAGACACTCCAGGTCATTTCAACCATAGACGCAAATGCTTAGGACAGATTTTTTGGATAAAAAGAGGGGTTTGATCTGACAGTGTCTTTTATACTAAAATTTATGTTTGGCGAACGTGAGACACCTTGTTCACTTAATACTCGCCTTTGCGACAATCTGGCTGTGTTGTTAAGCAACTATTAAATCGAAATGTGAATAGAAAAGTTGATTTACAACAGCCTCTTAGACAAAATATCGTCCATCTTTGATGGATTCTAGAGCTTAGTGTTCTGAAATCATTCCTAAGTGGTGCCGTTGTCAAATTCATCGCTGCAGAAAGACCTATGTAACTAAGTAACTGGTGGCAGTCCCTCCACACTGCCATACCTGTTATTTAAGATTGGTAGAGTGCCCAAATATTGAGCCTCATGCATAAAAACTAAGCTTAAGCTAAGACTAAATTTTTGCACTGATGAAGTGAGCTCAAGCTCAAGAATTTCCACTGAAAATCCAGTTGTAGCTTAAGCTCACTTTTAATGCATGAGGCCGACTGAGTCAGTTAAGCGCCCAGTGCCTAGATCTTGGTGTTTGAAGACGTAGATCTGGTATTAAAATATGGAGCGGCCAGTTTATACAGTTTACAGTGGACAAGTTTTTTTTAAGTTTTAATGTCCGTTTATACAAAGAGTGAAGATATCTAAGATTCAACTACATATGTAGTAATTATCTATTCGGATCTTTTTCTACATTTAGATTTTTTCCCTGCAGGGAAAGTATGCAATTTATTATTTTTTGCTTGTTAGCTTATACATATGTATATTTCTATGTGTGTGTTGCTGACTATAATTTAAAATTCCAAGTTTTTTGCTTTTAAATGTTGAATTTTGTACTTTTTTTTTAAATCATACACAAAGGCATGCATAACTGTTTATATTTATACAGATATGTTTGCAAGTTTTAATTATTCATTGCTGGTTATTTTAAAACTAATTTAATCGCTTTCATTTTATGTTTTATTTCAATTTGCTGGTACAGCAATTTTCAC
>NW_023458556.1:19412942-19418876 GCF_013731165.1 Rhagoletis pomonella
GTGAAAATTGCTGTACCAGCAAATTGAAATAAAACATAAAATGAAAGATATTAAATTAGTTTTAAAACAGCCAGCAATGAATAATTAAAACTTGCAAACATGTCTGTATAAATATAAACAGTTATGCATGCCTTTGTGTATGATTTAAAAAAAAGTACAAAATTCAACATTTAAAAGCAAAAAACTTGGAATTTTAAATTATAGTCAGCAACACACACATAGAAATATACATATGTATAAGCTAACAAGCAAAAAATAATAAATTGCATACTTTCCCTGCAGGGAAAAAATCTAAATTTAGAAAAAGATCCGAATAGATAAATACTACATATGTAGTTGAATCTTAGATATCTTCACTCTTTGTATAAACGGACATTAAAACTTAAAAAAAAAACTTGTCCACTGTAAACTGTATAAACTGGCCGCTCCATATTTTAATACCAGATCTACGTCTTCAAACACCAAAATCTAGGGACTGGGCGCTTAACTGACTCAGTCGGTATCATGCATTAAAAGTGAGCTTAAGCTACAACTCGATTTTCAGTGGAAATTCTTGAGCTTGAGCTCACTTCATCAGTGCAAAAATTTAGTCTTAGCTTAAGCTTAGTTTTTATGTATGGGGCTCAATATTTGGGCACTCTACCAATCTTAAATAACCGGTATGGCAGTGTGGAGAGACTGCCACCAGTTACTTAGTTACATAGGTCTTTCTGCAGCGATGAATTTGACAACGGCACCACTTAGGAATTATTTCAGAACACTAAGCTCTAGAATCCATCAAAGATGGAGGATATTTTGTCTAAGAGGCTGTTGTAAATCAACTTTACTATTCACATTTCGATTTAATAGTTGCTTAACAACACAGCCAGATTGTCGCAAAGGCGAGTCTTAAGTGAACAAGGTGTCTCACGTTCGCCAAACATAAATTTTAGTATAAAAGACACTGTCAGATCAAACCCCTCTTTTTATCCAAAAAATATGTCCTAAGCATTTGCGTCTATGGTTGAAATGACCTGAAGCAGGGACCGTAACGGATATGATCTTTATAATAACAAGTAATTTTTGGAAGGCCTTCCATGGGTAGCGAAAGAAGAAGCCATTCAATTTGTGCCACTCCATACAAAAAAGAAAGGAGAAAGTAATGTAGAGTGGAAGGCCACTGGACTCTCAGGAAGGCCTTTCGGAAAGACTTTTAACTCCTGAAATTATCTACTTGGATACACAAAAAAATAAAACAAAAAAATAATAATATATACTAATAAATATTCCGACGAACTTCACCTTTTTGTGAAGTCGGTTAAAAATCAAAATTTAACCGTGAAAATTTAATTTCTACTTTACCCAACAAACTTAACCATTATGTTGTGATTTTTATATTTTCGATACAATTTTTAACGTTATTTAAGATTTTTTTCGATCATGTTATAACCGTTATTTTCAGATTTAATTTTTTTAATTATTAAAGATCTAAATTGGTCATAAAAACGCAACAATCATACGCATACATTCGTTTGATTTATTGGACCGCTTAGACTTTGCTGCTTTTTCCATTTTCCTAATAAACATAATCGTAGTACAAAGCTCAAAATAATATTAAAAATAAATAAATAAAATGTTAATAAGAATTGACAACAACAACAACCACGCTGTTAAGCTTAAATAGCGGCAAATCAGGTGCACTTGATAGTAGTAGGGCCTTTTTACTCCAGTATGCGTGTGCAGTGGCTCTCATTGGAATACATGCATTAGTAAGATTCGTTGCCCTCTTCATGTTTGCCCATTATTTTTCCCATTTTTAAGCCCGCGAAATGGGTGAAAGAGAGGAAAAATACTGAAAGTTTGCATATCGAATGCCACAAAATAATAAATTTGGGGGGAAACTTGATGAGCATTAGATAAAAATTACTACTATTGGCACTAGGGTAATACTCGTAAATAAAACAAGAAAAACTTAGGGAAAACCCCACTTCAAAATTCGTACAAGCAATGAAATGCCTGCGAAACGATTGTGTCATTTTTCGTTTTTCTAGTTTTGACTTTTTCCACCTGCAACTTTTTCAACTGCACTCCAGTAACACTAGCGCGTGTACGCTACTCCATCGCAGCCACTTCACTTCAAGCTCTACTCGTTTCAGATGAAACCCCAGCAAACGGCTTAGCCGTAGCCTGAGCCAAGCCAACCCACCCACCAACCCACCACTTCGCTGTATACAGCAGCTTGACGATAGCATTTACTTAGCTGGTTCTCACATATCTGGCTATAAGTTGACTATAAAAAAAAAGCTTGTAAAAATATCGAATCATGCAAAAACTTTCAAGCTAGTTTTATGAGAATGTTAACTTCAAGCGAATGCGGCAAAATTTTTTCGTTACCTTTTTTTTTAAATTTTTATTTTTTGTTGCTCCTTTTTAATGCATTTTTTGCAATACACTTTACTAAATTTATTTGTTTTCCATGTGGTTTCGATGCATTCGTCGTCGAAGGTGCTCTCGTATTATTTGGAATTCAAAGGAAACGTGTCGTCGCAACTGGAAACCTGTTTGGCTGTTCAAAGTGCCACACAGCGACAATTGGCAATTAGAAATAATGGTATTTTTATTTATTTTTATTTTTGTAGGCAACAAACAACTCGACATTGTGTATATGGATTGTGCTGTAGTTTCTTTGCTGTTACTATTTACATATATATATTGGTATGGAATATTTTAAAAGGCATAGGAGCACAAGCGAGTTGATTACAATTTAATTACAGAAACCTTAGTGGGTATACAAAATTTAAAAAGTCTTAATATATATTTTTAATATTTCAAACCAGGGGAAATGATATTTTTTGAGAATAAAACCACCGGTATAACTGGTAAAGTCACGAAAAAAAACTCCAAAAACTTCAGCAAAATACCGATAAGTCCCGCAAAACTCTGGAAACGTGCCAAAAAACCCTGAGAGCATCTCGAGAAAACGAAATTTTTAAAAAGAAACCAACCGTCAAGATTTCCAGAAAAAAGAAAAACCTTTAGTAGTAGTAGTAGATTGGCGCTTACACATATGTTAGTGTTTGGCCGAGCTTCTCCTCCGATTTGTGGCGTGCGCCTTGATGTTGTCACACAAAGCGGAGGGACCTACAGTTTTACGCCGACTCCGAACGGCGATTGTATTTTTTATGAGAAGCTGTTTTTCATGGCAGAAATGCACTCGGTGGTTTGCCATTGCCTGCCGAGCGAGGGACGACCGCTGTAAAGAAAAAACCTTTTTCTATATTTTTGCGATGTTGCTTTGACCAGGATTTGAACCCAGGCGTTGCGGAGTGGAAGCGCGCACTGCTTACCACTACACCACAGCGGCCGACAAAAAAAAAAAACCTTTAAAGGTCACAAATTAAACGCAAAAATCCCGAAAATGGCAAAGGGTCCCGAAAAGACCGGCAAACGCGCGAAAAATTACGAAAATGAAAACTTTCTTTCAACTTAAATTTCAGTTGTTGGAAACGATAGAAGTCAGAGGGCTCCAATCCGGTGAATATGATTGATCATTCAACACACAGTCAGAGCTGCGAGCGAATAATTTACGAGCAATAAGTGATGTGTGACTCGGAGCATTGTCGTGTAACGGGTGCCTGTTTTCTGGATAATATACGCCAGTAATTGTTTGACCATTTGTAACGAGCTCTCTATGGATGTTTCTTGTGTTAGATATGGAAAAATGTAATTAACATTGCCTTGAACTCGTGGCTTGTGAAGAAGTCTTTGTTTTCCATTCGAGAACAATGATTGTTAGATTAGGGTGGGGCATTTTGTGTGCAAAGATTGCTTCGTCGGATCATTTGTTAAATGTTTCTTTGACCGATAGTTCGGTTTCATTGCCAATCAAAGATGCGGGCAAGCTGCTATGTAACCAATCTCAAACAAATGCTGCATTTTTCGGTGCAAATTTAATTAACATATTTTTTGGATAAGTTAGTAAGTAAATCTGCATACATAAATTCCAAGAAACATTTTAAAAAGTGTAAAAAATATTGAAATGCTAAATAAAAAGACATTACACTGACACACGTGCGCTGACAAACAATGAAATACTGGAGAAAAAAGGCAAGTAAATTCCTTATGAATTGCGCAATCAATGACTCCATTTCAATGCCAACTGCAGTAAGAACGCGTTAAGCGGTTGCAGCCAAAACCATAACACCAACAACAATAGCAGTTATATGTTAGAGCAACTCTGATGCCGGTGATGATGTTATTAGCAAAGTTTGTTGTTTTTCATTGTGCTGCTTTTTTGAGGGAAAACCACATTTTCTGGGCCGTAAAATGCCAGAGCAGCATTTCAATTAAATGCATACCGAGTATAATTAACAATTTCGTACGCGTCCGTTTGTATAAAAGCGGGTAATCATTGCTGCTGCTACTGCTGCCTGCGCTGCGCTGCGTTGCGCTGCTATGGTGCATGGTACCGCATGGCGCAAGACAATAACAACAATTAAATTTACATACATATGTATGTGTGTTTGCATTGAGCTATAAAAGCAACAATTCACCAAACATTTTGCAGCAAATGCAAATCAGAGTCGTAAAGCAAGAGAAACAGTGGTGGGGAATGTGAGGGAGGAGGCGAGGAGGAGAGAAAGCATGCGCTGGTTGAATGCATGTAATTATGCATTGCTCACTGACAAATGCATATCTACGCATATATGTATGTATGTATGTATGTATGTATTTGTATATATTTACATACTTACATATCGTCCCGTTTCTGCCTTAACCTCGTATCTGCAATAGAGGTATTTTAGAGAGTGTAAGAAAAAATGCTTAATTTCTTCCCTTAGAATACAATAAACCCATTTTTTACTTAATATTTCGGGTTCCACTAACAGTAGTAAGCACCCTCATTAAGTCTCTATTCTATTATGAAATAGTGTGACGCTTAAACAGCTGTTATAAATGGTAATATTAGTTTTCCCAAAAATTGTAGATACGTGGTTAAGGCAGAAACGGGACGATATTGAGTGCCAAATAAACGGCTATGTTGGCATAGTTTTATTGTTAATACTGCAGCTTCAGCTTCTTTTTCTTCTTCTACCAAGCATCGATCAATCTCGCTGCTTGGGAGAGGAGAAAGGCTATTTTATCAACAACAAAATACTACTACAACAACAAACAACAACAAACTAATACAAAGAACTGCAGTAGCCAACATTTCAAACATAACACGCAAAGTCTCAATGAATCCAGGCGGAAAACCCTCAAAAAATGCCGAAAAAACCTGGAGACTCTTCAAAAAATCCCTATCCCTATGTTCTTCACCCAAATCAAATATAAAACTTTTTGACGCGTGACGGTAGCTTCACAAAAAGGAGCAAGGCATTATGGCTTAAAAGAGTAGTCGAGAGTTGAGGTGTTCCCAAAAGAACTTGATCAGTTGTGACAATGCTTGGTGCACATCAAAGGCAAGAATTCAATGTACAAGGGCAGTCTGATAAGTCAGTAACTTTTAGAATTAAAAAAAAAAAAAATTTTGGGCAAACAAAACGTTGGTACTGACTTTCAATATGCTAAATAGTTGCCTTCGGATCGAAAAACGAGAAGCCAAATCAATGATGTTCTGATAGATGGTAGGCGCACTTTCTGTGATTTGGATATACTTGCAACCCGAGAATCAAACATCAGCTCTGAGCATTATTATGCTGTCCTCCGTGCAGCAAAAAATGCGCAGAAAGCAATATAAAGAAAACTCAACATGGAAAAGCTGCAATTACAACAGAAGTCCAGCATATTCGCCACCCAACTCTCACAACTGCTGCGATGAGGAACAATCAATTAATAATAAAATCGTGTTCCATAAATAATGAGAATGTTTCCTCTTTTAATATACCGAAAAGTTTAATTTTTGTTGATTTTTATACCTTTCATGAGCATGAAATGGTATTATAACTTTGGTCC
>NW_023458556.1:19418976-19420626 GCF_013731165.1 Rhagoletis pomonella
AGCCATTTCCTGCCGAGGGGCGACCGCTGTTAGAAAAAACGTTTTTCGAATGTTGATGTTGCTCGGACCAGGCATCGAACCCAGGCCCTACACACCTCTTACCACTCATCCACAACAGCCGGCTGCCCATCTAAACCTATAAAATATTACTTTTCCAATATGCAATTAGCAAAACCATCACCTGATCAAAAATGTGTGTATTTGCATATAAAATTCGCAAACTTTCTACAAGTAATTCGCCAATCTTTCATGTATTTCCGATCAGATGACGTAATGCTTCTATAGAAAACTACTTAAAAACTGGTCAGGTGTAAAAACGTCATTCGTACCAGCGTTATAAGCTGTGCTTACGCAAAACATTCCTCTTCAACATTGAAGGGGGGTAAGCAAGTATGAAAAATGGGAATTGAAAACAAGAATAACTACGGGTGAGCGGAAGCGCGAGACGATCGAGCATTAAGCAAGCCAACTTAGCAAATTTAAATGACCTCGATTAAATATTGGATTAGTCATAGCCGGTAGTATGCGCTGCGCAATGGAATCATTAACATGGGAGTGGTGGAGAAAGGTGGAACGATCAAGAGGCGCATATGTGCATACATAGTTTACAGAAAGAAGCAATACGAAAAAAGGAAAATAAAGCAGCGGTCAAGGCGTACTCAAGACGGAGCAAAAGAAAAAAAAAACAAGATTTATTTATTTTATTTCATTTTTTCGTGGTTTAAGTAAATACGAGGAACATAATTATTTGTTTTTCTGTTTGTGTTTGCAATAAATAATACACTCAGACTTGTTTATGCAAATACGGAGAACTGGGTAAGCAATTTTTA
Source organism: Rhagoletis pomonella (assembly GCF_013731165.1). NCBI lineage: Eukaryota > Metazoa > Arthropoda > Insecta > Diptera > Tephritidae > Rhagoletis > Rhagoletis pomonella. The sequence goes on from NW_023458556.1 coordinate 19,419,807, forward strand.
ACTTTCTGTGGGAAAAAAATAACTTGTTTATCAAATATGTACAAGCAGTTTATAAAATTTCTATAGTGAAACAACATAAAGTTCGCAATTAGTTAGTTACGCTATAAAGCTTAAATCCTACAATGGAATTTGGATGGAATTTCAATTGGTTCATCAATTTTACTATTAACCTATTTTCATGTAAATGGCTTACATACACCGTGAAAAAAAAATTAGTTTCATCAACTAAATGAGTTTCACTCAACTCATGATTTCGTTATACTTACCATTCATCATTTGTTGAGAGATTTTCTTAGAGTGGCAAGGAAAAGGTGATCGGCTACACAGATTTGCAAAATAGCTAAAGAACTCCGGTCTGACTATAACAGCACGTAGACACTAGACCTGCATAACAGAACAACGACAGAAGTATTTAGAATTTTAGCACTCATTAGGGGTCACTGGCCATTAGGCAAACATGCAGAGACAATAGGGCCGCCATATAATATATCTTGTCGCAGGTGTTAAGAGCTGTTTGCAGCTGTCAAGAAAAATCACAAGAAATATTTTTCATTATTTCTATCCGAATGTGTCTTGAGATCTTAACTAAACTGAATTTCTCAAAGAAATTTGAAGTGTATTCAAATGAGTTTCCATAGATTTCTCTAAAACAAAAAAAAACGGCCAAATTATTAAGCTGCGGATGTGGCTTATACTATGCAATGCATCAGAAATAATTCACTGAATTATTGATTAAATATGTATGTATGTACAAAAAGCAGATGACAACACTTCAGATAATTGAATGCTTTTTATTACCTGCACATTTGTTAATCTCTAA
>NW_023458556.1:19420726-19422375 GCF_013731165.1 Rhagoletis pomonella
TTAGAGATTAACAAATGTGCAGGTAATAAAAAGCATTCAATTATCTGGAGTGTTGTCATTTTCTTTTTGTACATACCTACATATTTAATCAATAATTCAGTGAATTATTTCTGATGCATTACATAGTATAAGCCACATCCGCAGCTTAATAATTTGACCGTTTTTTTTTGTTTTAGAGACATCTATGGAAACTCATTTGAATACACATCAAATTTCTTTGAGAAATTCAGTTTAGTTAAGATCTCACAACTACTAGCTAGTCCGTTATTGTGCATATTAAGACACATTCGGATAGAAATAATGAAAAATATTTCTTGTGATTTTTCTTGACAGCTGCAAACAGCTCTTAACACCTGCGACAAGATATATTATATGGCGGCCCTATTCTCTCTGCATGTTTGCCTAATGGCCAGTGACCCCTAATGAGTGCTAAAATTCTAAATACTTCTGTCGTTGTTCTGTTATGCAGGTCTAGTGTGGTCGTACTGTTATAGTCAGACCAGAGTTCTTTAGCTATTTTGCAAATCTGTGTAGCCGATCACCTTTTCCTTGCCACTCTAAGAAAATCTCTCAACAAATGATTTGGTAAGTATAACGAAATCATGAGTTGAGTGAAACTCATTTAGTTGATGAAACTAATTTTTTTTTCACGGTGTATGTAAGCCATTTACATGAAAATAGGTTAATAGTAAAATTGATGAACCAATTGAAATTCCATCCAAATTCCATTGTAGGATTTAAGCTTTATAGCGTAACTAACTAATTGCGAACTTTATGTTGTTTCACTATAGAAATATTATAAACTGCTTGTACATATTTGATAAACAAGTTATTTTTTTCCCACAGAAAGTTAAAAACTGCTTACCCAGTTCGCCATATTTGCATAAACAAGTCTGAGTGTATTATTTATTGCACACACAAACACAACACTAAATAATTATGTTCCTCATATTTACTTAAACAGGTAAACATTAAATTGAATAAATAAATCTTGTTTGTTTTTTTCTTTTGCTCCGTCTTGAGTACGCCTTGACCGCTGCTTTATTTTCCTTTTTTCGTATTTCTTCTTTCTGTAAAATATGTATGTACATATGCGCCTCTTGATCGTTCCACCTTTCTCCACCACTCCCATGTTAATGATTCCATTGCGCAGCGCATACTACCGGTTATGACTAATCCAATATTTAAATCGAGGTCATTTAAATTTGCTAAGTTGGCTTGCTTAATGCTCGATCGTCTCGCGCTTCCGCTCACCCGTAGGTATTCTTGTTTTCAATTCCCATTTTTCATACTTGCTTACCCCCCTTCAATGTTGAAGAGGAATGTTTTGCGTAAGCACAGCTTATAACGCTGGTACGAATGACGTTTTTACACCTGACCAGTTTTTAAGTAGTTTTCTATAGAAGCATTACGTCACCTGATCGGAAATACATGAAAGATCGGTGAATTACTTGTAGAAAGTTGGCGAATTCTATATGCAAATACATACATTTTTCATCAGGTGATGGTTTTGCTAATTGTAAATTGGAAAAGTAATATTTTATAGATTTAGATGGGCAGCCGGCTGTTGTGGATGAGTGGTAAGAGGTGTGTAGGGCCTGGGTTCGATGCCTGGTCCGAGGAACATCAACATTAGAAAAACGTTTTTT
>NW_023458556.1:19422475-19455413 GCF_013731165.1 Rhagoletis pomonella
TTTTTTCTAACAGCGGTCGCCCCTCGGCAGGAAATGGCTAACCTACGTATTGCGTATTTCTCCAGTAGCCGTTCGAAGGTGGCGTAAAATTGTAGACCCCTTCATTTCATATACAAATCTGAGGAGAAGTTCAGCCAAACAGTTAGCCAAAGTATAAGCGTTAAATATTATTATTACTATTAGGTCAATCAACATGATTAAATGGCTAAATATGTACCTAAACTTTTTAAGCATTAAAAGCTTAACATTAGGTTGAGGCGATAAGTCTGTATTATATTTAATAACGATTTAAATATAAGTGCAATATTTTCGAATCGTGAGATCCAAAGGCAATTGTATTTCCTCTCCTTTTCTCGTTGGAATATTATCCAGTTTGTGTGATTATTGCCTTACCTAAACGCTCACTAAAAATTTAAATTTCCACACCGAGTGCTGAGAAATGGCCGTATTAAAAGCGAGTATTCTTTCTTACTGCAGCTTCTACGGAATTCATTGTAGGCGATTTTGTTTTGGAGTTGCTGCCATTCTGTCAATGAACGTTACAACCACTACAAGCGTCAAAACGTCAGGTTCCACTTCTAATGTGCTCTTCTGCAGATTGGGAAGAAACATTTCCCTTTATATAGTTCCAATTTGCGGTGAGATCGGATCGTCGGTTGAGGTCAAAGTGGAATCCTCCAACTCTTCAATAGCCTCGCTTTCGGGAACCAGGGCCCTAAAATGAATCTATTCGAGTTGACTACTAGCTGTATTCAAAAGAGTTCCTCCTTCCTTAACCAATTTTGATTTTGTTGTAGATGATGCCAGAGCCATAGTGGCTCCGGCTGTCAAAAAAAAAAAAAAATGGCGACCCATTCGCCTTAGCTGTTCTACTTCAATGAGCGATAGCTTCCGATGATAGGAAATATTTCTGCTTAGAAAACAATGCAGATCTTCTAATGCCCAGGGACTTAAAGAAAATGCTTGCGTGAAGTTGAACCGATGATGTATTCAGGCGGATGAGTAAATTTCCTCGTCCCAATTACAGGCAGATGGATGCCAAAAGGCCTGTGGAGTTCTATTTTAAGCCATGTATAATCAGTACCCTATCTAACCTTTAACTTAAATCAAGAGATTATTCTAAAATGGATCGACACACTGACGTCTGCACGTGACTTGATAGCGGTGATGACCAGACCAGTGAAATGTGACATAAGAAAGAGTGGATTTAGCATTGTTTTGTACATGTAAGGTAGTATTTTAAGGGAGTGACTCCACGTACTCACTTTTTAAATTCACATTTGTTTAACAAAATTAATTCAATGCCTGCTGAGTTATTTGATAGAACGAAGTTTGGAAAAGACAGAAGGGCTGACTTAAAATAGTAAAGCGCGGGTTCGACCCCTTAAGCATTGGATAAATATGCTTGAAAGCAAAGTTAACCTGTTTTAACTAAATTGGACGAGATAGTTTTCAGCACTCTCTACTCCTTTCTTGTGCCGTTTAATGGAAAGCTCTTCTCAGTGCTCGGCCATATTACCCACTACTTCCAATAAAGGGATACATGTCCATATAACATCTTTCTTTCGATTACAAAAACCGTTTTGAATTTAGCTACATTAAGTCTTATTTTGCTGTAATTGAAAAATAAAGTTATCTAAACAATGATTCAATTAAATTTACACAAGTTTATACACCCATACATATGCATGTATGTATGTGCTGCACTAAGGTGGTCCTAAGTTTTTTCCAGCCACCCCCTCGAACTGAAGAATATCGAAAATAAAGAGACCGGTATTTTTGTATTTTGAAATCGGTTAATATTCACCCGTGGCGTCGGGGCTTTGATGTTTTAGCTATATTTTACATTTTTTCAAAGAAACGCTATAAAATCACTAAAAATCAGGGACCGACAATATCAGTTATTTTTTTCGATGTTATAAAAGTCCGGGGCAAAATATTGTCGTCGAAGAAAGTTATCAATATTCCTTTGATCCCAGGTCCTCCTGGACAAGAATCCTGGATTCTTTCTTTTGGAACTTGTTTGGGAAAAAGTACAATAATAACTGAAAAATCCGGACTTTTTTTAAAATATACTCACAAAAAATGGGCTAAATATAGTAAGGCTGCGTTTTTTCACTCTGACGTCAGGATATTTTTAAGGACTTTGAAATTTTAAAGATATGATTAGTTCAAAAAATTATTTAAAAAAAAATCAGTGTAACGTACAATAACAATATGGGTAAAACCAATTAGGTTTACAAAGACGATTAAGTACTGAACATGCGCTTTTTAATTAATTTTATTTTGTTTAAGTTAATAAGGTTGAAGGACGAAACTCGAGGATGTGGTAGTTTGTATAGTAGACCTTAATATATGACTTATTCAAAAATAAATATTGTAAATTTTCTAGGATGAAATTTTAAAAGAAAAATTTCCATACCCTTTCGCCCTTAAGCACCAAAAAATTTAATATTTTTTAATTCTACATGATTTTCTTTTTTATTTGATAGCCACACTGTTATTCTTCATTGCACTGAAATTTTTTAATAATTTTTTGGATTAAGCATATGTTTGAAATTTCAAATTCCTTAAAGAAAAATTCTGACGTCAGAGTGAAAATTTAAAAAGTCAGTTTTACTATATTTTGCTCGTATTTTTGCGAATATATTAATTTTTGTCGCACGGTGTAACAGTTAAAATTGGCCAAATATTTTTTAGGGCAAAATTAAAAAAGATATTTTACCAAGTTTAAACGGTATTACTGGACTAAAAAAATAAAACTCTGGGTTGACCGATTATTTTATTTCCAATAAAATAAAAGTCCAAAAATAACTTTTTTCCAACTTGTATTATAAAAGATATAAAAGTTCGGGTCCCTCTTAAAAATAAGTATTTTTTTATCAAATAAGAATATTTCCCGTCAGAAATCTTCAAAAAAAATAAAATTACCTACGAACTATTTTCTCTTAACGGGCGTGATGTAGTTAGTTACGAACAAATAAAATAAAAAAATGTTTGTATATAGAAGATAAGATTGTCTATTTAAAAAAATAGTTAGAAAAATTTTAAAACTAAATATGCATCACAATTTTTTATTTTTAAAGATTCCTGAAGGGAAGTATTCTTACTTGATCAAAAAATATTTATTTTTAATGATTCGATAGTAATACCAAAAAAAATTTATTTCCCCCACCATGTAATTGGTAAATACATATTAACCGTTTTCAAAATAAAAAAAAAACTACGGGTCTCCTTATTTTTGATATTCTTCAGTTCCCAGGGATAGCAGCGGGAGAATTCCAAATAGTAAATTTTCCTGTGAATGTTTGTATCACCCTAATGCACATACATATATAATTTTGCTAATGATTACATGCAGCTTCAAAGTAAATAAACCTATTGTTAGTGTAGCTTAAATAAAAAGCTACATGAAGTCTATCATTAACGCAGATAATACGATAATAACAATAGTTTCCAGACAAAGAAATAAAATACAACGAGGATAGGCAAGAGAGAGAGAGAGAGAGATAGAGAGAACAAGCGCGCATTTCGGCGCTTTAGCTTGAGGGCGTTCGAAAAAAGCTATTATCAAACTTATAGCATTTTGACACGAAATGCTGAAGGTAAATATGAGTATTTTATAAATACATACGTATGTATGTATATGTGCAATACTATATACATACATATGTACATGTTTTTGTACTACATACATACGTATGTGCATAGATTCGTATATAGTTAGGTATTTGGTAAACTCGTGAACATCCATTCAACGATTCAATAGCTCGTTAGCGATCCCAACGAACTAACAAAAGTATGAAAGATGTAGTGAGCTAGCTACCCGCTTTTGTAAAGCCTCAAAAAAAAAAAAACAGAATTAGTATAATGAAAAGTAAAAGGAAGCACAACAAGAAAATAAGAAAAACTAGTTAGTTGCTTAAGTACTTCCGCTTGTTTAGGAAACTTTTGTCTGCTCATTGCGCAAAATACCAGATATGAAGAAAAAAGCAGCTAAAGACGTTGTTTGCTAAATGATGAACGAAACAAACGTGAGCTGATAGTAGAATCTCACGCAATGATGGCACAGTTATAGGAAAATCGGTAAGAGGTAGATAAAAGTTTAGAAAAAATAAGCAAAAATGATGATGATGCAGACGATGGATGACAAGAAAGTGCTGAATAAAGAACAAGTTGAAACGGTGAACTAAGTAAGTATGTTGAGGCGCGTAAAGCCGAGTTGAGCTATACACAAAAGAGAATCTAAACTGGAGCAAAAATGAACTCCATTTAAAAAGAGCAAAACAAAAAAAAAACACATAAAAAAATGCTTAAAACTTCTAATCGGAAAACGTCTAAAAACAAAATAGTGCTTAGTGATGGCGGCAAGAAAGAGTGACTAAAATAAAAAAAAAAGTCTGGTATATTTAAAAATAAAAGTCTAGGTATAGAAACAAGCATAAGAAATACTAAGCAATTTAACAATAACACCAACAATAGTGTAAAACAAGAAACAAAACTAAAAAAGAAACATAATCAACTTCAGCAAAAAATAAGCACAACAAATGATTGTAAAGTAACAATGACAACACAGGGGATAAAAGAAAGCCAACGATTTACTATGAACTTTAACGATTTACAACGGAAAAGTCAAAAATATTACGAAATTGCAACATAAATACAAGCGCGCATAACAATCCATACATACAAACATGCCCGTACACGCACAAACTTGCATACGGTGTTTTTATAGCCGTGTAGGAAAGAATTTTTTATTACCAACCTTGCAGTATATTTTGTGTAAATACAATACTAAAAATTTGAAAAGTTTTGGAATATGTATCACTTAAGCAGTATTATTTTGTCTAAGTGCCGCTTTCTTAAGTAGGTTTTAAAATTTATTTGGCTCTCCAAAAAATTTTTTCAGAACAAAATCTGTGTTTCAAAAAAAGGGCAGATAAATTTAAATACCTAGTTTAGAAACCCGTACTAAGCCGAGGATAGATTTGTATATGGGGCATTCCATACCAAAACGGACGGGGTTCACACTTCATGTGTTTGATTTGTTTAAAATTTTTAGGCTTGCTGCATAAACATAATTAATAAATGAATATGAAGTTTGAGCTTGATTAATACATTTTTAAGAACTTTACAGCACAAAATCAAAAACAAATCGATTTAATAGTTTTCCAAATATCTCTCACGCATATGCACATCAAAATTCTCCAAGAAAATGAATATTTAAAATTTTTTTTCTTGAAAAATTTCTCACATACAAATTTTTTAATAAAAAAAAATAGTTTTTGAAAATATGCCATCTCAAAAAAAAAAAAAAAAAAAAAATCACAATCGTAGCTCTGAGTATTGCGCAATATTTAAGTATAGTATTATGGGATCCACTCTACAATAATTTAAGTTATTAATTTTCCTTTTATACCGAAGTTGAGTAAAACGAGTACATTACAAATTTACAAATTTTTTAAGTTTTTTTTAGATTTTTTTTTTTTTAGTACGCAATCTTGTAGCCCATTAAACCAAAAGCAAGTTTTAGGCTACTGCAAAATTGCATTGATTTTTAATATTTTTTATGTTGACGGCTTTTTACACTTTTTTCTTATGCATAGTTATGGAAGAAAATGCGCAAAACCATTTTCAAAGAAAATTAAAAAAAAACTACCATCAATTTTGCAATCGCTTAAAACATGCACTTTATTATACTAAACTTTAATGGGCTACACAACTGCTTGCTCGAAAAAATTAAAAAAAATAAATGAAAAAATTAGTTAATTTGTAATGTACTCATTTTACTCCACATCACATTTAATTTTTTAAATAATTGTTGGGTTTAATCATATCTTTAAAATTACAAAGCGCTTTAAAATAAATGCTGACGTCATAGAGGAAACATAAAAATGCCACTTTAAATAAAAATGTAGGTTCCAAACCCATTTATTTATTATTTATTTTATGGTAGGAGAGCTTCTCAAACAATATAAAAACAATTTTTTCGATTTATGTTGTTAAAAAGTAATGAATATCTAAATACCGAAAGTAATCCCGGGATACCGGGATTGTGATAACGACATACCGAAAATGCCGGGATCGTAAAAAGCGAAAAAATTAACATCCCTAATGTACATATGTATGTACATATAATGTAGGTGAATGCTTACACATGTCCAGCAAATAGGGACGTTGAAAGGATACACAAACATACAGCTTTAAAAATGTTATATTTTTTACACAAATTCTTGTATGAGCACGCTAACAACATCATTATTTTACTATATGTACGAGTAAATATGTATGTATGTATGTAGTTGGCATCGATGGCATGCCGGCTAGTCGCTAAGTCAATCGTGGTATAGAAGAGCTCTGCAACTGGGAAGGAATAAAGTGGTGAGCCCATGATTTGGCTAAGCGGTTGGATGACGGTGGCTGCAATGTTGTGGAAATTCACTAGCAAATAACCGAATGGCTGCTTGGCTGCTTGGTCTGCACTACTAAGTATACGTATTATACACAAACTAGTTGTTGACTATTTGCGAGTATTGAAAAACGAAAAGGTTGACTACAAAGCTAGGGCGCTCGTCTCATTGCTGCTCTCTCGCCTAGCATACCCAGGGGCCTGGGGAATTATGGCACACAATTCGCAACGAACAATGACTGCGACTCTATGTGTTTGTGTGTGTGTGTGTGTGGAAAAAATAGCATAACAATTTTGAACCCAAACAAATCTGGAGCGACAATAAATGCACAAAAGGCAGCAACTAAGTAAAAAAGGCGATATGAAATTGCACTGCGCGCTATAAAATCGGTGCAGCGTTAAAACGAAAATGTGCAACAGGATGGAAAGAGTATAAGCATAAGCAACGAAGCAAAAAAAAAAAAAAAACAACCGAAAAATAGTCAACAGTACCAACTTATTTCTTGTTCATAGCCATATTTTGTTCCCTCACGGCTGTGTTACAAATAAAATTAGTGCAACAAATGTTCACAGTGCAACATGTAATGCTCACATACTAATACTAAGAAAAAATGGGTTTGCGCACATTTGCAACAGCACCTAGGAAATGAATAACAACAAAGTAAAATATTTACCTAAAATTTAACGAGTGACAAAGTTAAAAAATTGAACGGCCAGAAAACTATCAAACTTCGCCTGGCAACTTCATATCGTCCTGTAGTCCGACTTACATAAAAGCAAGTATACATTAAGGTAGTCCTTCAAATATGAAAATTACTTCCCCCAAATTTTTGTGCTATGTCCAATATGAAGAAATCCGTGAAAATTTCCATATAAAAAAAAAAATTAAAAAAAATTTAATTTGGACTTTAACCAGCTATAACTCAGCGAGTTTACGATTTTATATGAATAACTTTTAATAGCAACGTGCGAAAGTAACTTTTACACACAAGAAACCTATATAATCGTTAAACTGTGAGCCAAATATAGTAAAGCTGTGTATTTAATTTTTCTGTGTTTATTAAAAAAATAAAATAAAAATAGACTAATATACACACGACCACATCCTTGAATTTCGTCCTTGTAACTTTATTAGCTAACGAAATGGCATTTTCAGTACGTCCTTGTCCACCAGAATTAATTTTTTTTAATTCTACGAAATTTTCTCCTTCATTTGGTACCCATTTAGTACATTTCACTAAATTTTTTAAATAATTTTTGGAATTAATCTTACCTTTGAAATTTCAAAGTGCTTTAAATAAAAACCATGACGTACGAGGGAAAAACTAAAAACTCAGCTTAAAAATGTTTGGGCCATAGTTTCGTGAGTATATTGATTGTTTCGTTTGGTTTTTTTTTGCCGCATGGTGTAATTTGCCAGCAGATTAGATTTCAAGTAAAAATTGTTTCCAGTTTTCGCGTTTAAAAAAAAAATTAAAATTTTTTCTAAATCTGCTCAAAATTTTGATATTTTTGTGGATGTCTTTTTCATACGTAGAAACTAAATAAAGGATCACCTTAATATATATATTTATATATAGATTCCGCTAGCTCATTTCTTAGCAGCAAGTGCGTATCCTTGTTGATAGAATACGATCATAATTATTACCAGATATAGAAAAAGAGAAATTGTTTGGGTTCAAATGCAACATTTTTTGTAGAAACGAAAACTCCATTAGTGAGTTACCTGAATTCGAAAATTTATTAATATATATTTTACTTATTAAATTTAAATTTAAAAATCCATATAACCAATTAGCCTGCCATAACTGCCGAAATTCGCGAGAAGAGTGCTGTATTTCGAAAACAGATGTCGCTAAATGATGACTTTTCCCCAAAAAATTCAATTTGAAAGTATGCTAGCCATTCCCCAAATATCTAATTTTTAAAAATCATCAGAATGTGCCTTACGATTAAGGTTTAAGACTAGGCCTCCACTTTTATGGTAAGGACCAACGAGTCGTTAGTGGGAAACTAACGGATCAGGTAAAGTTACCTAATCCGATGTTTTGCCTGTACGGTCTACTTTACAGTGAAGTGGTACTTTTAGAGTCACGTAGAGTAATTTGCAGCGTTCATGCCACAAATTTTGCATATAAAACTCCTTTCGATTTGAGAAGGAAGTAAACGCTACGTACGTCAAATTAAAATAATTCACTTTGTGTATGTATTCACATTAGGGTGGTCTAAAAAGATTAAAGTCGAAATTTTAATACCTTAGTATTGTTCTATATCGAAAAACGTAAACCCCAATTTTTTTATTTTGAAATCAAAAATATTTAGAGGTCGCTCAAAGCGCTCCAGGTTTTTCATGTGTTAATATGGGGATAACAAGTTTTCGTAGAAATGGTATAGAATTCTTGAAAATCAATATTTTTCCATCGGTAAACTCTGGTTTTCTTCAGGAGACTTTCAATTATAAAAGCCAATTGTTTATTTAACAATTTTTTTTAATACCCACAATTTTTTATTGGTCCCCCCATTGCTTTTTTCGGGGTTTTTGGCGGACCTATAAATTATAGCTACTATAAAAAAATGGTTAAGTAAACACTTGGGTATTATTATTGGGAATCTAGTGTAGAGAAACAGATTTTGCCGATGGGAAAGTGAATTGAATTTTTAGAATTCTATACCATTTCTAGGAAGTTTTTTTCCCCCATATAAAATACATGGTAAACTTTGAGCGCTTTGAGCGACCTGTAAATATTTTTTGATTTCAAAATAAAAAAAAATATGAGTATATCTTTTTCGGTATAGAAGAATGCGAGGGGGTGAGAGCGTAAAAATTCCAACTCTAATTTTTCACATGCATTTTTGGACCGATATTGATTTACATACATACATACATACATATGTTAATTATTTGTTTACATATTTTTATGGAAAAGTTTATCAAAAACAATTTAATTAGGTAGCTTTTTTTCTATATTCTTTCAGATTGCAATGATTTTACTCATAAATGAAAACTGTCTAGAAATTGATTGCCAAGCTAACGAACAAATCGATGAAGGTAAGCAGTATTTTATATTTAATCTGCTCTGCTACCCTTGTTTAACTACTATGTCCTCCCAAAACGATAGCTTCCGATTATATCTTCTATATATTAATACGATAACATAAATTTTGTCTCCGTTCGTTTGGCGATTCTACCGAACCGATTTCAAAACCAAGAACACCGTTGGAAAGGCATTTTTCCGTAGTTGAGCAGAGTTTTTATGGTTTCACAATTGGTTGAAAATTACGGCCAAAACAGTCGTTTAAACATTTTCGAATTGTGTGTAGATGTTGCTGCAACATGTTCAATTTGACATGTTTCGCCTGTTGTTTCACTACACATTTGAAATTAAGCTTTGAAATAAAGTCAAATATGAAGATGAAGAAATAAATGATAACGATGAAGTAAAAAAAAGAAGGCAGAAGTGAAGATAAAGACGAAAATGGAGACAATGACAGATACATAAGAATTAGGGTAACTGAAAGGGTAAGAACATTTCTTGAATTTATGAAGTGAAACTTCTTTAGCGGCAGTTGGTTGGTTGGGAGTAAATTGTCAAATTCTAGGGGAATAATGCACTTGGAAATGGTTCTCTGCGGTTTAGCGGTTTGAGAATAAAAAAAAAAAAAAACAAAGATGACTAGAGGTACAGGCAAAAACGAAGATCAAAGTAAATTTAAACACTTTAAGGTAAAGGTGACCAGGAATATGCAAAAATAAAGATAAATATGAGGATGAGGATGAAGATCGATATTGTTATCGATATAAAACTCGAGATTTTTATCGATATAATAATCGCTATTGCTATCGATAAAATAATCGTTATTGTTATCGATACTGTTATTAATTAAATAGCCGCTATTGTAATCGATATAATAATCAATATAATAATCGGTATAGTTATCGATACAATAATGGATATTGTTATCGGTATGATAATCGACTAAATAATTGATTTTGTTATCGATTTAGTCATCTATATTGTTAACAATATTTACAATAATCGATACTGATGATTGTTATGTTTATCGCTCAATTAATCGATTTTACAATCGTTGTATTTTTCTATATGTATATGGATATTGTTATCGGTATTTTTATCAACACAGTTATCAACAGGGTTATCGATATAATAATCGGAACATGGAATGTGATCACATTACATGACATCACATCACATTATATCACATGATATGAAGAGGCATCACATGATATTACATCACATAATATGATATCACATAATATGATATCACATCACACGACAAGTCGTGATATGACATTATATATGACATGGTATGACATGACATGGCATTACATGACGTAGCATCACATGATATGACATCATATGGTATGACATGACATCACAGGATATGACAACACATAACATGAAATCATATCACATCACATAAAATCACGTCACATCTTATCACCTCATCGCACCTCATCTCATCTACGTGAATAGAAAAAGAAAAGGATATAAGCAAAGATGTGAAAGATAAAAACAAAGATGAAGACCAAGGTAAAGTTACCGATTTCAAAACCAAAAACACCGTTGGAAAGGTAATTTTCTGTAGATGAGGAGAGTTTTTATAGTTTCGAAATTGGTTGAAAATCGTCGTTTAAAAATTTCCATATTTGTGTATGGTTGTTTTTGCAACCTGTTCAATTTAAGCTGTTTCGCATTTTGTTTTACTTCGTATTTGAAATTAAACTTTGAAATAAAGTTGAATATGAAGATGAAGAAACAAGTGATAACGATGAAGACAAAAAAAGGCAAAAGTGAAGATAAAGACAAAAATTGAGATAAAGGCGAAAATGGAGATAATGAGAAGTACATAAGAATTAGGTTAACAGAGTTGAAATTTTCCGATAGGAATCGAAATAAAATCAGCCATAAAGGTTACTGAAATTTATCGAATCATCGAAGTTTATAATTATCGAAATTTATCCATGCTTATTAAGTTATCGCAACGTATCGAATTATTCAAACTGATCAATGTTTATTGAGTTGTCGAAATTTATAGACACAGAAACTTAGTGGTCCAAATTTACGGATAGTTATCGAGCTATAAAAACGTGTGGGATTAACAAAATTTGCCAAGTTAAAGAAATGTATCAAGTTATCGATATTTATTGAATTATCATTATTTATAGACTTAACGCAATATATCGAGGTGTCGTAATGCATGGAGTTCTTTCAACTTACAGAGTTATCGATAATTATTGATCTACTGAAATTGGTTGGTTCAACGAAGCGATGTTTATGGAAAGTTCAAAATATATCGATTTATCGAAATTTCAAGGTTATATAAGCTTATCGATTTATCACTGCTTATCGAATTTAATCGTCTTAACAGAGTGTAACGAGTTATCAAAATGTTTAGATAGTTTTCGAAAAATGTGGAGATGTCAAAAGTAAAAATTTATAAAGCTATCGAAAGTTTTTACATTTTTGAGTTATCGAAATTTATCGAGCCATCGAATTTCACAGTTATCGAAATTGGTCGAGTTAACGAATTTTGTTGAGTTATCGAATTTTAGTGTTCTTGAAATTCATCGAACTATCGATATGTATCAAATCATTGAAATTTAGCGATAAACTTGAATGTATCGGGTCAATTCCAAGTCCTGCCGATTTCCTCCAAAAACCTTCTCAGATAAAAAAAAAATGTGTTACGTTTTAGCAGAAGATTTTCCGGTTAGTTAATTTGTACCGTATAAGTTGTGCTACGTGTTAAGTTAGAAAACCTCTCCAAGGCTTCTAAAACTAGAAAAACTGTCCAATTTCGACAGTGACTGGCACTCTAGTTTTTGTTATTCATTCAGAGATGTAAAAACAAACAAAAAAATTATAATTCAAAACTTAAAACCCTATGTAACTTTTTTCGAATTAAATGAGTGCAAATATGTAGTTTGGTTACGGCATAAGTTTACTTTAGAAGTCCATGCTGCGATGGTAAAAAAAAAATATTTGTAACCGGCGAATACAGTTTCCAGTTCAGTTTTTGTTAATTTATTTTTTAAATGTTTTGATTGCAAAATGTGAGGTAATGCTCAGAACAGGCCTGAAAGAGAACATAATTTTGCTACAAATAAACTTTGTGGTATTTAAAAAAAGTAGTTAGTGCCATTACACACTTTCCGGTGTCCGATTACCCGGTAACGGTTTTGCCGGCGCTGGCCTAATATTTTTGTATTGCTTGTGACTTATCACATTTTCTGTGATTATTTTGGACTTAGCAAATCAATCGCATCACAGAATATAAACGGTTAAAAATAGTAGTAGGTCTTTTAGAAAATGATACTCCTTTAATGGTTCACGCTCCTTGCATCAAAATATAATATTT
Source organism: Rhagoletis pomonella (assembly GCF_013731165.1). Lineage (NCBI taxonomy): Eukaryota > Metazoa > Arthropoda > Insecta > Diptera > Tephritidae > Rhagoletis > Rhagoletis pomonella. Next base: position 19,435,266 of record NW_023458556.1, read on the forward strand.
TAGAAGAAATGGACTCAGCAAAGTTTTTTCTATGCCAGCGCTATAATTTTATGCATCCACTTTATCAACTCCTCACCAACTCACTTGCATAGATAAGCTGGCAGATCATAAGCTCCAGCAGGTTTGGTGCCAATCGCACCTTCTCATCGTCGGGCGGTGGCACACCGACTGCATCGCCATTGGTCTCGGGTCTCGGGTTCATCTTCTCGAATAGTTTCAGCGCTGTTACCATGCAACAGGACAGGCAAGTTTTCCCACCATAATTAAGATATTTTTAGGACATCCGTTACTAAGACGCCGTGCTTGTTCTGACAGGAGTTCGACGTGGTCTTAAAACCTTCTGTAAGTCGCTTACAATGCAACTTACGGACTCTCTTTTTTTGTTATGAACAATACGATTCGCTTCGGTCTTTAGCTGCCTATTGGCGGCATCTTTTTCGCTGAAGCGGCATTGCACTCCTGGTCTTTTGGACTCGCTGAAATCCAATTACTTGTATAGAAGTCGTACGTAGGAATCGAAGGATATAGTCCGACGTCTGCTTCCACAAATCGGTTTGTTCAAGAGCGCTCCCTGAGATCAGGCCAGAGAGTCGGATATCAAATTTGCCGGCTGCCTGTTGGGATTACAACCCTTCAACGTTGGTACAGCCAGTCAACTCAGTTTTAGTGGAGGCTAATCGTGACACTACCATAGCATTCCTTTGATGGCGGTCATGTCAACCACGGCGGTACATCAACCAGCCTGGCAGGCTGGCACCCTTTCCATTAAGAATCAGCGATCATCGTCAAAAGAAAAAGGTTTCATTTGAGGCTTCTTTGCCCTAGTGTGCCGAATTTCAAGTGAAAACTTTTAAACTGCTTTCCAAAACTTAATGAATTAAGTATATAAAAATACGTAATAAAAACAATAGCAAATCTCTTTTACGACTGTTAAACATTTAATTAAAATAATCGTTAAAGCCAAATTTACATCAGTAAAATCGTCCAAATTTTATTGCTTTTGATGAATCGAAAGTTTTGTTAATAGCCACACAAACAGTTTTTTCAAACGAAATAAAATGCATACATACATACGGTGACCATCCGTTCTGTATTATACGGGATAGAGCTCTCCTTTGAAAGGTATCCTACAAATTTGTGAAGTTAATATAAGGATGCCGTTTCAGGCCAATTAAAGAAGCCTTTAAAACACGTAAAATTTTGTGGAAAAAATTTGTAAAGTTATTTTTTGTCCCGTATTTGGCTCCCATAAATATGGTCACCGTATACAGAAATACATCAATAGCTTAATGCTAATACAAATAAATTTATTGCTGTGTAAAAAGTATGCAAACTTAAGTCAATACTTAACCATTGCCATAGCAAAAAAAAAAATGGAGGAGAATATGCCACATGACTTTCTTCGTCTCTTTCTACGTATTTATGTATTTCTATGCCAGCAACGATTTACACGCTTCACTCAACACAGCCACAAGTACTAGCCAACAATAGAAGACCAACCAACAACAACAACAACAACAACAACCGCCAACAGCTAGTTTAAGCCACTGCTGACTAGTTGGCTTGCTGGCTGTCTTGATGGCGAGTTAGCAGGCACCAAGAGGCAGCGAAAGAAAAAATGGAAAAACAGGCAACAAAGAAAAGTCAAGCAAATGCAAAGTAGCCAATGCGAAGTGGTTGTTGTTGCTGTTGCCTGGTGGAGACCAAAAAGTTTGTGAAATGTATGTACGTATGTAAAAATTATGGTATCGTCGTCGTCGTGGTCGTCGTTGTGGTCGTCATCGTCGCTTGGTTTGAGGTCATTCACATCGGCGATGTGTCCGCAAAGCGGCCGGCTTGGACCGGTGAAGTGTATTTACTGCATACCTACTATAAATACATATGTACATATGCATTTACAAGCGTGTGTGTGTATTCGTGCAAGTTTGGCTAACGCTTTGTCGAGCGCTGCTCGTCGTTCGTTGTTTTTGTTTTTATTGCTATTGCTAGCTAATGCCAGTTAGCTTACCAACTAATCTATCTTGTAGCTATTTTGCTGTTGCTTGTGTTGTTGTTGTTGTTGTTGTGGCGGTTGCCATCACCGGCTGTTGTTGCCTACACCAACGCCACCACCACCACCACCACCACCATCATCGCCACCACCAATTACAGATTTCTGTTGCTGCTAGTTTATATTCATATTTGATTGTGGCTTAATGTTGCTTTGCTATTCGCTCTCCACCTTTCGACGGCGCGCACTCTTCGCTTTAGCTTCCGTTTTTTATTGCCTTTTTTCGGCTACTTTAACTTCAATGTGTAAATGCCGCTGTTGTTGTTGTTGTTGGTGTTACTTTGCATGCATTACGAACGGTCGTACGGGGCTAGGAAGAGAGAAGCACACAGGTAATGACCAACTTTTAACTCCACACGAAGAAAAATAGTCAACTGATAGTTGTTGGCGGAGTAACATTTTGTTTTTTTTTTTACTTTTTGCCATGGCTGTTGACCGGTTTCTACCGCTGCTGTTGTGGCATACAAACACACACATATCACATAAATGTACATTAAGTTCAACACAGTTCAGTTAGCGATACAAAAATACATAAAAACACAGCCATAGAGGAGATAACTTGTGTTGGTGTTGCATCGAGCAGAAATTGTATATTTATGGACCATCAAGAAAATGATAGCACGCACTCATTCCTAAACAGAAATAAAGGAGCTCGAAAGAATTTTTTTGTACTTAAAAAAAAGCCACTTGCCACTTTGAGCCACCTTCGCAAAAGAAAAAAAAATAAAGCTTTATTCACAGCCTCAGCCAAAGTCTGTGACTTAGTTGATCATCAATGATACGTAAGGGTACGCAAGGCCAGGAATGAGCTGTAAGCACGCAAAGTAAATTTTTTCCTATCAAAGCGGTTCAGTAAGTTATCCATTGAGTAGCGCTGGCACTCTGGCGGCCCCTTGTGTCCCTTTTGTTTAAATACATCGTTTCTCGCGGGTAAATTTTAGATTTCTTGCAACTTTTACACTTCCAAAGTCCAAAAGTTTGCTGGCCCTAAAATTCGCTTCTTCCGCACTTTCGTTCCCACTACTTTTTACTCGTACTAATAACAAACAGGAAACGGAAATTGCTCCGGCACGAAGTAGGGAATTAACTTTGAACCGTTATTGTTAGCTCTTGTGGTAGGTAGGGGTAGCTTGAAGAAATGAGGTTGTTTGGAGGTTGCAAGGCACGCGCTAAAAGTTTGCCGTGAAAAAAAGACAAAAGAATTGATGTAAGAAAAATTACTCGACGATAAAAATGGAGTTTTCTTAAAGTAGCAAAAGAAAAGAACAAAGTATGAGAAAAGAGAAACCAAAGAAAAAAATATGCACTGCCGGAAAAAAGTATTGACACAGAAAATTTTTTTAATATATGCAATCATTTTTATTTTGATTTTTTTTATACTACAACAAAAAATATAAAAACAAAAAATTTTTATTTAAATTTTTTCCCGCTAATTTTTTATAAATATATAGTTCATACTACAACAAAACACATAAGAATAAAATTTCTAAACTTTGTGCAAAACTCAGGAAAATTCAAAACATTTTCATGCAAATTTTCAACTTTTTAAACGCATTTTTTTTAATTTTTTTAGTGTGCAGTTATTTAGCCCAATAAATTTTATTATAATTGCAATGTAATTTTGATGTAGATAGGACTAACCGTTAAATTTTGTCAATTTTTTACGCAGTTTCTTCGACAAAAAAAAAAAGAAATCGAAAATACTTTGTATGAGAAAACAAATCTCACATATCAGCGCCATCTTTTAAAAACGTTAAACTTGTAATTTTTATACAAGAAAGTGCATACTCAAAAAGATTTCAAAAAAACTTGATTAAAAAGTTGAAAATTTGCATGGTTTTTTTCTCATATTTTTTTCTTTTCTTTTGATACATACTTTGAGAAAACTCGGTTTTTATCGCCCAGTAATTTTTGTTATGTCAATTCTTTTGTCTTAAAAAATTATAAAGCACTATCGGAGAGGCCAAGGAGGCCTGCCACTAGAAATTAATTCATCGAGAATACCAGGGACTGACTGAGCAGAGCCCTCTACTAAGGGACGCTCTCTGGCAACATACTTATGTAAGGAGGTTAAATGTCTCATGGGTCGAGTCGGCGGGAAGTCGTTTGAATACACACTTTCCAGCGCGCAAAGCCATATAACTTGAAACTAGTTTTCTACTCACGCTCTTACTCCTCTCTGACGACCTTGTGGAGAAGTTTCTGGTGGCAGAAAAGATAAAATTTGCTATTTAAATTTTTCACTTGTTTGCCCTTGAGTTTCGCAATTAATATTTCATCAACTTCCCGTCGAGCTATGTACTTAGCTTAAAACTTAGCTTATAACCCGATGACAAGAAAATTTGAAAGGTAACTTAATTCGCTAGGTGGCGCAGGAGTCGAGAAATTTGGAAAACCGGCATTTTCGGTCTGATTTGGTTCATATTTGAAATGTACAGGGAGTCACCGAATAACTGTCGAACAAATTATAATTTTTTTTTTTGAAGACAATTTTTTAAGAAAATTTTTTTTGCAACTAGATACTAAATGAAAGGAATTATTAAAATGTTGTAAACTATTTTTTGTACATTTTGATGTCAAATATGAAATCAGTGAGCCCAAACCAAGTATTAAATTCAATGAAAATCCAAAATTTTTAAAAAATGTAGTCCGCCATTTTTTTTTTTGATGTTTCAATATCAATAACGTAATCAACGACATCAAAACGATATGTAAAAGTAAAGCGATTTGACTTTTTTCTAGAATTTTAGCCCCTAAAGCAGGTCTCCTGGTTCACAGCAGCGATTTGGAGGAAAAAGTCAACTCAAGATCTTATCCGTATCTACCTTGTTCTTGACTTAATTTTTACTACATAATATTAAATTTTCACACTAAACTATTTATACATATGTATATAAACTTTTTTAGGACTTATTTTATTTCAAATATTGTCTTTTCTGGCTATGTATGTATTTCTACTCTTGTTTGGCATTTTATTTCTATTTTGTCCCCATTTATAATCTCAACGACATAAACGTTTGTATTACATTTGGTTAATGTTGTTATTGTCATTACGTTTTGTGCAATTTTCGCCAAAGCCACCAAAGCGACAAGAAAAACCATTGACAAGCGCAAGTTTGTGGCGACATTTGGAAGAGTGCAAGAGGGTTAGCTAAATAGATTTGCGCTAAAATGCGGAATCGTTGCGTGAAACGCTGTCATATTTTACAGTTGAGTAGCGCTCATAGTGGCATCACCTGCGACCCCACAAAGCTCTAACTAACGGCTTCTCGCTGTTACGCGCGCCTTCTTTCAACTCGCTATTCTATTCACTCTTTTCTTTCGCACACAATTCAGAAAAACACAAAATCACAGAAATGCTTTTGTTTTTACCATTTGCTTGTCAGAATTCGCCAGCTTTTCCTTCGTTTACTTTCTTTTATTGACGTTTGAATTTAACATACGTATATGTAGTTCATGTGGCTTGCGGTGGCTGTCTGCCAAGCGGTATAAGACGAGCGAAGACAAATTGCTGGAACAATAAGTATGTGAACGTGACTGGAAATTGTTGAGTAGTTGCACGTACAAGTGCCACAAACAAAAATATGCACACGCACACGCACACACAGCCATGTGTACTTATAAATATCACACTCATGCTCATGCAGGAAGCTTAACAAAACCAACATGGCTGTTGAGCTGTCACCTGCACCACCATCGCCACACAAATGGCGGCGTAGGCAGTAGACACATTCAAGCACACACACACACACACTCATAGCCACATGTGTACTATGTACATACATATATATGCAAGTACTATTCCTATGCATTTGTTAACGTCAATTGTGCTATTCAATAAATTAAATTATGTATTTCTTTCAACTGACTTCGAGTTCATTTATTTCCAACTGCTGCGACTGCGCATTGACGTTTTTGCTTGCGTTTTCGCATTTTCGCTGAAGTGAGTGAGTGTGGTGTGCACGTCTTCGAGAGGCCAATAACTTTTTGTGCACATTTTGGCTAAGCACGAAATCGAATAAATAAATAACACAATGATTATTATCTTTGCATTGTGTTCATCGGATTTATGTTTTCATATATTTTTCTTTTAATTTTCACGCTAATAAAAATACTTGCCCGCGGTGGTATGGCGACATTATTTTAGTCGTAAGCACCTTGTTTTGCTCTCCCTCTCTCTCTCTCTTGGCCTGTGTATGTGTGTGTGTTTTTGTATGTTTGTAGTTGTGCGTGAGTGCATGTTTTGCATAAATTTTCAATAAAAATCCATATAAAGTCGTTTCAAAGCCTTTTAAAGTATTTGTGCTATGCTATTTTTGCCAGTAAAGGTAGGGCAATTTCCATAATTTGAAAATAAATTTAAAAGAGCGCATGCAAATACGTACATATGTACGAATATATAAACACTGCGGGCAAAAGTATTGGCACAGAGAATTTTTCATAATGTTAAAAATAAAAATTCATTTTAAAATTTTCACAATTTTTTTTTTTAATATTGTTTGTAACACATAAAATTGTAATATTTGGCGCTTAAACTTTTGTTAAGGGTTTCGCCAAGCTTCTGCTCCAATTTTTTGTGTGCGTTTTGATGTTGTTGTACAAATAGAGCCACCTGCAGTTTAACGCGGCCTTCGAACGGCAAATGGATTTTATTAGACGCCTTTTCAGGGCAGAAATGAACTCGAAGGTTCGCCATTGCCTGCCGAGGGACCACTGCTATCAAGAAAAAACTGTTTTCGCAAATTTTTTGGGATGTTTGCTTTGATCAGGTATCAAACCCAGGTCTAACGGAATGCAAGTACGCACCTCTAACCACTCAGCCGCAGTGGCCGGTTATACTACAAAAAAATAAAAAATAAAAATTTATAAACTTTGTGCCAAACTCATGAAAATTCAATATATTTGCTATTTTTTACAAAAATTTTGAAAATGTAGTTTTTAGCCCGCTAAATTTAGTATAATGAAGTGCTGTTTTAAATTTGATAGGTTTTTTTTTTTTAGGTTAATAAAATTTGAGTGAATATATTTTCAAAATGCTTAACACTTTAATACCATCTAATTATTTCACAATGTAGCTAGCCTGAAAAGTTGCTGTGACCGGTATTACACAAGCACGTTTACCATCAGCAAAAAAAACTGCCAAAACTCAACGCGATATTTTACACCAAAATTAAATGGGCTACAAAACTACACTTGAAAAAAATTTCTCTAAAAAATCAGTTTGGAAAGTTGCAAATTTTATGTAAATTTATTGCATTTCCTTGCGTTTTGCACAAAGTTTGGAAATTTTAATTTTAGGTTTTTTGTTGTAGTATAAAAAATATTTTTATAAAAAGTAAGCGGAAAAAATTAACATAAATAATGTTGCATACATTGTGAAAAATTGCCTGAGCCAATACTTTTTCCGGCAGTGTATGTATGTATGTATGTAAGTCTCAGACTCAACTCTCGTCGATAGTAGTCCTACCGCGGGATGCTCGATTTAACGTTATGCTTTCATATTAAAAAAAAGGAAATGAACTTCCTGCTAAATCTGGCAACCCTCTTCAAAAATATTTTCGAAATAGAGTCTTAAAAATGTTTCATTTGCCAACAGTACTAAAATATTTCAAAAAACTTTCTAATTATATTCAAATTAATTTTCAGACAGGTGGCAGCCCTTTTAAAAAATATTTTCGAAATAAAGCCTTCTAAAACCAGTTTCATTTAAGAAAAATTTTATAATATTACACTACACTTATTAATTAAATTACACTTCTTTTTTTAAACATGTGGCAGCTCTGTTTACACATATTTTTGAAGTAAAACCTTGTTGAACCTATTTCACTTGACATCCACATTGTAATATATCATTAACTTTAATATCTAAATTAAATTTTACTTTTAACTAGTTGGCAACCCTGTTCAAAGTATTTTAGAAATATAGATATACCTTAAATATTGTTCCTTTGACATCTCAATACTCGTGTATTGTAAAATTTCGTTCAACCTATAATTTAAATCAATTTAATCAGCACTTTTCGTAGAGTATTCTCTGTTTTAATTTCAACTTGATATTTTCGTGCTGAAATCAACTTACACTTTCCATATACATTTGTACATATTTCTCTTGCACTTCCCCAACCAACAACACACTGCCATGCGTCATTAACTTAATTTCCCAAATTGCTGGCAATTTGATTAGTATAAATGAAATGAACTCAAAGTCGGGTTGCCTCATAACCCTCAGAACTCAGCCGCACTCACTGGCGATGCGATGCGTACGCTACAATTGAAACCAGTGTATGCGTGCCAGAAATTCGTGATGGACAAATACCAAGTTCAATGTTGCTATAAATCGCACATATCCCCGCTATCACCATATCCATTGCCCTCATCGATCTTACAGTTGCCTGTTTGAGCTGGTGCCGGAGCTGCTGGAGCAGGAGCTAAAGCTGCATGTGATGCGGCTACGTTGTATGGTTAGCGAATTCACACACGAATTCGGATACTTACTATATACACATATGTATGTGTGTATGCCAGAGATATGTACGTCGTACAACTACATAAGTACGTATGCACCAGGGAATGGCATTGGTTGATCGTCAACCGTTCATACTCATTGAATACCGCTGCTTTGTATGACTGAGCAGCGGCGTTGGCTTAGTAGTATCGATACCTAAACGAAATTAGAGGATGACTGAACACGAGCGCATTGCGTGCTGTCTTGCAAATACAGCCACCACAAGTGAACGATGCTTATAACTGCTCATACTGATATTGACTTCGACAAATCTGTACTCTGAATGATCGTGCACGAAACCAGCAAACGTGGCAGTTGAACGGCTCCGAAAACATGAGAGTCATCATTTGTTGCAGAAGTCGTTTGACTTGTTGCTGAAAATCATCTGACTTGTTGCTGAAAGCCATTTGACTTGTTGCTGAAAATCATCTGACTTGTTGCTGAAATGACGACGAATGTGGTAAAGGGTAATTTATCGTCTCGTATGCATCTATGTATGTATTTATAGCGCGTCTACCATTCAATTGCATTGCTCACTGCTGGCTAGTTGTGAATATGCATACGTACGTAAGTATGTATGTATGTACATATCAATGCTTCATTTCAAACAAGCAAGTGTCTTTGAATGTTTTTGAACTACAGTATCATCACTTCGGCAACACGCCAAACGCGCCTTCAGCAACAAACCAAAGGCGGCGGTTTGACTTCTGCAACAAATCAAGTTAGCTAACTGCGGCATCTTGCCTTCGCCAGTCTTTCACATAAGCTGTCATGCTTTCGGCAACCGTCCAAAGCAGTATCGTGCTTTTGGCAGTCGATCAAATACGGCGGTTGCTGGTTTCGTGCACGATCATTCGGAGTACAGATTTGCCGAAGTCAATATCAGTATGAGCTGTTATAAGCATCGTTCACTTGTGGTGGTTGTATTTGCAAGACAGCACGCTTTGCGGTGGTGTTCGTTCATCCTCCGTTTTTAACGTGAGTAGGCTTAAAGTCACAAAAACAGCACCCTTTGCCAATGTCTGGTTTGCACATCCATATAAATACATACATATGTATGTTTGGTAAGGGGGGTGCAGCCGATAGTTCGTGTCATGCATTTCAGATGTTTCATCGGAGTCACTCACACACAATTATTGGCAAATATACAAACAATTGTATCGGCTAGAACCTACGTAAGCGCATAGATATGGTGTAATTCCTTTGATTCGTTTCGAGGTATGTACTCTTCTTTGTGACAAAAAATAAATAAATAAACATTCATAGGCTTTTACATATGCAGAGACACATATCTGAATAATAGCTTTTTGATTGCTATTTTGTGCAATTTGATTAAGAAAAAAAAATTCGATTAAGAAAATTATTGGTTGACGAACTCCACGCTAGACGAAAAATAAATGATAAAATAAGTATTAGCTAAAGTTATTGAGCTGTGAATTAAAGTCTTCCAAGAGACATTGCGACGGGTTATATACATATGTACATATAAAAGGCTGTGCATAAAATTTTTTGTGGGACAGAAACATTAAAAAAAAATTTGGATCCGCTGCTTTAAGGATTGTTTGATTCACTTTTATTGCTAATCATAATTTTCTGTATTTTATTATTTCGAGTAAGCATTCATAATTCATGATTAACTTCTGTTTTTTCGTGAACTTTTGAGATTTTGTTCGACTTTTGGTTTTTTCGGAACTTTTTGTGATTCTTTAAGGCTTTTCAAAGGATTTTCTGCAGAACCAGATAGTAGCTTTCGTGTTTTATTTTGAAGTATTCGGATTTTTTTTTTTGCATTTTCAAGATTTTATCGAAGATCTGTCAAGATTTTCTTGGATTTCCTGGCCTTTTTCGACATTTTTCGGGATTTTTAATATGCTTTAAAGCATTTTTTTTAGACCTGTCAGTGTTTTTCTTGGCTTTTTTGTTTTGAAGGCTTCGTGATTTTTTGGGCATATTTGGAATACTTTCAATATTTTTCTGGAATCGGTTAAGATTTTTATTAGATTTTCGATTATTTTCAGAAATTTTCAGGACTTTTAAGGGATTTGGAAATAATTTTTTGGGGCTTTTAATGTTTTACTTTTTCGTGCCTTTACCGAATTTTTACGAAATCTTTCAAAACTTTCCTGATATTTTCGGCGGTATTTTTGACACTTTTTGGAACTTTCAAAGGCTTTGAAAATAATTATTTCGTGACCTATTTATTTCGTGATGTTTTCTGTGACTTTTTTTGAAGTTTTTTTAAGTTTTTCGGAATTTTTTGGGTCTTTCCAGGATTTCGGAGACTTCTAGGTGATTGGAAAGAAGTATTTCGAGATCTGTTTTCATTTGGTGTAACCTTTTGTTCTTTACTTTTAAGTTTTCGAAATCTCTAGGCAGTCTTTGTGGCGTTTAAGCTTATTCGAGAGAATCAGAATTTTGTCTGCTCCTTTCCTGACATTTCGTGTTTTATTTAGGGTTCTTCTGGAGTTTTTCGGTAGTTTTCCAGTGTAAATAATAGACAGTTAAGCTTCAAAAAACATCGGCGTGGATGATATTTTTACGAAGCTTTTGTGCTAACTTCTGTAATTTTTTGCACTTTTTTAATTGAAAACTCGAGTTTTGTAACGGTAAAGCTTTCAAAGTACGGCACTGCTCTCAATGTTTTTTATTTTAAGCAAATAGGTTTGTGCTAAAGAGGGCCTAAGAGGAAGCTAGACAGCCAAGTAAATTATTGAGATGATTTCGCTTCTTAATTATCCAGGAAATTGCAGAAGTAAAGATCAGATGCAAGTTTGAGTGACCAGACGTAACCCCACAAAATTCATGAGATGTGGCTCGGTAAGCATAAGGAGCTCCTTCCTACCATCTCCGCTCCACGCTGCGCCATAAGAACCTTGCAAGTGCACATTGTTTGTCCAAAATTCACTGAGAAGCCATGACGTCTCTTCTTAATAGCGGGAACTACTGGCGGTTTGTGATGTAATTGGATTTTTTGAATCGCTGAAAGAATAAAAGGTTCTCTCCACATACACAAATACAAATACCTATACAGTTCCCTCAATCTTAGGGTACTCTGTGAAGCACATTCCTTAGCAAAAAAGATCAAGCAGACAGCAAGTTTGAATTTAGCTTCTATTGTAGGAGACGACCGACAGAGAACTGCCTCCCAGAAAAATTTGGCTCAAGCAGAAGTTTTGCAATTTTGCTTTTTTACGCTAAACGTTCTATCAGACTTAGATATATGACAACCTTAATCCGCAATAACAGCGCAGTTGTTCCGGTTGAAATTGTACTCTGAAAGACGAGCCGCGAGGACGTGGGTTCGGGTCCAGTAGAATATTCATTTTTTTTATTTTTATTTTTTTATTAAATTATTAGTTAATTTTTTTTTTAAGTAATTGTAGCTATGATGGAATTAAAAAATAAAATTTAACTCTAAGAATTTAAATTAACTACTAATAAAATAAATAATGTAAAATAAACTAAAATAAAACTGAAAAAAAAAAAATAAAACTAAAGAAAAAAATTTTGGCAGTCGCTCGGACCGAGGATCAAACCTGGATGCTACGGACCGCTCTCACCACTCGGCTACCGTGGATGCCAAACTCGCTTGCTTTGTTTGCTTACTTGCACAATAGACAACAGCTGGCCGTTTTGGTCAGTGTTGTCATCGAAAATTCCCCTGATCGGCATATATTTTGAGGATCAGCTGCAGAACTTAATCCGGATCAACTGTAGTTAATTCAGTGATTTTTTTTATGAGTTTTAGAAACCTGATCTTAGTATGAAGCGGTTCAGTGCTTTGGACTTTGGATCACCGTTCGAATTCGATAGTTTTTCTTTTCGCAATAGTGGCATTGTTTTCATCAACATTGTTAAGAAGAGACGTGTAAAAATCAAATCTGTAACTCGATGTAAATAGATTTTACTTTCCCAGGTAGGCAATCATTTTGCGCAAATACGCCACACTGTGCTATGCGCGCGCTTTAATGACACTCTGCTGGTCGACCTGGGTGCGGCAGGTGATGGCACGCTTGATTGCTGATTGCTCACCGCTGTGCGTCCCATGTTGTTGTTGTCGTTGTTGTTGTTGCTCACCAGTCTCACATGATTGCAGCGTGCCGCTTTGTTGTTTCTCTTTTTCGTTTTTTTTGTGCAAATAAATCATTCCACGCAAATAAAGAAAGAGAAGACTTTGCTCCGCTTGCCCTTCAACCCAACTCATGTACTCGCGACCAATTTGATTTCGCCACCAGTATTGCCAGGTCACTAAAGTGAGAAATCGACAGTTTGGTTCTCAAAAATCGTCATTTGCTTATAAAAATCGTCAAAATATACAAAATTTTAATAAACAGAACCAGGAAGCTCTTTTGGTTTTTTTTTTTTTGTTTTACTCTAGCTTCTGTTTGCCATACGTAAAAAATACCTAAAGAGTTTAACTTTTCGCATTACTTTTAACAAAAAAAAATTTTAGTTGCAATAAAATCACATTTTCATCTTAATTTTTTTTTCAAACTGCAACTTAATTTTTTGCATTAAAAACTGTTCATACTTACAATGGTAAACTCTCAAGCAGTGTTTGCACTGCAATTTTTAGTTGTCTGTGTAATTATCTCCACAGTTGAGAGCCAGCCAAATTTGCACATAACTAAAAATCGTCTTTGGGTCACAAATATCCGCATGGCAGTAAAATATCGGCCAACTGGCAACACTGTTCGCCACTCGCGATGCTGTTGCCGTCAAACATTTTTAAGGCGTGTTGCGCATGCGCAAATGCCACACACCGGGAAGATAATGACTGCCTTGTATCTATATGCGAGCAATTGTTGGGGCGTGTGTATGTCAATTTCTTTGCTGTCATATGACTACGCGTACCTTCTGCTTTTCACTTTTGTGATTTAATTTAATTTTATTACTCTGTCGTAGCTTCAGCGAGATGTGGCAAGATGTTTTGCTGATATAGGTATATATATATACTTTAAAAGCGATTTGGCATTTCTTAGTTCTCTCTTTTTTTTCTCTACTACTAAACTAATAATGGCTTTCAGGGAGTGTTTTTTTAGGGCGCGTTTATTTGATTACTTTCTACATCTTTATTTTTTCCCCAACCTTTTGTTAGATGTAAATGCATTCTGCTGCTGCTCTAACACAGATTTATAATCATTGGTGGCATTTCCTTTGCGACTTTCTCTCGCCAATCGCACAACGCGGTCAACACCCCCCTCTCAAAAAAAAAAAAATAGATTAAAAAAAATGCTTACAAATGTTTACAATTATTGGTGGAAAGCAGGAAGTTGTCAATTTCAATGTTTCATAGATGAGTATAATTTCATGAATTTTTGTAACTTTATGTCCATATGTATTTCTCTTCTCCGTGAAAGTACGATTGCTTCCTCTTTTTATTTTTCAGTGACATATCTTCCGGCTAGAAAACATAAAATTTCTAATATTTTACTCTATTATAAATATATAATAAATTTTTCAATTTTCGTATTTTTGTTGCCCGTTTATTGCTTCCGCTAAATAAATACTATATGTATGTACATACTTACATACGCTCAGACAAATAACCAAAGCACTAATGGTTTGGGCTAGTAAATGCTTCACCAATCCTCTACCACTACCCTGGGGGTTCAAGCTCTGGTCAAAGCAACATCGCAAATAACGGCCGCTGTGGTGTAGTAGTAAGCAGTGCGCGCTTCCACTCCGCAAGGCCTGGGTTCAAGAACTTAAGCACAAGAATTAATTTCAAATGATGTGGAAGTTAATTTCAGTTACCTTTCCTCTGGCTTAAGTAGAATTCACAATATTGTTCTCATTGAAACAATTTGTCATACCAACTAGCAGACGTTCCTCTCATTCGCAACGTTAAGTTCTCAAAACTTTTGTTCTCATTTTGTTCTCTCGCACAACGTTCCCCAAATCTTTGTTTTTAATTGATTCTCCTTGGAAACGTTCTCGATATTCTCGTTATCATTTTCTGCTCATTGGAAATGTTCTCGAAAGTTTAGTTTTCTTGAAAACATTCTCGAGTGTTTAACTATCATTTTGTTCTTTTTGAGACCGTTACCGAGAGTTTTGCTCTCCTTTGTTCTTCATGATAACGCTCCCGAACGTTTTGTTCTCAGTTTATTCGCGTTAAAATTCTTCTTTATAACTTTTGTTCCGGTTTGATTATATTGCGTTCTTGACGTTACATTTTGTTTTCGAGCAGTACCAAACCAAAATCGGAATGAATTTTCTGTTTCTGGTTTTTGTGTTTGTATATAAAAAACGCTTGCTATTGTTTTTGTTCTTATGTATATGTTTTTGTTGAAATAATGTTTTGGTTCCTGAATATGCCTTAAAGTTTCCTCAATCTTTGTGCCAGGTTAAGAACCATACCTCTATCACATCGAGCTCTCACCTGATCTAAGTTTTTTTTTTTAAATTGTTTGCTTCCTTCACAAACATTTCTGGTGGGAATTCTTAGGACGATATCAATCTGGTTGTGATACGCAGAGTATGCAGTTCCATACCGGCCTTTAGTATTCCTTGTGGTACTCCCAAGTTTGTTGTTTCCATGACTGGGACTTAATTGCGCTGAAATTTAGGAGATGCCAACGTGATCGTAGATATGACCACTCAGATAATCTTGGATACCAAAACGTTGCGGTAGTGCAGTGTTACTGTACCAGCCCAATAGTGACACAGGCTACATGACTCCACGCCCCAATGGGAGGATGCAGTTCCAGACCATAACCGAAAAAAAGGAACAGTCCAGCGCCTTCGTCTTGGTCTGCAGGCTGTATCGGAGATACACCCGCTAAATTTAAACGTAGAATACGTGGTATGGTTAAGAGCATATCCAAGTCAAAAACGAAAGCACAAACTAAGAAAAAAATATCGATAACAAAAGCGATAATAAAATCGATAACAAAATCGATAAAAATATCGATAACAAAATCGTTAACTAAATCGATTACAAAATCGATAAAAAATCGATTACAAAATCTATCGAAAAATCGATTACAAAATCGATAACAAAATCGATTCCAAAGTCAATAACAAAATTGATAACAAAATCTATCAAAAAATCCATTACAAAATCGGTAATAAATTCGATAAAAAAATCGATAAAACTATCGATAACAAAAGCGATGGCAATATCGATAGCAAAATCGGTAAAAAAACCGATAAAAATACCGACAACAAAAGCGATAACAATATCTATAGAAAAATCGATAAAAATATTGATGACAAAAGCGACAAAAATATCGATAACAAAAGCGATAACAATATCGATAGCAAAATTGTTAAAACAATCAAGAAAAATATCGATAACAAAACCGATAAATAATCAATAATAAAATCAATAACAGAATCGATTACAAAATCGATAACAAAATCGATAAAAATATCGATCATTATATCGATAAGTTCCGAAAATATCGATAGCAAAATCAATAACAACATCGATACAAATTTCGATAACAAAATCGGTGAAAATATCGGTAACAAAACCGAAAAAATTTCGATGGCAAAATCGATTAAAATATCGGCCACAAAATCTATAAAAATATCGATAGCAAAATCGATAGCAAAATCGATAACAAACTCGATAAAAATATCGATAACAAAACAAAACAGATCCACATTAACTGAAACTTTCATATGTACGTATATATGCATTTACATATGTACATACGCTGCGATCAAAAGCCGCATTATATACGCATACATACTTTTTGTCTCCTTCCCACACTTCCAACATATGCACGTGTTTGCAAAATGATGAGGTGATTTTGTAGGGAAAATCATTTATGCCCATATATTTGAATAAAATAAACATATATAGAAGATATCAACCAATACTTCCCATATACCAAACGAAAGGAAAACTCTTGAATTTTTGATTAAAGAAAACAAAAACAAAATCATTCGAGCGGTTTTCGAGCATTTTGGTAATGAAAAAAATTTGCAAATTTTTTCAACAATTTTTTGCCTTAAAATGCTCAATATTTGTTAAATTTATATAAAATTTGTACCCGATAATATTTCTACTGCTCCAAAGAACCTATATCCCGAAAAGGAAAGTTATATATGCCAACAATAAGTTGCTAGAGCACTTTAAAGGCTCAAAATTGACCCCAAAATAAGGCAATGTTTACCGTTGTTTTTACGACAGAAACCGAATTGGTTATTTACAAAAATGAATCTGTCGACAGGTTTGGAATTTTATCTTTGAAACGCCACACTTTTCTTTGAAATCGCTTTATTAGTTCTCGTGCAATAAGCGTTTTTGTGAAGCTCTAAAAATTACAACTACAACATTTGAACATAGCCCCCATACCTTAAGGTAAGACGTATTCTACGTCAAAACATGTAATATTTACACAAATGCTTTAAAAATGACTGGTGGAGAAGAAGCTGAAGTCCACAGCGAAGAGTTGTGCATTTAGTAGCCATTTAAACTGTCTATCCACTGCATAAAATTGAAAGCAGAGTGCTTTTTGGCCAGTTTTTATTTTGCTTTCACAATATACACAAATCTACTGCAATGGCCGGCAGCCGGAGCTTGCAAAGAGAACCAGGCAGCCGAGCCTTTAATGAGAACACACATACTTTACTTTGGACAACCCAAAGATCTGCTGTCGTTACTGACTTGGAATTGACTTGCACTATTTAGGAAAACACTAGTTGGAACAACTTCATTCGGCCCCTAGAAATCCGTCATTCTTGTATCGTTTTCATCTATAGTGCCATGGTTTTCTAATCGTTTGCTATCTAAGCGTTTTTGCCCTTTTCGGTACCGTAACTGGGGCTTTATTCACCGCTCGTTGGCGATTAGTGGCCTGCGCCTATGAAAACTTTTCGATGTCGAACTACAAAATTATTGACACTCGCCTAAAGAATTGCCTCTTCACAAATTCGTCCTGGCCCATCCTGATGGATGAGGTGACGAAACAACGATCTGCAGGCTGGAATGCGTGAGTGGCTTTAGCGCGGTGTGATGAACCGCAGTCTATCAAGCTGGCCCTGTTTTAGTCGTAAAAGTACCATACACTCTGTTCGCTAGGTTATGACTTACAAGTTTACAACTCGAATGCACAGTTTTTGCGTAGCAGGCCTCTCGATTCGTTATACTGTTTGATAGGCCCCTTTCGTTATGGACTTTTTGTGTCATAAGTGAGCTGGGTAGTGTCGTAGAGCGGTTGCTTTTGTAGGCTATTAAAAAAAGGGGGCTGTCGGTTCGGGCAAAGATCCGCAGTATCCCCGGACGTTGCCCAATATGCGAATTACTGTTTACGCGACTATGCTTCGTGAAGAACGCAAGATACCTTGAAATGGGATTTTAAGAAGAAAGATTTAGGGTTTTGGCACGAATTCTCATTTTTTATGGATAATTTGTCCCTGGAGTTTGCGGAAAAAGAGGTTTATCCGCCCTTGCAGAGAGCTGTTGTGACTCCGCTTTATTGGGGGCCTCAGGCAGGCAGATTGTTATCGGTTTTATGACACATTGGAAGGGATTTTAAAATAAAAAGGATTAGTCAATGTTATTGTGGCTTGTTAACATTTTATTTTTAATATTTTTATTGATCACAGAAAATATCTTAAAAAAGGTAAATGGCCGAGTATATCTAGCAGTTTCGTAAGACCTTATTTTGTGGCTCTGGCTTCCTCGGAGGTACTTATTCGAAAGTAACGCATTCTACCTGTCGTAAAGCATGCGAAAATTGTATCCTTACTTGTCGACTAAAAATTGTGAATATGCGTTTTAATTATAGAAAATCTTATTCTTTTTAAAATCAAAGCAATACAAATATTTAAATTTTACTCTCTAATGGATTTTTTGTTCAAAAAAATTAATTCAAAATTTCTTTCTTATACATGATACATGTATAATTTCCTCAAAACCTTGTCCCTTCATCAATTTAATCCAATATTTATAGGCTTACAACAAATCAATTTAATGCAGACGCTTATGAAAATAAATATTTTACTAAATTCTTATTGACATTTCGCTAACCACTTTGCTTTTGCAACCAAAAATTTTCTTTTTCACTTGAGTGATTGGCAAACATTTGGTTTAAATGTGAACTCTTAGCTATGAGCTTAGCAAAACTTAACTAAATAGTAACCTTTAACCTAGTAACTATGGGTGAGCGTGTGATTTCAGTTAAAAGGTACAAATTTAGATTTCTTTCTTTATGTTATAGATACGTGCATACATATGTGTATAAATATATCCTGGCTTGCATGTGATGTTTTGCCCATTATTTAGGCTTCGTCTTTTGCAAGCAACCTTTTTTTTTTGCATCTAGCAAAAAATGTTGATACCCAAAGTTATTTACACATTACACAAACGATTTTCATGCCAAGCCACACTGCTGCTGCAAACAATTTTTCCTTTCTATTTAGCAGCTTGTCAATATGTGAAATGTGTGCACGTTTGACAGCCATAGCAATTTGTTAGTGAATTTTCAACAAATTACGATGAAATCTGAAAATCACCTAAAATACATACAATCGGATTAAAGGGCAGCTACATTGGTACATATATATATATGTATGTACGACTATGTGATAGTAGCCGTCAAGCAAACAAGCGCTGTTTTGTTAAACTAGTACACGTATGTATGTATATATGTATGTAACTACATGTGTACTTACACACATATTCGAATTTTAAAACAACTATCACATCAATAAACTATTCTCAGTGTTTATTAAAATCCAGGATTTTGAACCAAATCCCGTCCCGTTTATCAACCAGGTTCTGCAATTCATTTTCGAGCGAATTTCAACCCCATTCAATTTAAATTCAAAGTGGCTTTGGTTGAAATTCACTCCGAAGTGAATTGCACAACCTGCCTGAATAACTTTAGTATTTAAAAAGTTTTGTAAATACTCTGCAAAGACATAGGGCCAATTTCACAGTGCGTAGTAAACTCAGAATCGGCAGTTTACTACAGATTTTTGTACATACTGAAAATCTCTAGTTAACTGCTGATTCTGAGTTAACTACGCACTGTGAAATTGGCCCATAAACATTTTAGATAGTTTTGAGCAACTTTTTGAAAAAAAAAATTCTTGATTGAATTTGAATTTTAAGCAAGTACCACTGCCCCTGTTCCGGGTAGCTTAGTATTTCCAAGCGTGTAGAACCTCTGTGGTTTATCGGCGAAAAAACTTGGCCAAGTAATTTCCAACAGCCCTTGGGTCGGCTAATTTTCTAACATGAAAGGAGTTTTGCAGAGATCGAAATAAATGGCATTCAAACGGTGCCGGCTCCGTGCTACATATACGGTGGATGAAAAAAACTTCTTAACCAGTTTGTTTTTAACTTAACGACCTTCACCACATCCTGATGTTAATATATATTTTTTTTTCTAAAATCCGTCCCAAGCATTACAAAAAAAAAAATAACAATTATACGGATTATTCAAAACTACAAGTGCATAATTTAAGTGAGCTCTGGAAATCATTTACCACTTCGCTCTTATCTTTCTTGCAGGAATTTGCAACGGCTTTGGTTGCATCTAAAGCTCTTCAACCTCACATATATCGTTTCTGTTTTCTTCTCACGAGTAATACGCCAAGCCTCCTTTTTCAACTCGCTGAGTGGCAAAGT
>NW_023458556.1:19455423-19460340 GCF_013731165.1 Rhagoletis pomonella
TACGCCAAGCCTCCTTTTTCAACTCGCTGAGTGGCAAAGTTATTTTTGTTTTTATTTAGAGCCTTCCTTGTTTTATCACGCATCTTGATTTCACCACGATTGCGACCCCGGCAAGGTTGATCAGCCTCAGTTTAGTTCTTGTAAATAGAAATCGTCAGGAACGATTTTTATATCGTGATGGGGGCACTCTCCAACGGTAAATGAAATCGGTCTTTGGTCCCGTTATCGCCGAGATATATTGAAGAATTTGGCGCGAATAGTTGTTTGATGCTTATTCAACGAAGTGATCGAATTTGGTTGTAGCTGAGAAACTAAAGTAAATCCCTTAATGCTCTAAGACCTGCAAAATAAACTTCAATCCGACCCTGATGAGGGGTGGAGTAGCCGTCATGAAGGTGCTCTATTGTTTATTTCGCTATCGCTGAGTAAAAGCTGCAACAGGAAATATTGTGGTCCAGCCCACTTCCAACCGCGTTAGTGCCCAAATTTAGTTTAGTTACAATAAAATTCTATTTTAAGCGAAGGTCGCAAATTTCTACAGACCCTGCTGGCTTGCAAGCTCTGCCACTTGTCACTAGCCAATACAACTTGGAAGCATACGAACCATACGAACCTTTTATGACATATCTAGAGCCAACCCATCCTGGACAAGCTCCTCAGCGATTTCGCTGCCGCAAATGTTGCGATGGCCTAACACCCAGCCTGTTGGCTGAAATCGTCACAGAGTTAAGCGCTTAATCTTCGCTTGGATGGCCAAGAAAATAGCAATATTTTTCCCGGTCCATCTGTGGTAACCTCCTATAATATTTTACATGCATATAGATATGGATATACACATTTCAATTTAAAGATAATTCGAAAATATATCCTCCCTCACACCGCACGCCATTTTGGAGTCTTACATAAAAGTACAAACTCCGAGGCATTCAGCAAAAATAATGACTTTTCAGTCATCGCTTGAAGAAAACTTGGTGTTAAATGAAAGCCTATATCAGGTAAACGAATACCGATTTACTAAGAATAACACAGGTCGATCCTTCCACCCGGCTAAGATTGTAATTGAAGCACACTATTTCGAAGTCTTCGAGAGGTTTATACTAAGTTCGCCGTTAATGGCTGATGAACTCCCTTAGCGCTCTTTGCACGAGCTCACTGATCACGTGTAGTGTTGCACAATCCGCTACCTACCTTTGCGGTTATGATTCTTTAATGAAAGTGGCTGTTTACCCGAGAAGCGTCTCTTTAAACGACAACGAAAAGATTTGGGTCTGAGGTTCGTAGGCGAATCCTGTACGCTTCTATCTACCTGCGAAATAAGGGTTACCTTAACCTTTTCGTGTTGCATGGAATATGATCAAACCTTAAGCATTCAGTCGATACACCCAGTGAAACTTTTAGCTGCTGGGATGTTTAGTGCCTAACTACTTGCGGCGGAGTAAATACATTTTGGCCATGCCGCTCGTTAGAAGCTTAGCAATGAAAATAGTAAATACAAACACCACATGCATGTCATACACATATATATATATGTATATATATACATACATACGCAACCCACAATGAAATTCACAATAAACAGTGAATTTGATCCCCTAGAAAACAAGGAAAGAGGGCCGATTAGCAAGTAACCCAAGGAAGGAAGACACATTTGCCATGTAAACGGATACTCAAACGATAGTTGAAGTAAATAAGCGAAAACTTGTGTAAAATCACAACAAATGAATGCAAAAAAAAAAAAAAAAACTACTACAAAAATTGCTACTGATAAACGGAGTACATATATGGAAACAGATGCGGCGCGGCGGCAGCGGGTGTTAGTGTTGGAAGTTGAATTTTAATGTGTTAAAGTTTATGGAAATTGATGTTAAACAAATATGACCCGACGACCCAGAGGAGTGAGTTAATGTTAGTGTGCATGTGTAGCAAGGCAGAGAATTGGAAGCAGACAAGCGACTAACAATAGAAAACCCAATGAAAGTTGCGAAAAAGTAGGGAATAAAATTCGATAAGGGACCATATAGTGGTGGCAAGCAAAAAGAGACCAATTTAAATTTTTTATGTTTAGTCGCATGTACATACATACATACATATGTATGTATATAATGACTGTTAAAGCCTGAGTGTGCGTACATTTATTCCATGCTGACACAGGCCAAGTTCTGGACTGGAAGAAAGTGAAATGCAAAAAAAAATATATATATAAAGAAGCAAATAAACAAAAGCGAAAACGAGATAAATGTTCAAGGCTGACCCCGGTCGTTTACAACAGGGATCACGTTACAATTGCTAAAGCCCAACGAAAACAAGAGGCATACTCGGTAAGTAGGTGAGACGTACCAACAACTTATGCATCGACATACATACATATGTACATATTGTACATATGTATGTGTGGGAATAAAAACACACACAAGCATACAAAAAATACAAAAAGTACATAAGTGAAGACTTCAGGAAGCAGTTTAAGCCACATACATATATATGTACATACATTGGTAGACTGTCAATCAGACTTGTTTGTGAAGTGTACATTGCTGTGGGCGGACAGAAGAAGCCTGAACGCATGCGATAGTCTTTTGAAAATAAACAAACAATCGTACAGGTGAACTGATAAGTAAACCGTCAATGCATATAGAGGACAAGTGATGGACAGTGCTAAAGGATTGTGGCCTAACGGAACAACGTCCAAAGTAGCCGTAGAATGCAGTATGCTTAACATGCTGTCATCAAAATGCTCCTGGACACAGGGACATTCCTAGCAACTGCATAGCCAACGATCGGGCAAGAAGACAGACGCAAATTTCCCAAGTCAACTTTGTTCGAGGCGCGGGCATACCTATAGCCTCCTGCAAATACAGATTAAAAGCTAAACTCACCCAGAAGGGCAAACACCCTTGAAAACGACTTGCCGCACCATCAGGCAAATTTGGCCAAAAGTCGATGTAAAGCGATACTTATCACTCACTCGGCTTGACCGCTCTGATCTCAGAATAGTTGTAGAGGTAATCACCGGACGCTGCCTGATGAGCATGCATGAAAAGAGGTTGGGATATCCAACCAATGATTTTTGTCGCATCAGCACTGTCTCGCATTAGCCAGGACGCGCAACCACTTCTTCAAGAAGTACTTTTTAGACTGTTTAGCCGACCTGGATTAAGCGAACCTTGTAAATTTTTTGTGGTTAATTTTTAAGGTTGGGAAAGAACAAATGGCTTCCGCCAGTGGTATCACAAAGGGTTTTTTTTAGCCTATGAACTCCAGGCTGACATTATTAGAGAAAATACTGCTGTATTTCTACACAGGTAGGCAAATTCCTTCACTACTTCAAAGTTATAACTTCGAACAGTCCCAATACACGAAGACGGTTTGCGTGTTATCACGCAAATTTGTCTTAGCCTTGTTCACCGCAAGGTTATCCTATTTTGCCTTCTTATCTTAGGGTCAACACATAGTGGAGCGGCGAGCAAAGAGCATCTAGCATAGAGGATGCAAAATTTAGTCGTAGGTCAGCTCCTCTTTGTGCTGTCGAAAGCGGCTTTAAAAATTACGAAAAGGTGGTATGTGTCAATGTGCGAAATCTGGTCATGGTGGATTAGCCAGATCTAAGGCCACACTGATAAGAACTAATCAACTGATTCGTTACGGCTTCAGTCTTGCACACGATATTGCCAATAGGACCTTATATGCCATGTTAATAACGCTTATACCGCGGTAAGTGACGCAAAGAGTAGGGTCTCTGTTCTTGTGAAGTGAGCAAAGTCCACTGAGATTCGAATCTTCGGACATAAGACCCTTAATGCGCTGACAAAAGGTACATGCCCCTACCAGCTCTTTGCCGTCGGCTTTGAACAACTCAGCCGGTATACCATAGGCTCCAGGTTTTTTTTTTGCATTACCGTCGCATTATTGCTATTCTCACCTCGTCTTGGTCGAGTGCAGGAACTTGAGCATGCCTATACATCGGTCTGGTTTCTTCCTCAAAAAGGGCTGAAAAGGATTCCCTCCATATATGAAGTGCACTCTGGACTTACGTTACGAGATTTCCATGTTTATATCTGCAGGAACCAGCCCGCAGTCAAATAGTTATTGCCAAAGCATTACTGTCATCCAGTATCTCATCTTCCCTGCTCTTGTCACGGTATCGTGCAATCGTTACGCTCGTCGCAATTAGCTGCAGGGTGTGGATTTGTCCATCAAACAAGCTGTTTATGCTTAGGTGGTGGAAACCGACCATCTCTTTTGCAGCGCTGCCAAGTGATTTGGAGAGGGAATCCCACTGATTATATATGGACAGATTTTGAGGAGATAGTTGGTTAAGTAGGATTGAGAGTCGATTGCGAAGTAGACGGCTGTTTTCACCTCTTCATACCCAACGCATAACCCATTGTTGGAAGGGTTTTTGAACACGCCCATATACAATTACATCTATAGCGAACCGCTTGCCCAAAATAGACGCCTGCTTACAGGCGCAGTTTCTGGTCGACAAACGCGACTGACTTCAATGAGTCCTTTAATCGAGTGGCTCCACCGAAGCTCCCTGCTTTTACTGCCGTGCCACAAGGCTTCAAGTCGGCTTGGTTGCGGCATCTCGCACATGAGTTGCTCATGTTTTAACTATTGGCGTTTTATTTTCTACAAAGATAAAAGTAAAGATTCGCTAACTATCACCGCCTTGAAAAGTTTGTTTGGTAAAAAGAACCCGATTTTTTCCCCTTTCATTGACCGATGTCGCTTTACATTGGTAAACGCTTTCGCCAGACTTTTGCAATCTGTGAGATGTGCTCCCAATCTTTCTCAACAATCACGAGAGCCTCTTTCATGTCCTCTTATCTTTTTAACGAGATGGTAGCGTAGTTTTATCTTATCATCGGTTTGCATTCTGGTAGTACTTTCAATACCTCTTTAATTGGCTTTTTT
>NW_023458556.1:19460350-19468461 GCF_013731165.1 Rhagoletis pomonella
GTAGATTGATAGCAGCGCGTTAATATTCTATTTCGTAGTACTTGTGGCGTACGAGGAGCTTGAAATAGCGAGCGTGGTATAAAACCTTTAGAAAGCATCTCAATTTGCATAAATATTTTATTTATT
Source organism: Rhagoletis pomonella (assembly GCF_013731165.1). Lineage (NCBI taxonomy): Eukaryota > Metazoa > Arthropoda > Insecta > Diptera > Tephritidae > Rhagoletis > Rhagoletis pomonella. The sequence goes on from NW_023458556.1 coordinate 19,460,477, forward strand.
TTTTATTTATTCTTTCTTTCTTTTATTGATGTGGATAACTTCAAATACTAATATGAATTATTTTCACATTATTTTCAATGAATATTTGTTTCGCTCAAAGTTTTCAAAAGGCCCCACAAGACTTGACTTTTTTATGAAATTATTATTGCCCCACTTCAAAAAACGAGGAGGTAATCAATTTTTTTTTAAAGAAATTAACAGTACTTTTAAATTTTTATATGAGAATTAACTTTAGGGTTTTGTTTTTTTTTTATATAAAAACTACTTGCTTTTTTTAATTTAGTTTGGAGTGTACTACTTATTTTCACAGATTTATTTATTAAATTTTTTAGAGACTTTCACGTTGGTGATGTAAAATTTTTGCCTCAATCCTCTAATGAACGACCCTTTAAGGCTAAAGGGAACTAATAGTTTGAAATGTTCAAGGCAAATATTTCCCAAGAAATTTTACTATATACATTTTAATCCTACACCTAACACTTTTCTGAGCAACAACAACAATCGTGTGATCCCTGCTTAAGCTGATAAGAGTAATAAAGAGTACGTTCACATTTGTATGCCATATTACGAAAAATGTGTTTTTACGTGACGAGTAATACGATATCGTAAGTGACGATTCGAGCCCTATTTGATGACTGTGGTGATCGGAAATTTCCATTGTTTCCAAAAGCCCCTTTGTAAGTGAAGTTAATTAACCCTTCTAAATTCTTAATTAAACATTTAATAAGTTTATATCTTTGCGTTTTTAAACACTAATAACGCTTTTCGTTTTCTCTGAACACCATTGAACTTACTAAAACCCTCCTTTCACCTGCCCACCGCTCGTATGTATGTACACATGAATAGCGCTCAACTACAATTGTCACAATTTAATTGCTGTCCTATTGGATTTTCCGAATTTTATTTCATTTTCCAAAAAAAAAAAACCAAAACCGCCAGTTGACGCAATTCTGGTAAACTCATCGGCACACACACATGCACATACATACATATAGAGAGAGAGTTTCAACTACTAACCCAGCCAGTTTAGCTTAAAACCCGCGTAACTCGGTTTGTAGTTTCAGTTATTGTCGCAGAGAATGTAGTTTTTTTTCCGTAATTGCCGCAACTTTTGGCGATTGCTTTTTCGTAGCTTTGCATCTTGTTTGTTTGTTGGTCACTTTTATTTTGTGGCATTTTCGTTTTATCCTTCACCAGATTTGCCAAAGTCACTTTTTTCATTGGTCATTTTTTGTGTAAGAATTTTTACGATTTTTTTTTTTGTGCTTTAACCACTTTTTGCTACGCTTATTGACGTTTGTGATGTAGACGATTTTATGCAACCGTGCCCCTTTGGACCCTCCTCTTTTCGCCTTTATGGATTTTCTGTTTCTGCTTGCGTGTGGCCATCGTCCACTAGCGCCATCAACTTTCGGCTCTGGCCAGTGCAGACTGCGCTCATTGCCACTCAGCGCAATTTGGGTTAAATATGCATAGTTCTTTTCATTTTATGTCATTCTCTTATGTTTGCTTTATATGTACATATGTCTGTATGTATATGTATGTATGTATGTATATGTTTGTACATATGTACATATAACTGCTCAGCACGAAAACAGCTGTCAAAGTGTGTTAATAGGTGAAGTTTATTTTGGTCACCGTTTTACTGTTGTTTTGCTTAGTACTTAGCGCGTTCGTTTGCTCTTTGCTTTTGGTTTTTTTTTTTTAATAATTTTTCTTGTCTCGCTTCTTTTTCCGCTAGTGGCCTTTCTATTTAACTTTTTTTCGGCTTAAGCGATTTTTTTGTTGTATATTTTGTTATTACCTTCGCTTACTAATTCATTTATTTTGTTTATTTTGACTTTATAGTTGTTTTAGTGAATCTGAGTTGCTGAGCCGATTTAAACTTTTTGCTAATTATTCGTTTTAATTCAACAGGTGTTCTTACTAAATAAAAAAAAAAAAAAATATTTAGCGCTTACGCTATACGCTAGTGCTTGGCCGAGCTTCTCTTTTTATTTGTGACGTGCACTTTGAGATGTTGTCACACAAAGGGGAGCCTATAATTTCAAACGGAAAATGGTTTTAATTTGAAGCTTTTTAATTATTATTATTTTTTTGATCTTGCATAGACCAGGGTTCGAACTGTGGTCTATGAAGTGTGCACCTCTGACCACTCGACCACGATCGGTATTTTTATTAATATCTATTCTTATACTTTCTGGATACTCGGGGTAGATCATAGTTTTATTGATTATGCTTTATTTAGGAAGCAAAATATTCGTCAATGGGAAGCACAAGTGAGATTTAATTACAGAAATAGGCCAACTATTCGCCCCTGGGATAGTTCATGAATGATAATTTATTTCAAACTAACGTTATGCCATCAAATGTTATAGAAAAATTATTAACGAATAGTATTTTTCGCACGTTTCCTTATTTCTTAAACACCATCCAATTCCCAGAAAGTTTGGTAGATAAGCAGTCATGGAAATGGGTTTTGCGGGATGTTTCGCAGTCCCCTTGAACTAGTCTAAAACATAAATACATTTTGTTCGTCCAATCTCTTAAAAATTATGTTGCATTAGGTTGCGATGGTTGCCACTCTGATTGAAAATAGCGATGTGATAAAACCAACGTTTTTTATTGTCCACAGACTCGGGATCAGCCAAATCTCTATTAAAGGGTTTAAATGACGTTCAATTTTAAAAGAGTAGAGATTAACTCCTTGCTCGCTTCCATTTCTATGGAATCTCCATTCAGTAGGTATTAGTACTAACGCCTCCAATTGAACTGATAGAGGAACGATCAACGCAGATTTGAGACTTAAGTAGATCTAACCCAACAGTTTCGCTTGCCTTACTCAATGCCAATACAAGGAATGTCGGCATAAGTAAGTAAGTTAGTGGTGGCAAGAAGTTATGGCAACGCTCTTTCCGCACTCAGAGTTAACACAGCGTAGGTTGGTTTTAATTCCTCCGAAGTCATCTACTGAACACTTTCGAGAGATTTCATGGCATTCGAAGACACCCACCCATACCACGCATGTGATAAGCTGCGCTGCTGAGTCGTTCAGCGTTTTCCTATAAATTCGATTGCCACATTCAAGTAGGTACTCTACTTGTACACTTTAGAATTCTGATGACAACGTGGCTGTCAGAACTAAGCATAAGCGACTGTGTAGAATTTGGTAAGCTAGTAAGGCGGCTTCCGTTATGGCACTAATTTCAGACTGGATATAAAACCGTGGGCTGAAGTGCGTTAAGAGTTCTTGCGAGAGAACCCCACTGCCAAAGTCGTTGTTCAACTTTGAACCATCGCGCAGACATTGAGGCATCATCTCTCCTAAACTAAAATCATGTACGGTAGTCGACAGTCGTCATAAATCACTCTTCTAAACCTAGAAGAATTAAACAAGGGATGCCATACCTGCCTGTGCTTAACTTCTACATCTTGCAGCTTCCTCAGCCACCGGAGGGAGTTTCGCTGACGATGGTTCGATATTGGCGTTCGAAAATGGAATTGATGATCAGTGTTTAAAAGAAAACGGCTGTCGCCCTCGATATTTCTGGCTTTTCCACCACGCGAAGCCTTTGGCGTTCCACGACAGTCGGGTCTACGTAACCAGAACGACTCCAGCTATATATAGCCCATGACTGTCACTCAAGCTCATTTCCTTAGCAAACAATTTCTGTTCGGCTGCGACTTGCAAGTGCAGGAGGCACCGCTTTCCAACGATGATACAGCCATTTTGGGCTAATCTGTGATAAGCAGTAAATCAAGCAATACATTGCAAACTTACAATTCTTGGAATAACTCTAACTAACATCCAAAACATAATTTTGGAGCAAATTTTGCCTAAAGGCTCGAAGCAAACAGAAAAAATCAACAGCATTAGGTGGAAAGAAACAATACAAGCTGAAACGTTGAAAGACTCGTTTACCATTAGATACACATGAATACATGCCTACATATAGCCAGAGGTCTACGTATGTACAGCACTTCCACTGTGGGTGAACAAAGGAAATTTGTGAAAATGCCAACCTGCCACTGACAGCTGCGTTGAATGCTTAGCATTTGGTATTTAAAAAAAAAATCTTTTATTCCTTTTAAACTTCAAGTTGTCAGCACACCTGATGTTGGCACGATACGAACCACAAAACAAAAAAAAAATATGGTTAGTACTGCAATTGTGGGGAGGAAAGTCATCAAACAAAAAGCTTTTCATCCCATCTGCTTGATTTCCAAATTTTTATTTTCTGATGACTTGCGAATTTTCCGCTCATTTGTGGCATTTATTTCGGCTTTTTGGTGATGTACTTAGGCTCCCCCAGCTTTCATGTAAATTCTACAAATAAATTTCGTTCAAATTTGATGGCGTGAAAAGTTCCACATTCCGATTGCTGCCGCTTCTCTCATACACTTAAATGTTTTCGTATAAATGTAATAATAATAATGTTTTGGCGTATACACTTTTGCCTGCTGTATCCTAATGTTATCTAAACCCCAAATGTTTTATGAGAAGGTTTTTAAAATTAAGATTGAGATTAAGATTAGGATTAAGATTATAATTATTATTAGGATTAAGATTAAAATTAAGAATAACGTTAAGATTAAGATAAGATAGAATATGTTAAGATTATAGTGTATATTAAAACGAATATTAAGAAAAAAAGATTAAGATAAGGACTAAGATTTAGGTTAAGATTAAAAGTCAGATTAGGATTAAGATTAAGGTGTAGATTAAGACGAAGATTAAGAAAAAAAAGAGTCGGATTAGAATTAAGATTTAGGTTAAGATTAATAAGATTTGGATTAAGATTAGGATTAAGATTAAGTTTAAGATTAAGATTAAGATTAAGAATAAGGTTAAGAATAAGGTTAAGAATAAGATTACGATTAAAATTAAGATTAAGATTAATTAAAGATTAAGGTGTAGATTAAGACGAAGTTTAAGATTAAAATTAAAATTAAGATCTAGTTAGGGTTGAGATGAAGATTAAGATTGAGGTTGAAGTTAATACTAAGGTTAAGATTGAGATTAAGGTTAAGATTAAGATGAAGATAAAGATTAAGATTAGGCGTATGCTTTAGACTAAGATTATGAGTCAGATTAGAATTAAGATCAAGATAATTGATCGTAGTTTTATTATGTGGCGCATTTTTTTCTTTTCTTTTAAAGCTTAGTATCCAGCTCCCAAGAAAAATCTCAAGAAACATTTTTCATTATTTTTTCAATTTTCTTGAAGAAATAAATACACGAGCATTTTTTTTTCTTGGTAGCTATCATAAAATTTCGGAATGTTTTCGGCATTTCTGGGGACTTCTCCCCACTTTTAATGTTCTGCTAGGCATTTTCCCCGAACTTTCTGGGATCTTTCGATGTTTTTTTCACTATGCTTATGGTTTTCTTTTTAGTTTTCTTTTGTTTGATTTGTCGTGTTTTATTTTGAAAATTTTATACACATCGTGTACCATTTTGGAATTTTCGTGAAACGACTGGAATTTATGGTGACTTGTCGGGATGTTACGAAATTTCGAGCTTTTCGAGTTGTTTCGGGGTTTTTTGTGTTTCGTGGAGAAAGTTTTGGAATACTTCGTATTTCTTTGAAATTTCTAAGTAATTTTTTTTTTAGATATTTTCAGAGTTTTCGTATTTTATTCGGCTATTGTTATAGCTTTTGGGGGCTGAGCTTGATTTTGGATTACTTTTATTGCTGATTTTTCGTATTTTTCGTTTTCTATTTGGATATCATTAGAGATTATGACTTTTCGGAATATTTCGCATTTTGCTTGGTAGTTATTAGAATTTTCCGGAAACATTACAGGATTTTTCGTGGTCTATTAGATACTTTTAGGTGTCACTTTAGTATTTTAGCTAGTTCATTATTTCATAGATGTTTTTTTTTTTTTAAACTTTTTCGGAGCTTTTGTGTTTTTTGATTATATTTCGTGTTTTATTTGGTAGATTTTAGGATGTCTCAGTAAGTTTATTGATTTTTGGTCTCTCAGGAGGTTTTGCTTTTTTAACGGAGACTTAAACATATGTAAATCTTCGGCGTTCAGGACTTTTGTGGAAATTTTAGGAACTGATTATTGGCGAATTTAAAAAATTTTTTTCGGGGAAATTCCGGAATTTTTATTCCCAATTTGTATCGTTGGTATTTATCGAAATTGTTGGTATTTTTGTATATTAATTGAGGTTTTCAGGTTTTTTTATATTATGTACGATCTTTCGAAATATTCTAAGTAGTTTTCCTGAAAATTTTTAGATTTTTTGTGACCTTCGTAAAGGTTTTGATTTCCTTTTTGTTTGTTGTTGTTTCCGACAGGGTGGGTATATGATTTGTTTGTAGTTTTGGGCTTGTTTAAGGGTTTTTTATTACTATTCGTGTTTTGCAGTTGATTTTCCGGCATTTTTGTTTTGATTAATTTGGCATTTTTCATATCTGGTTGCAACTCTTTAGGATTTATCATGAATTTTTAGGGGTATTTCAGGAATTTTCAGACGCTTTCGGGTTAAAGATTTCCTCGTGCTTTTTTTTATTGAGGAACTTATTAGAGCTCTGTGGCATTTTAGTGACTTCTCTTAATTTTAATTTTTTAAACTTTTTAACTACAACAGGCCTTTTAGTTGTTACTCATAAGCCATGTATGAGCAGTTATGTACGAATATGGCCATGTCCAAGTGGCGTATGAGTAAAATTATTCCCTGGTCCTTTTTCATACTAGAAATTATTACACATTTTAATTTGACCATTCAAAAGTGGCTTATTTATCCACCGATCTTCATCGTTAGTAGCTTGATTTTTTTGGCAACAGAATATGCTTCAATAGAAAAAAAAACATTACAAAAAAGTTATTATTTTTTTAATTTTTTCCTTGTTAAAGTTTGATTTTCTTTATAAAAATTAAAATATCTTGGGAAAATTACCTGATCTGGAGGAACGGTATACAGATCCATAATCTACGACCAAAAATTAAGTTTACATGTCTCTGCATTTTTTTTCAGTCGGGATTTTTACCAACAGTTTTATTGTGCATTAAAATCTCCTTTTAAGTATTTCGTCTATAACCCCACAAGCTTTCTATACAAGCATATGTATGTACATACCTAGGTTTTTTTTTCGTTTTTTCATATGCATATGTACAGTAAAATGTATACTTTGTACGGTCTCTCACGACCAACAGCTTGTTTCTGATACATATATACAATTATACATCATCACCTTTGTTGGCAAAATTTTTTTCTTACACCGTATTTCGTCAATACGATATTTTCCACACTTAAGTAGGGTTTCAACGTATTTGCGTTTAGCCCTCTTCCGAAAATTCACTTTTCTAGCCGTTATAAGCATAGCGCGTGTAATATTTCATGCAAATCCCTTTTTTTAGTTATTGTTGTATTCCTTCCTTTACTGCTGCCAATTTGTTATATTCTGCTACAAGTTTGGCATTTTTTTGATTTATCTGCAGCACACTTGCAGGCACACAGAACTCGATGAAAACCCCAAAAACATGAGCGCAAATTCAAATAAGCTTTCTTTGGATTTTCGACTACAAGTGAAAAATCGTTTTTGAATTGAATTAACGGCATCCTCTAACTTCTTTGTAAAAATATGTTTTATTTTTATTTTTTATTTTTTATGATAACTTAAAAATATTCTTTTCCATTTTGCATCTCTCCGCATCGTAAATTTGACGTTGCCGAAAAGGTATATGTGTCATGCCGCCCCCCTTCTTACCAACTTCAGTTGCAGAGAATAGCAGAAATTTTACATTTTTATTCGCTCTTATTGTCGAGTAGGCGTTGTGCTGTTGGTTTCTTTAACTTCATCACTTTGTTTCCATTTTTTTTCTTGTTTTGCTCATGTCGAAGTTATCATTATTATGTTGAGAATATTTTTCCGCCAAACTTTTATGCATCTTCTATGTACTCGTAGTAGGTATGTAGGTATGTAAGTATGTTGCTCATACGCCATGGCAGACAAAGGATGCGAGAAAAA
>NW_023458556.1:19468561-19470670 GCF_013731165.1 Rhagoletis pomonella
AGTCTTCAATTAAGATATTTGTAGAGAAAAAAGTTTTTTTCCAGTTTTAGCAAACTTTTTACGGTTTTTTTTTGAAAATTTTATCATTACTAAGAAGCTTTTTAACAAAAATTGTCTGGCAACACTGCCCATATCACCTAAATGTAATATTTTACTTAACTTTCACTTTCAATTCAAATATTGTTATAACTTTTTAATATACTAATTTAGAGCACCATATTCTACATTTCCTCCATTTGACTTCCAGCAGCGGCGAAGTCGGATTATCGATTGCAGTACCCATCTTGCTTCAAAGACTCAATACAAATAGCTTCAAACTTGGAGGAAGATTTCTCAGCTGAACTAAGGCCAACGACATATCAAGATTTCACGACTACTGCAGAGCACAGACATATATATTTATATCAAACGGACAAGTCTTCATTTCTTCAAGTAGGTTCTAAAATTTGTCTGCTCTTTAAACACAAATTTGTTCAGCAAAAATGCGTTTGAAGGGCATAATGAAACCGGCAGTAAGACTCACAAAAAACATTCAACTGTCCGCAGTAACTCTGAACAATTCCCTTCTGTTAAGTTTATTTAAAATTTAATGCAACTCAGGGGCATATAGTCTCCTTATCCGCTGAAATATCCAAAGGCACCAAGATTAATAAGTAGTAAAGTTCTTTCTAAAGAATTGTTAACTCCATATGGCATCACAACGGGTTTACATACATACATATATTAGCTGCTTATCTGTGAGGCGGATCTGATTTTAGGCTATTTCAACCTAACCTTACCCAATCTATGTATCTATGTTTAACAACTCCAGCTCGCGAATATATTTGAGCTGGCCATCCCAAGTAGACACAAATGACTACAGATATTTTAAAATAACTTAATTATTTACTTAAAAATTTTTCCCTAAGAAAGTGAGCTTGACTATGCCTCGGGCGTTTGCTTTCAGGGCAGCTTCTCAAAAATAAGGTTGTGTCAGCATATTTCTCCATAAGAGAACGTTGTTGTTTACGACCTCTTTTAACGCCACAGCCGGTCGACTACTTCTATGTATGTAGCGACCATCAAGATGCATCGCTGCTTGAAAATCTTATCTAGTTAACTATACTGTCTAACTTCGACGCAACTGTGAAGACATTTTCAAGGCCTCTCCGAAAGATGGTACCTTTATAATAAGTTGAAGAAAAACCCAATGTCGCCGATAGCAACCTGCGACAGATTTGTTTACATTGTATTGTTACATATGTTTTATAAAGTCTTTGCCGTATCCTCGTAAATTCATATCGCATGGAAAGCTCTATGAGTATTATAATCCTCTGTTCAAAAGATTGTGAGCTGTTTTTAGACGGGAAACTTCTCACATACATATGTACATTAGACCGTGCCACCTTACAAGGAAAACAAGTCCGCCGTACACCCCTGAGGAAATTTTTTTTTATTCCAAAGTTCATTGACGTCAAGCAGTACTTACTCATGCTTACTTACTTAGAGCACGCCAAAAAGCGTAAAATTAATTTTTTTTTTGTTTTTTGTTTCCAAACCTAGAGATCTTAGAAATTTACAATCGGATCTTAAAGCGTGACATACAGACAATTTTTTTGTTCCAAAATTAGTTGACTTCAAGTACGCCTTCTAGCACTTACACACTACATCTCAGTCCTTGTCGCTAACGTACCACCCTAATGTCAGTAAATTAAAGCTTTAGGCTAAGAGGTGTACGACGAACTTTTTTCGGTGCGGTCTAATGTACATATGTATTTCAAAAAATATAATCGCATATATACGCTTTAATATTCATCTGCCAATACATTATAAGCAGGTGTGCTACGTTTCTTTGAAATAAACCAGCTTTTTCCCATTATACACACGTTCGCCCTTTCGACTTTCGACTAACAAAAACTTTCACGTATCAGGAATTTAAATTTCATAATATGAAATAAATCATAGCTGTCCGTACGCAGAGTCTTTTCTGCAAAGATTAACCACCGCCGCTACCACTTACATACCACCCTCATGCCCGCCTCCTGCATTGACTGAAAGCCAAGATAATGCACAACTTAGGCGCTAAGGCAAAAGCACCCGAATGAAAGCCATCTGCCATTTTTCTCGCAT
>NW_023458556.1:19470770-19473070 GCF_013731165.1 Rhagoletis pomonella
AAAAATGGCAGATGGCTTTCATTCGGGTGCTTTTGCCTTAACGCCTAAGTTGTGCTTTATGTTGGCTTTCAGTCAATGCAGGAGGCGGACATGAGGGTGGTATGTAAGTTGTAGCGGCGGTGGTTAATCTTTGCAGAAAAGACTCTGCGTACGGACAGCTATGATTTATTTCATATTATGAAATTTAAATTCCTGATACGTGAAAGTTTTTGTTAGTCGAAAGTCGAAAGGGCGAACGTGTGTATAATGGGAAAAAGCTGGTTTATTTCAAAGAAACGTAGCACACCTGCTTATAATGTATTGGCAGATGAATATTAAAGCGTATATATCCGATTATATTTTTTGAAATACATATGTACATTAGACCGCACCGAAAAAAAGTTCGTCGTACACCTCTTGGCCTAAAGTATTTTTGCAGGACAATTCCAAAAAAAAAAAAATTTTTTTTTACGGAACCTGATTGCCGCCATTTACATTTTTCGGTGACACCTACCTCTGGCAATAGATTTTTTTTTTAATTAGTTCGACTGGAATAATCTAAATACTTCTTTAGCAGAAGCTGAATTACTGTAGGCGAGCTTTAATTTACTGACATTAGGGTGGTACGTTAGCGACAAGGACTGAGATGTAGTGTGTAAGTGCTAGAAGGCGTACTTGAAGTGAACTAATCTTGGAACAAAAAAAATTGTCTGTATGTCACGCTTTAAGATCCGATTGTAAATTTCTAAGATATCACTAAAAATGTAAGAAAGCGATCTCTAGGTTTGGAAACAAAAAACAAAACAAAAAATTTATTTTACAATTTTTGGCGTGCTCTAAGTAAGTAAGCATGAGTAAATACTGCTTGACGTCAATGAACTTTGGAATAAAAAAAAATTTCCTCAGGGGTGTACAGCGGACTTTTTTTCCTTGTAAGGTGGCACGGTCTAATGTACATATGTATGTGAGAAGTTTCCCGTCTAAAAACAGCTCACAATCTTTTGAACAGAGGATTATAATACTCATAGAGCTTTCCATGCGATATGAATTTACGAGGATACGGCAAAGACTTTATAAAACATATGTAACAATACAATGTAAACAAATCTGTCGCAGGTTGCTATCGGCGACATTGGGGTTTTCTTCAACTTATTATAAAGGTACCATCTTTCGGAGAGGCCTTGAAAATGTCTTCACAGTTGCGTCGAAGTTAGACAGTATAGTTAACTAGATAAGATTTTCAAGCAGCGATGCATCTTGATGGTCGCTACATACATAGAAGTAGTCGACCGGCTGTGGCGTTAAAAGACGTCGTAAACAACAACGTTCTCTTATGGAGAAATATGCTGACACAACTTTATTTTTGAGGAGCTGCCCTGAAAGCAAACGCCCGAGGCATAGTCAAGCTCATTTTCTTAGGAAAAATTTTTTAAGTAAATAATTAAGTTATTTTAAAATATCTGTAGTCATTTGTGTCTACTTGGGATGGCCAGCTCAAATATATTCGCGAGCTGGAGTTGTTAAACATAGATACATAGATTGGGTTAGGTTAGGTTGAAATAGCCTAAAATCAGATCCGCCTCACAGATAAGCTAATATATGTATGTATGTAAACCCGTTGTGATGCCATATGGAGTTAACAATTCTTTAGAAAGAACTTTACTACTTATTAATCTTGGTGCCTTTGGATATTTCAGCGGATAAGGAGACTATATGCCCCTGAGTTGCATTAAATTTTAAATAAACTTAACAGAAGGGAATTGTTCAGAGTTACTGCCGACAGTTGAATGTTTTTTGTGAGTCTTACTGCCGGTTTCATTATGCCCTTCAAACGCATTTTTGCTGAACAAATTTGTGTTTAAAGAGCAGACAAATTTTAGAACCTACTTGAAGAAATGAAGACTTGTCCGTTTGATATAAATATATATGTATGTCTGTGCTCTGCAGTAGTCGTGAAATCTTGATATGTCGTTGGCCTTAGTTCAGCTGAGAAATCTTCCTCCAAGTTTGAAGCTATTTGTATTGAGTCTTTGAAGCAAGATGGGTACTGCAATCGATAATCCGACTTCGCCGCTGCTGGAAGTCAAATGGAGGAACTTTAGAATATGGTGCTCTAAATTAGTATATTAAAAAGTTATAACAATATTTGAATTGAAAGTGAATATTAAGTAAAATATTACATTTAGGTGATATGGGCAGTGTTGCCAGACAATTTTTGTTAAAAATCTTCTTAGTAATGATAAAATTTAAAAAAAAACCGTAAAAAGTTTGCTGAAACTGGAAAAAAACTTTTTTCTCTACAAATATCTTAATTGAAGACT
>NW_023458556.1:19473170-19480301 GCF_013731165.1 Rhagoletis pomonella
AAACTGGAAAAAAACTTTTTTCTCTACAAATATCTTAATTGAAGACTTAAATTTTACGTTATTTTTTATACAAAACCGTAACACATTTTATACAAAAAAAAATACACAGTTCAAAAATTTATAACAGTTTTATTTGACTAGTTCACAAAACGTACCATATTCATAAAACTCAATATTAATATCTGCCTATCCTGCAATTTAAATTTAAATTTTTACCAAAAACCACGGCACAGTGGGCAGTGGGCACAGTTCAACGTTTCATTTCTTCCTATCCATATTTGATAATAGAATTCTAGCTGGCCTACTTTCGCATTTGCAGCAGTAAATTGATGACAAAAACGGAAAAAATTTGTTGCCAACTATAAAAAAAAAAAATTCAAGTGCTGCCAGATAATTTCACTGTGAAGATTTTTTGTATGGAGTTATTTTTAGTTGTAATTATCTTCTTGTGAAGAATTTTCTGATTATTTATGAAAAATATTTTCATTTTGAAGATAAATCTTTATCTTTATCTTATGCCAACACTGAATGTGGGTCCAATTTCCAAATAGGGTTACCATACTACTTAAATACAAAAAAACGTGTAGGCAAAATATTAGCTGGCTCTATTTTTTCATATTTGTAAAAGCTTTATACAATCTATAAACTATTTTCACAGAAAATTTGTAATTTATTGAAATTCTAAATTTGTAATATGTCTTTCTTTCTTTCTCTTTTCAGCATGCCGCTGCAAATTTTTCCCACTGCCACAACAAACGGACTTCACATTATAGATACGAATACTTAATCCAAACCGAGCTGACATTTTGTCAGAAAAAGTTTGTGCGAATTTGTAATCGAGAAATGCTTAATAATTTCCACTTTTTTCTGACTGCCTACAAAATTCGAAAAACATGCTATTTAAAGTGTAGTATCAATGCAATTTTATAAACTGCATTTTAATCTAATATGTAAATTATTTTTTTAATTTTCTTTCAGTGTGTATGTGCAATTTTAGCTAATAAGTTTTAATTGGTGTAAATTAAAAAAATAAAAATATATGTAAAATTTTATAAAAAAAGTAGCACTTTCGTGAAACAAAGAAGAAATAAGTGCATAAATGTCTGTTTAAAATCAAACCCATCCAAATAAAGCATTTAAACGCGTATCGTCGACGAAAATCGTACGCGCGTCAGTTTTGCGTCGGTTAGCGTAATTTCGTTGAATTCGCGTGCGTACCCTAACATCGTGCATTTTCGATTTAAATTCACTTACTTTTTTGATTTGTACGCGTGTGCTTCCGCAAATCGTCCTCTCACTAATTCGGGAATTGTGCTTGAAAAATTCGCAAAAATTGCGTAGCGGGTCTCGGGCGCGTGCGCATAATATCACCTCGCGGACGTACCGCACGTGGCCGCAATGCATCCGCCTACGGGCAAGCGATGCCGGCAAATCAGCAACAGCAACACTAACAACAATAATAATAACATCGCTACAACCAGAGTAACAACAAGCACAATGATGAAACGTAGAATTAACGCAACAGGCATGGCGATAAGCGCGAAAAACAACAACAGCAAGAACAACAATACCACATTAGCTGCAACAACACCAACGACGACGTTACCAACAAGGAAAACGTTTGGCAAACGTTGTCGTCAGCTAAGTGTGTTGGTGTGTTTTGTCGCCATTATCGCCTTAAATAATTTCGGTTGTCTGCTGACATCGACAACGGCTGCCATGCAACGTGAGAATATGCGCGTGCTGCCACTGCCCGAAGGTAAGTGAAAAGATAAAAAAAAAAAATATGTTTAATTTTTTAGTCAACAAACAATATGTATAATAAGTATATACGAATGAATCGGAAGTGTCGAGTACATTTATGTTGTTTTTACATGTTGCATAAAAAAAAATTTCTTGTTATTTTCTTAAATAATCATGTTTTTCTTTCCGGTTTAGTTTGAAAATGAAATTTACTTCGATAATTATTAATCGAATAATCCGTATTTTTTCTCTTCGAATCGATTTGTATATATCCAAAAGCCATTTAAACATTTTTATCGTTCGTTTCACCAACAGTAACTACTTCTTTCCAATTTTTTACTGAAGAATTTTGTTTCGATAATTTTTAGTCGATTCATCGACTTTTTCTTTACATACCGATTTTTTTTGTTTTCTGTTGACATCGCCTGTTCCAGCAAAGTATCTGAACTTGAATCAATGGGTTTTTTTTATTATTTGCTTCTTCTTGAAGTATTGGGGGTCTATGATTTCTAGACCCATTTATGACATTCTCTTTTTTTTCAATCGGTATATTTTTCAAAACATGATTGATCAGTCAACAACGGGTTTCTTTTTGATTAAGTTTTAAAAATTTTTTTCTTTCGACTACTGTAAATCGTCGAATTTTTCTTGCCGAATTTAGTTTTTTCTTTGATGGCATCGTTTATTCCAGCGGAGCTTCGTCTTTAGCTAATGTTTTTGAAATCATGGAAAGTGATTAATCCTAAAAAATGTTTAATGAGCGTTTCCACGCTGCCGAAATTGCGCAATCTTAACACTCAATTCCAAATTGAAATTGTAGGTGTTTAAACGACCATCTCAATTTCAATCTCAATTTCGATGACTGTTTGTCTATTTGTTTGTTGTTGTTTTGCTCGGTTTGTTTGTTCTGTTTTCATTTGCTTGTTATTGATGAGCATTTCTTCTTTTTGCTTATTTATAATTCACAATAAGCTATTTTTAGAGTTGTATTCGCAAAGTTGAGGCAATTTCGTCTCAATTTCACTGAAATTCAGTATTTTGTATGGCCGAATTTAGAATCGTATCGGAATTTCAGCTGAAACTGAGAACAGTGTCGAAATTGCGAAATTTGGGCGGTCCTTTAAAACTGAATTTATTTCAACAATTATCGATTTTTCGTTAGGTTATTAAACAATTTTTTTCTTTTCGATTATTTGTGGAAGGTTTCGAATTTTGATAATGCTGGAATTTATCAATTGACTTACTCTTTTCGATTAAGTAAACGTAGTTGTGTTTAAAAAACGAATCGCTCGTGCTTAAAGGAATATACATTTTTTATGCAATTCTCAAATATCTCTTTGCTAAACTTATTGAACTAATAGTCGCTGACATTCCCAACCATGGTTGACACATCGCTCACACTCCACTCCCAAAGCGGTGGCACCTCTATAGCTGCAATTATGAAGCGCTTAGTTGAGTTGATGTGTGCCTGTAAACTACTACAAAGGCTCATTCAGCTGCATACATACTCACGTTACATAACGTAATCGCTACGGTCAGTCGCTCTCCCTCAGCTAAACACGTGGAGACTCCAATTCGAGTTGAAGGCAAAGAGATTACTGAATGTTTTCAGACAGTATCGGAGAGCGTTTAGTAAGACCTGAGTTCTAGAGTCAGCGTAGAAACATAGTCTAACCTATGGCTTCAAAATAACTGTACATTTCGCGTGAAAAATAATGTGTTGACTGTTTTATTTTGGCATTTTGTCGCGACAATCGAAGCACTGGTTATGGATAATAATTTAGAAGATTGCCAGAACAAAATCTCCCTTGAATATGGCCTCAAATGACTAGCTTATACCTAGTGTTGCCCTTAAAATAACGTACGACGGCAGATTGTCAATGGAAGACAATGAAGAGATCTCGCCACTTTCTTGAGGGATCGCTTAAATTTGTTTTACTGACGTCTCTAACGACTCTGAAATAGTTCTGCAGCCCGTTGGCGTCTGGTGCCTAAGCCTAGGTGGTTCCTTGCATCAAAAATAATGAGAATTGTTTTTTTTTGTTTTTCGTACCGGTGGCGAACACCAAATCTGAGGCAGCAGTGACAGCCAAGCAGCATCAAAAGCCCGGAAAATCATTGCTAAGTTTTGAAAAGGAATTTAAGTTGAGGCTGAGGTGAGTACCGGGAAAATCTGGACCTCAAGATAACGAATGGGCTGACAAATTGTGATGAGCGATCTTATAAGCAAAACTCATAAACAAGTGTTTTCTAAAAAACAGTATACCTGACAGTATAGAAGTTGCTTCTTAAATTAATAAGGTGCAGAATTAGGTTTGATTACGAGAAAAAATTCATGGGAAAGTCTAATGGTTTTAATTGACATCATCGACAACCCACTAGGCTCATAATGCCTAAATGATGATGAAGATTCAAAATGTTTTACATACGCCTTTAATCTCTTCCTTTTGAAATATTTAGTGCTCAAATCCATAAAAAGAAAAAAATTACTCTTTACGCCCCGTTTCTCTTCCGCTTTATCTCTTCTTTAGGAATAAGCCATAAGGGCTACTTTGCCTGATAAATAAGACAGGGTGGAGAGCAATCCTACGGTTTCGTGTAGATTTAGTTGTACGTACTTATGTATTATTATTTAACATAAATTTAGCCTCCAAATTTTTTAAATTAATTCTTAAATTCTTCCTACTCTTGCATATTTATCTACACACACATGTCCACCGTTTATCACACGTCTGTGTCACTGAAATAATTTTTAAATTGTCAGCAATGAAATATTGTCAACAGCGACAACTGAGACAATTTGCACTGTCAAGTCTCTAAGTGCTTTTGGCTTACAATATAAACGCATGCTTACCCGGCTTACCAAAAGCGGGCCAACATTCACGTAAATATTACAAACTTCTTGTAAAGGCACTTACCCGGTGAGAAATTGTGGCATTTCCAAAAGGATCTTAGTTTCCTTAACTTATTTCCAGTGCTCCTGAAGGCTAAGTGTTGGGTGGATATAGTTCAGGCAAAAACTAAACTGCTAATAAATATTTATTACTTTTGTGAAGGAATAATATATTCTGGGCCGCGATATCGACTATGCGTGAGTGTATGTCGCTTAAAGCAGCACTGATAGAGTCATATTGAAGTATTATAGTGGTTGAATCTTAGAAAACCAGATCCACGAGATATGAGCAAACATAAAAATACAAAAAAAAAAATATTTAAAGAGTTTTTTATTTTCCGCCTTTGTCTACGGTAAAAGAAGAAGACGAAGTTAAAGGAAACGATGAAGTCAAAGAAAAATATAAAAGCGTAGATTAATATGAAGATGAGATGAAGATGGGGATGACGATGTGGGTGAAACGTGTTCTCCTATTTTTACTTCCATTACTTTTGCATATAGGTACATCAGGCATGGCCAGCGCAGGCAGAACTCCGCAACATAGAAAAAAGGAGAACACGTTTCACCCATATCATCATCACTTGCTAATGAAGTTCTGCCTATGTATGCGTATATACGCAATTTGTTGCCTAGCAATCATTTCTGTGAATTTAAATAAGTCCATTTTTGCCATATTTCCTTCTCAACAAATAATCATAACTTCTGCACCAATTGCGCTTAATGCGAAAATCTCTGCCAAGCTATCGAAGCTACTAGTTCAAGTTGGAGATATGGATTTTTTATGCTAACTCTTCCAATAAATTTTCCAACGTAGCCACCATACAGATGTACATACATATGTATGTATGTATGTATATATCTTTTTTCTTTTGCTTGGATGCATCTACAGCAGCGGCACGTGAGCTAGTATGTTGTCATTCACCAACCTGCTAACAATCACGTGCGAGTAAATTTGTACTACAGCAAGTATTTATGTAGTACTAAGAAGTGTACGAAGCATGTTTGCAGGGGCATGCACAATGTATGTTGTAGGTATGTTTATTGTACGGGTGTGTATAGCAAAGGGTTTTGGGCGTAAGTGCATGAATTTGTCGTTTTGTTTTTCGCACACCACGCGTCATCACACTTGACGGCACAACGCACCTAAATGCAATAATACAAACATTTAAGTAAAGATGGGTATATGCATACCTAAGTACATACATACATACATACCCGGCAGTGAAAAATTATCAATTGATAAAAATAACTAATTGTAGTGATAACTCACTTTTAATTAGCTTTGACAAAACCAACTTAAAGTGAGCTATACATTCACGCAGGAGTCATGCAGACGTAATCGTTAGTTTGTTTTCTGTTAACAAGTTTTTATTTAAATACCCTCATACAAAAATTACTTTGAATACACTTTGTTTCTGCACTTCACAGATGGCTTTTCGAATTTAGGACAAAAAAAAAACAAATGGAGATCGAAAAGTAGTTAGTTACAAGTTGGTTGACACCTAATGCAGGGTATCTAAGTCTGACTTTTTTTGGCCATCGCCCCACAAAAGTGCTTAGCTTTTTTCTTGAACAAAATATAAACAGATTAAACTTAGATTTAAACTAACTTCACTGCCTGCAGGGTATCCATGTTTGCTTGTATGTGCATGTATTTTCATGCTGTTGTCATTGTGTTGGTTTTAATGCTCTTCCCTTTGGGGAGAATCTCTAGTTCTGAACTGGGGCGCTTCTAGTACATTTAGACCCAGTACTGGTTCGCGATAAATCTCTTTTGCATGCAAGCAACTGGCGAATTTAACATGGCGATGTCCTAGGAAGTGTCAATTGCCCCCCGCTGCATCCCTTTTTCGATAGTTTCGAACTAGTCCTAAATTCTATAGTTCCGAACCAGTTTTAAAATCGACAGACGAAAGAAAAAAGTATCATGATTTTTCAATCTTTTCGGTTCTTCCGTGTGCGATTTTACATTATTTTCAAAGAAACGTTTTTTCAATTTGAAATTAAATTTGTTGAAATGTACGTTTACATACCTTGCTGTGGCTGACTTTGCAGAGGTGCTCGCTGTTATTGGTTAGATTCCATACGGCCCCAAGATGTTAATATGTTAACACAAAGCTTTGTTTTGTATTACCAAACTATGAAATAGCATCTACGAAGTGCAGAATGAAAGTCCATTTGAACGAAAAAGCCGCCGAACATATATCTATGTAAAGTAAACAAGCCCCCCGCTGCATCCCTTATTCGATAGTTCCGAAATAGTTCTAAATTCGACAAATAGGATCTAGTTCGTTCTGCATCCCTTTTTCTATAGTTCCGAACCATTTCTAAATTCGTCACTTTAGATATAGATTTGTGGTGAAAAAACTGAAAAAATTAGTTTCTTAAAAGTACCACTTTTCGCCGATTTTGGACTGGTGGGGATCTAGTTCCTATCGGACTAGTTCCTTTTTGGCGATAAAGACCTAGTACGGAACTAGAATTTGATTCACTAG
>NW_023458556.1:19480401-19490039 GCF_013731165.1 Rhagoletis pomonella
AAGTTACCAAATTCGACAAAAAATTACCAAACTTATTTCAGGAGACAGAATCTCTAGCACATATTGTTAGGTCACAAATTGTAAAGTAAGAACTCTACATCGTGCTTTTCTGGTGTTCAGACCTTTTCATCGTTTCAGCGCTCTAGTCAGCTATGCTTTTAAATAAGCCGCGAAAGCTCCAACGCCTGACAAGTTTGTTATGTGGAGTTCCCTAACATAAGTCTGGCGGAAAAACTGAGTTTGTCGACTCTCCGCCGCTTCCAAGAATTGGGACTGCCTTGCGGTATATTTGGGTGTACATATTTTGTGTCGTAGATAAGCTGAGATGTTATTTGACCAACGTGATCAGGCGATTTAACACCTTTTGAACTTTTTAATGAAGCGTAACTGTTGCCAAGTTATGGCCGAGGTAACGATCAATAAATAGCAAAAAGTGGTCGAAATTTTTTTCAAAAGATTAACGCTTTAAGACTTGCAGGAATTCTCGAAATTCTGCTAAAATGCACACCTGTGGGCTAGTAGATAGCTTCATGTCATGGGATTGATTATTCATTATCGACTTTCGTGGGAGGTATCAAACGACTTACAGGGCTATTCTGGCAACTGTCTTTCAACTCACCACAGTTTTTTGAAGGACAAAAGTCTTTCGTAAGACAATTGTCAATTCTGCCAACTATATTGAAAGCTCTTTGCTGTCTTTCGAAAGACTAATTGGAGATCTGATAACGTGGAGGTCTTAGCGTTATGCTATTCTCCTTTTAGCAATACGTTTTTTTTTTAAATTATACTAAATTAAAAAATTAATAAGATCCTAAAAATTAAATGAAATAAATTTTTATTTTTTAAATAATAAAATCTAAATATTAAATGAAAATGAAATTAACAAAACAATAACAAATTATATTTAAATAAAGAAAAAAAATTATGTTTCTTTAAAGTAAATGAAATCAAAAGAATATGTTTCATTCTTACACAATAAAATCTAGGAAATCAAAAGAGAATGTAACTAACTAAAATACCAAAAAAAAATATTTAAAAAAGAAAATAAGCTCCTGAAAATTAAATGAAATCAAAAAATATTCTCCTAAAAACAATAACATACAAACCATCACAGAAAATTTAATATAAAAGAAATTAAATTAAAAAAGAGAACAATACTTAAGTTTCTAAAATTTTTTTTTTTTAATAAAAAATCGGAAAAATTTAATTAAGAAAAGAAGTTAGATGAAAAAAATACAAAAAATTTACGCTGCACCCGGACTCGAACTCGCATCTCTCGATTGGCACGTCTGCCCACTCGGCCATTGCGACTGTTGGAGTGACGCGAGCTAAATGATAAACAATTGCTTTCTCTCAAAATAACTTTTCACCATGAGTGGTGAATGAGAAAGCTTTTTTCCAACACTTTTGTGCTAGAATAACACAAGTCTTTCGAACTATCTTGCCATCTGTCTTTAATTTGTCGTACGAAAGACTTTTTACTAGCTTAGCCAGAATTGTCCCGTTTATTCCAAAAAGTTACCAAACTGAAGAATAAATTACCAAGTTACCAAATTCGAAAAAGAAAAAATAAAATTACCTATTTTGGTTAAAAATTACCAAAACGGCAACGCTGGATGTGAACTTACAAAAAAAAAAAGAAAATGCAGAATTAAGCGCATGCAGTCACTTTAGCTTCTGTTGTTATTGTTGCTTCAGTGACGAGTACATTTGCACTTGCGCCTGTCACTTGCTTGCCGGTAGTTTGTTTATATGTAGCTGTAACCGGTTTCAAGTTTCTCTTGCGTTGCAACGCCACCTGTTTGTTGTTGTTAGTGCTGTTGTTTTATTTAGCTTTTATTGCTTTTGGTTGCTGCAATTTCCATACAAGATTTTCTACTTTTTCAACGTTTTTATTTGTCGGTCTTAAATGCTACTTATACATACAGATACAGATGTATGGTTTCTTTTGTACGCTCTCGCTGCCTATTCTTAAGTTATTACCCTTTATTTTTATTTGCATTTTTTGATGTGTGTTTTCCTCTTTTATTGTCTATGTTTTATTCCTTTACGACATTCAGGCATTTGTAAGTTGCTTACAAAAATTTACAGCGACAACTTGTTGACCGCCATTTTGAATGCTCCGCATGTAACTTTGTCTGTCGAGCGTAGTAACTCGCTTTTTATTGTCTCCAATTTGCGCTGCAGTGTTGACTTTGTTGTTAAGAATTTTGTAAGCGAAAAATTCTTATGCATGCACACTAGAGGTATACGCCGCCGAGCCACGCCGCCGCCGCCGCCGTTTTTTGTCATTCGTCACGCGCCGCCGCCGAGTTACGAAAATATCGGCGCGGCGGCGGCGGCGGCGGCGTTCGGCGCCTAAGGAATTTTGTACAAAATTTTCATGATGTACATATGTACATTGAATACATCGTTTGAAGGTACTAAATATTACTTGTATAAAAACACAATTTTACGAAATGAAAATTACATTTTTAAATTAGTTTTTTTTTGCATAATTTGGGCCACTGGACAAGAGTATGATCTCCTTTATTTTTTCCAAAAATAGCATAACTTAGAAAAAACATAGGTAACATATTTTTTGACGACAGCGTTTATTACAGTTAAATTAGGGTCGAATACTGGTAATCTAACGATTTTTTTCCGCAGTAGACAATTCTTTTCCATACTACAAAAATACTATTTTTTATACACCTACTAAAAGTCCCATTCTGGTTCGAGTTGATAAGACTATTGCAAAAATTTATTGAGAGCGACATAAATTACCCCAATAACTAAACTTTAAACAATTTTTTTTCTTTAAATTTAAATAGTACATACGGATCTGTAGAGAATATAGAGATCCGTGTGTGTATGTATGTATATACCTCAGACCTTCTTCTGTTCGCCCATCAATCAGCGCCAGACACTCAACATTTTAATTCAAGTAGGAAGTAACAATATTTAAATTTAAAACTAATTCAATAATGAAATAAATACAATTATAATAATAGAATAATTGGCATGGCGAATGCCTAACGCTGACGAGTTGAAATGATAAGATTAGTAGCCTCATGACTCTTTGAAATCTACCTTATGAGAAGTAGCGCCGGCGTTTCCAGACGCGCCGGCGTCGCCGCCGCCGCCGAATATTTTTGACGTTGACCACGCCGCCGCCGCAAAGCCTGTCGGCGTAAACCTCTAATGCACACATACATACATATGTACACATACATACATACATATGTACATACATATGTATGTATACTTGCTGAGTAAATGTTTCCAAGAATAAGTGCGCAATGCCAACGGTGAAATTTGCAAAACAAATTAAAAATTTTATACATGCTTATGTATGTGTTTAGGTCATAACTAGAAGTGAAAGTCATAATTCTAAACACAAAAAATGAAATAAGAATTTTGGGATAAGAACTATATTCCAGAATATGGGCAGTGAGCTGAATTTTAATTACATTTGCCGTTTCAGTATAAAAACACATTTGATTACGCGATAACGAACAATTTTTTTTGAGTAAAATAATATTGCTTTATTTTATTTAGCTTAAACAAAATAAATTGATTTAAGTTAGGTAAATTTATAAATCTCTAAAAAATGCGCGAAAAATAATTTACTCTAAGGCTGAAACATATTTTGACCGAATAATAAAATTAAATTTTTGAAACAGGTGGCAACTACTTCAAAACCACTTTTGAAATTTTTTATCTTAAGCCTCTTAGCTTATCAAACTAATTGAATTTGGTTTTTAAAAAGGGGATGACACTCTGTAAAACTTTTCTAAAAATAAAGATATTGGAATATGCATTTCGTGAAATTGATTTTGGCTTTTTAAATATGTGGAAAACTTATTCAAAAGTATTTTTGAAATAAAAGCTTCTTGAATTTATTTCGCTGGTCGTTAGTATTGTAGTACATCTTTTAACTAATTGATTAAAATCAATTTGTTTAATAAACAGGTGGCGACTTTCCCTAAATATATATTTTCGAAATAAAGCTTTCTTTAACCCCTTTCGATTTCCATATTGTAGATTTCGTTTTATTCTTATTTGGCACCACAATTCATCCCGAACGCCGACAGATCCTTCTGCACTTTATCCTTCCATTTTGTTCGTAGACACCTTTTCTTTCGTTGTCTATTCATGGGTGCCGAATCGAAAGATCTTTTCACCGTGACCTCGTCATCCTTGCGTACAACTTGCCGAAGTCAGCGCAATCGTTGTATTTTTTAAGCGCTTAATTATATTCATGTCGTTAAAAAGCTCGTACATTTCGCCATTCCGTCTTCTTCGGTACCCGTCGACAACGCGAACAGGGCCGTAGATCTTGCGTAGAACAGTATAAGAGAACGAGCACGATGATAAACTTGTAGACCGTGGTTTTTGTGTTTGTTTGTAGTACTTCATTAAATTTAATTTGCCATTTAAACCGGTGGCAACCCTCTCTAAAACTGTTTTCTACACAAAGCTTTTGTAAACTTCTTTAATTTGTTATCCACATTGCAATATTAAATGAAATTTTAATTTTTTTGCTTAGACGTGGCAACCTTCTTCAAACATTTATCGTAATATTTCATTAAATTGAATTTGAACATTTCATCATTTTGACATAACTTCCCACTCTTTAGTCTATTTATGAAATGTAGTAAATTAAAGCTTTCTTTTAAATTTGTTCATTATTTAACTGAGAAAGAACACGGAGTTTTCCAAGGCATTCAAAGCCGGACTTCGGCTTTTCGCAGGAATCTAGAAGCGGTTGGGAAGAGGAAGTGATAGAAATCAACTCTCACTTTCTATGCAAGTGCGCGGCACTGCTAAGAAAATGCTTCAAACTTTTAGGGGCCATTTCTTCGGCGGCTTAGACAAGTTCAAGTTTCCAGCCTGAAAGCTATTTTAAGACCCAACGGTATATTGACGTGTATATAATAACCAGACAAACGAAATAATAAATGTGTACCTGTAAAAGTGTAAAGTTAAAAAAAAATAAATAAATATGGCAACCTCTTAACACATATGCACGTACATAAATATTAATACCTACATTTATTCAGTTAATAGTTCGGAAGTTGAATTCCTTATTCATCTAAAAATATTCTTCAGCTTGTGCTTAATTACTTTGAATCATTTATTTTTATTTATTCTTTGCTACATACATACATATATACCTATATGGTTATTCTTTGTGCCATACTTTGTATTTATTTACATATGTATTCATCGGCGTAGCCAGAATGAAATTAAGGAGGGGAGGGGGGGCTCGACCCTATTAAGCTGGCATTTCAGGGTACTATTTTATATATATATAAGGAAAATTTGAAAGCTAAGGGGGGAGGGGGGGCCGGAGCACCTCCCAGCCCCTACCTGGCTACGCCCATGTATGTATGTATGCCCACCTTATTTACTTTGTTTTATGTGTTTGCAATACTCGGATTTAAAATTTTCGTTGCGCATTTAAATTACGCTTGTGGCCATAGTTACCATATACATATATACAGTGACTCAAAGAAATGAGCACGTGTTGATTTTTTTAGTATTTACAATGTTTTTCAACATAATTTTTTTCGCTTTTTGTTATAAAAATATTTTTCGTGTTTTAACCAAAACCTCGTAAACCGAAGCTTCAAACTTTGTACTAAATTTAGAAAAATTAAACGAATTTTCATAAAAATTCCTAGATTTTTAATCTGAAGATGTAGAGCATTTTGGATCTTTCGCAATTTCATTCACAAGATATGCATGCTCATATGAAAAAAACGCAAAAATCCGTCAGATGTTTTTTTTTTTTTTTTTTATCAGTGCGATGTTTAGCCACTTGGAACTTGCACTTCATTTGGCATAATTTTAAGGGCTATAAAATTGCATACCCAAATATGTTCTAAAGATTCATGTTTAAAAGTAGAATTTTTGATGATATTTTTTTGTATATTCCTAAATTTTGTATACAGTTGAAAACTGTGATTTATATACATGGTTTAGTTTTGGTTAAATCTGAGACAACGTTTTTGTAGAAAAATAATAAAAAAATAACTCGAAAAACTATAAAAAACATCTACTCGTGTTCACTTGTTTCAGTCACTGTATACATAGTAAGTTTTCATAGTTAAATGAAGATGAATATTTAACTACCACAAAAATGCAAATATATCTGTTTATCTCTTACTTTAAATTTAAATAATTACAGGTAGATCAAAAAGCTTTGGCATCCCAAGTGCCAATCAAGCGTCACTGTAAACTTGGCTTTCACACTGCCCTGCGACTGAATTTTAAAAATGTTTGTTTTATTGATGGAAATTTACCTCCAAGCAGTTTATGAACACGCACATGCATCAGATGTACATACAGACATACAACCATACATATGTATAAGCGCTTTACAAGTTTGTGAATTGTATTTATTCGCGTTCCGTCGGTCTTTGAACAAAGTCGCTAAATACATACATAACAGATATGTATCTAGATACTACAATGATAAGTGCGTATGTAGTTTTTTGCTGCCCAATTCTTGTGGCCTAAATATTTTTAAATATTTTTGTATTTTTTACGGTCAGTAAGTTACGGTGAATTTTTCAATTTTCTCATTTTTATAAATTTATGGTTGTAAATAATACAAAACAAAATTGTATAGTATGTAAAACTCAGAATTTATAACTTTCTTTCAACAAGCGTAGGGTTAGCAATAAGCAATGAAGAATAACAATGAGCAATGAACAAAAAGAAAAAATTTCACGAAACTATGGGCCAAGTATAGTAAAACTGCGTTTTTATTTTTTCATTCTGACATCAGAATATTTTTTTCAAAGGTCTCTGAAATTTTAAAGATATGGTTAATTCAAAAAATTATTTCAAAAAAATTCAGTGCACTGTAGAGTAACAATATGGCTATCAAATGATAGAGAAAATTATGTAGTATTTAAAAACAATAAAACTTTTTGGTTTAGAAGGGCGAGTAGATATTGAAAATATTTAGATATATTAGATCTCTAAGAATAATTAAAAAAAAAAAAATTGCAAATTTTCAGGGACATTCAAGGACAAAATTTGTAAAATTTATGAATTTGTATTTTGCATACCCATTCGTCCTTATGCACCAATAAATTTATTCAGTTATAATTCTACAAAAATTTTTTTTTTATATGATACCCATATTGTTATCCTACATTGCACAAAATTTTTAAATACATTTTTGGAAATAATCATGTTTTTTAAATTTCAAAGTTCTTTTAGAAATAATTGTGACGTCACAGAGAAAAACTAAGTATGTACGCAGTTTGACTATAATTTATCCATATTTTCACGAATATATGTCATTTAATTTTTTTGTGTGTAAAATTTACTGTCGCGCGGTGCTTTATATGGGGAAAAAACCATTTAGCGTAGAAATGGTATAAAAGTCTTTTTTTCTACTGGAAATAATAATACCCAATTTTTTATTTATTTATTTTTTTTCCTAGTAACTTTATTTTATAGATCCGCCAAAACCCCTTGAAATTCTAGAAAATGCAATGGGGGGATAAATAAAAAATCTTTATTAAAAAAAATTGGGTATTGTTACTTAAAGTCTCGCGAACCAGAACCAGAAGCAGAGTTTTCCGATCGAAAAATATTGATTTTCAAGAATTCCATAACATTTCCACGAAATGTGTATTTTTTCCCATATAAAATACATGGAAAACTTTGAGTGCTTTGAGCGACATCTATATATTTCTTGATTTAAAAATAAAAAAATAAGGGTATCTATTTTTTGTTTTGATATATAACAAACCTAGAGGGTAAGAGCATTAAGATTTCGACTTTACTTATTTGGACCACCCTAATGTGCATAGCCCTATGCACCATCGGCCATAGAATTCCCGCTGCACCATAATTTTTCACAGCGGACTTCACTCATGACAGTCATCATCATCATTTTATATGAAAATAATATACATAAACTTATACTCGGTAATTAGCATAAATATTTGCTATGACATTGCATGCATTCAATCATCAAAAGGAACTATGCTTTGTAAATAACACACAATGTGGTAAGCGAACCAATGCAACGCTGCAATTTTAAATTAAGTGTACATATGTACAACGAAATAAATACAATCCAATGATGAGCGCAGAGTTCCATTCAACTCAATTCAAGTTAACTCACCAACGAGTGGTGTTATAACCGCTAGGCATCCTGAAAATGAAGCGGAATTTAATGCCGCCTACCAAAGCGTGGAAGCTCTTTACCGTTGCAACTTGTTGTGGTTGATAGTGAAGCTGTAAAGACTCGTTGGAATTCACAAATTAATTATTTAAAAACAATTAACTTGGTCAACATAATATTGACACAGTTATGTGAGTGACGGAAGCCCCGTGACTACCTGTGGGTGCTGCGGGCTTTCTATGGTGGCTTTGAGAATGGTGTCGGTAATTAGTTTTCACACAGCAGCAGTACATACATACACACATTTGTGTTTATGTAAAAGCTGGACATAAATTTTGTGCCATTTAAAAGTTGCTCATAAATGTTTATTAATTTAAAAACTGCACATATGTAGATCTTTGCTTTTTTAAAGCGGGACCTATGTTTTTAGTAATTTAAACAGAACAGAACTAAGATTATGGTTAGTTAAAATTGGACATACATTTTTTGTCATTCATAAACTGGACATAAATTTTTGGAGATTTCAAACCTTTTGTGGAAATAATATTTCCTGGATATCAGTTTTTGTGATTTAAAAATATAACACAAATTTTAGTTACCTTAAATTGTGTAGATATTTTTGGTAGTTTAGAAACCGGTAATAAGCTTTTGGTAGTTAAAAATTGGGGAATAAATTTTTGACCATTAAAAATTGGACATACATTTTTGGAAGTTGAAAAAGTAGAGCTGCATTTCTTGTTATTCAAAACTGGAACTAAATTTTTAGTAATTTAAAAATAAGACATCAATTTTTGTTATCTAAAACTGGAAAGATATTTTTGTTAATTTAAAAACTGCACTTCAGCTTTGAGCTACTTGAAATGTGGGCATATATTTTCGACCATTTAAAATTACACATACATTTTTGGAAACTTTAGAAGTAACTGGAAATAAGTTGATGGTAATTTAAAAAGATAACATAACGAGCCCTAACCGCCAAAATAACGTAAGCGACACTCAAGCAGGCAAAATTATTAGACACCAAAATTCCCCTTGGAGGCCTTATAATTTATTGTTCTATGATCTTATAAAAGCGGTGTACCGTTTTTTTTTTTACTTCTGTCGATTAACTATGTGCCTATGGTGAAAAATGTTGACCATTGTGATACCACTGCGGACACGGGAACCTCAGTGACTATTTTCCATAGAACTATGTTGAAGCTCCTATTAAGCGTAGGATTGGCATTATATCTACACCGGATAGTTACGTAAGAGAACTAAAGCAGTGCCTACCTAAAAAGTTTGCCGCTCTTAGTCAAAGCTGGGCAAATGCAGAAGAAGTGCTCAACTCTTTCTGACTCTTCCTCATCTTTGCAACTTCTGCAGTATTTGTTGGACCATCGCAATATCCTCTATTGAGAGTCTGAGCACTTCTTTCGTTCCATTCTAATCTAACTGTGGCCATATTGCCCTAGTTGTTTCACAAGTGCCCTCCTCGAGCCATGGCCCATTGGTCTCTTCTAAT
>NW_023458556.1:19490139-19499174 GCF_013731165.1 Rhagoletis pomonella
ATTAGAAGAGACCAATGGGCCATGGCTCGAGGAGGGCACTTGTGAAATAACTAGGGTAATATGGCCACAGTTAGATTAGAATGGAACGAAAGAAGTGCTCAGACTCTCAATAGAGGATATTGCGATGGTCCACCAAATACTGCAGAAGTTGCAAAGATGAGGAAGAGTCAGAAAGAGTTGAGCACTTCTTCTGCAGTTGCCCAGCTTTGACTAAGAGGGGCAAACTTTTTAGGTAGGCACTGCTTTAGTTCTCTTACGTAACTATCCGGTGTATATATAATGCCAATCCTACGCTTAATAGGAGCTTCAAAATAGTTCTATGCAAAATAGTCACTGAGGTTCCCGTGTCCGCAGTGGTATCACAATGGACTTGCAACGTCTAAGAGAGTTGGGTATTTGGTTTGCTGAATTTGAATACGAAATCGAAACTGGCCGGCTGGTTCATGTTTTCTTTTTTTTTTTTTTTTTTTTTTTTATTCATTGGGTATACGTATACAATAATACATATGCATTCTCAAAAAAAATAAATTTTTGTGTGAGAATTTAGCTCAGATAATTAACAATTTCTACGCATGATAAAAACAGTAGAGTTAGTAAAAAATATAAGGTTTTTTTTTTTTTTTTTTTGACACTCTTTAACGACATAAATAGAACTGTATCCACCTCATCGAAGTCTATTTTATAGTACATATAAGTATAATATTATTAATCCTCAAGAGGGCGAATTTTTCGCTGAGGGTTACGATGGCAAAAACTTAATCAGCTTATTTTGCATCGACGAAAACTAAAATTACAACATTTTTAACCTTAGGCACATGGGCGTAGCCAGGTAGGGGCAGGGGAGTGCTCGAGCAACCTCCCCCCCCTAAATTTCATTTTGGCTACGCCGATGCTTAGGCACATAGTTAATCGACACAAGAAAACAAAAAACGGTACACCGCTTTTATAAGATCATAGAACCATAAATTATAAGGCCTCCAAGGGGAATTTTGGTGTCTAATTATTTTGCCTGCTTGAGGGTTAAGGTTCAATTTTCAAATGACCGTAAACTCTGTTTTAAGGCAACTAAAAATGTATTTCATGATTTAGGCGACCGAATTTATACATACATACGACGATATGTAGGTATGGCTTGTTTGAAATAACCAAAAACTTGGACACACATTCTATGACCAAAAATTTGTATCCAGTTCCCGAGTTAGATACCAAATATTTCTGTCGTTTTTAAATTAACAAAAATATATTTATAGTTTTCGGTAAACCAATTCTTAGTTCTCTTTTTAAATTATGAATAATTTATTTCCAGTTACTTCTTAGGTTTCCAAAAATGTATGTCCAATTTTAAATGGTCGAATAAATCTGCCCAGATTTCAGGTAACTCAAAGCTGAAGTGCAGTTTTTAAATTAACAAAAATATCTATCCAGTTTTAGATAACAAAAATTTATGTCTTATTTTTAAATTACTAAAAATTTAGTTCCAGTTTTGAATAACAAGAAATGCAGCTCTAGTTTTTCAACTTCCAAAAATGTATGTCCAATTTTTAATGGTCAAAAATTTATTCCCCGATTTTTAACTACCAAAAGCTTATTACCGGTTTCTAAACTACCAAAAATATCTACACAATTTAAGGTAATTAAAATTTGTGTTATATTTTTAAATCACAAAAACTGATATCGAGAAAATATTATTTCCACAAAAGGTTTGAAATCTCCAAAAATTTATGTCCAGTTTATGAATGACAAAAAATGTATGTCCAATTTTAACTAACCATAATCTTAGTTCTGTTCTGTTTAAATTACTAAAAACATATGTCCCGCTTTAAAAAGCAAAGATCTGTGTGCAGTTTTTAAATTAACAAAAATTTATGAGCAACTTTTAAATGGCACAAAATTTATGTCCAGCTTTTACATAAACACAAATGTGTGTATATATGTACTGCTTGTGTGAAAACTAATTACCGACACCATTCTCAAAGCCACCATAGAAAGCCCGCAGCACCCACAGATAGTCATGGGGCTTCCGTCACTCACATAACTGTGTCAATATTATGTTGACCAAGTTAATTGTTTTTAAATAATTAATTTGTGAATTCCAACGAGTCTTTACAGCTTCACTATCAACCACAACAAGTTGCAACGGTAAAGAGCTTCCACGCTTTGGTAGGCGGCATTAAATTCCGCTTCATTTTCAGGATGCCTAGCGGTTATAACACCACTCGTTGGTGAGTTAACTTGAATTGAGTTGAGTGGAACTCTGCGCTCATCATTGGATTGTATTTATTTCGTTGTATGTACATTTTATTTAAAATTGCAGCGTTGCATTTGTTCGGTTACCACATTGTGTGTTATTTACAAAGCATAGTTCCTTTTGACGATTGAATGCATGCAATGTCATAGCAAATATTTATGCTAATTACCGAGTATAAGTTTATGTATATTATTTTCATATGAAATGATGATAATGAGTGTCATGAGTGAAGTCCGCTGTGAAAAATTATGGTGCAGCGGGAATTCTATGGCCGATGGTGCATAGGGCTATGCATATTAGGGTGGTCCAAATAAGTAAAGTCGAAATCTTAATGCTCTTACCCTCTAGGTTTGTTATATATCAAAACCAAAAATAGATCCCCTTATTTTTTTTTATTTTTAAATCAAGAAATATATAGATGTCGCTCAAAGCACTCAAAGTTTTCCATGCATTTTATATGGGAAAAACACACATTTCGTGGAAATGTTATGGAATTCTTGAAAATCAATATTTTTCGATCGGAAAACTCTGGTTCTGGTTCTGGTTCGCGAGACTTTAAGTAACAATACCCAATTTTTTTTCACATTTTTTTTTAATAAAGATTTTTTGTTTATCCCCCATTGCATTTTCCAGAATTTCAAGGGGTTTTGGCGGATCTATAAAATAAAGTTACTAGGAAAAAAAAATAAATAAAAAATTGGGTATTATTATTTCCAGAAGAAAAAAAGACTTTTATACCATTTCTACGCTAAATGGTTTTTTCCCCATATAAAGCACCGCGCGACGGTAAATTTTACACACAAAAAAATTAAATGACAATAAATAAGGGTATCATATAAAAAAAAAATGTGTAGAATTATAACTGAATAAATTTATTGGTGCATAAGGACGAATGGGTATGCAAAATACAAATTCATAAATTTTACAAATTTTGTCCTTGAATGTCTCTGAAAATTTGCAATTTTTTTTTTTAATTATTCTTAGAGATCTAATATACGCACGACCCCATCATAGAATTTCGCCCTGCAAACTTTATTAACTTAAAAACATAAAATTTATTAAAAGCGTATTTTCAATATTTACTCGCCCTTCTAAACCAAAAAGCTTTATTGTTTTTAAATACTACATAATTTTCTCTCTCATTTGATAGCCATATTGTTACTCTACAGTGCACTGAATTTTTTTGAAATAATTTTTTGAATTAACCATATCTTTAAAATTTCAGAGACCTTTGAAAAAAAAATTCTGATGTCAGAATGAAAAAATAAAAACGCAGTTTTACTATACTTGGCCCATAGTTTCGTGAAATTTTTTCTTTTTGTTCATTGCTCATTGTTATTCTTCATTGCTTATTGCTAACCCTACGCTTATTGAAAGAAAGTTATAAATTCTGAGTTTTACATACTATAAAATTTTGTTTTGTATTATTTACAACCATAAATTTATTAAAATGAGAAAATTGAAATTCACTGTAACTTACTGACCGTAAAAAATACAAAAATATTTAAAAATATTTAGGCCACAAGAATTGGGCAGCAAAAAACTACATACGCACTTATCTATGTAGTATCTAGATACATATGTGTTATGTATGTATTTAGCGACTTTGTTCAAAGACCGACGGAACGCGAATAAATACAATTCACAAACTTGTAAAGCGCTTATACATATGTATGGTTGTATGTCTGTATATACATCTGATGCATGTACGTGTTCATAAACTGCTTGGAGGTAAATTTCCATCAATAAAACAAACATTTTTAAAATTCAGTCGCAGGGCAGTGTGAAAGCCAAGTTTACAGTGACGCTTGATTGGCACTTGGGATGCCAAAGCTTTTTGATCTACCTGTAATTATTTAAATTTAAAGTAAGAGATAAACAGATATATTTTCATTTTTGTGGTAGTTAAATATTCATCTTCATTTAACTATGAAAACATACTATGTATACAGTGACTGAAACAAGTGAACATGAGTAGATGTTTTTTTTTAAATATTCTTATAGTTTTTCGAGTTATTTTTTTATTATTTTCCTACAAAAACGTTGTCTCAGCTTTAACCAAAACTAAACCATGTATATAAATCACAGTATACAAAATTTAGGAATATACAAAAAATTTTCATCAAAAATTCTACTTTTAAACATGAATCTTTAGAACATATTTGGATATGCAGTTTTATAGCCCTTAAAATTATGCCAAATGAAGTGCAAGTTTCAAGTGGCTAAACATCGCACTGATAAAAAAAAACAAAAAAAAAACATCTGACGGATTTTTGCGTTTTTTTCATATGAGCATGCATATCTTGTGAAAGAAAATGCGGAAGATCCAAAAAAAGCTCTAATCTTCAGATTAAAAATCTAGGAATTTTTATGAAAATTCGTTTAATTTTTCTAAATTTAGTACAAAGTTTGAAGCTTCGGTTTACGAGGTTTTGGTTAAAACACGAAAAATATTTTTATAAAAAAAAACGAAAAAAATTATGTTGAAAAACATTGTAAATACTAAAAAAATCAACACGTGCTCATTTCTTTGAGTCACTGTATATATGTATGTATATGGTAACTATGGCCACAAGCGTAATTTAAATGCGCAACGAAAATTTTAAATCCGAGTATTGCAAACACATAAAACAAAGTAAATAAGGTGCACATAAATACATACATGGGCGTAGCCAGGTAGGGGCTGGGAGGTGCTCGAGCCGCCCCCCCTAGCTTTCAAATTTTCCTTATATATATATAAAATAGTACCCTGAAACGCCAGCTTAATAGGGTCAACTTCCGAACTGTTAACTGAATAAATGTTGGTATTAATATTTATGTACGTGCATATGTGTTAAGAGGTTGCCATATTTATTTATTTTTTTTTTAACTTTACACTTTTACAGGTACAAATTTATTATTTCGTTTGTCTGGTTACTATATACACGTCAATATACCGTTGGGTCTTAAAATAGCTTTCAGGCTGGAAACTTGAACTTGTCTAAGCCGCCGAAGAATTGGCCCCTAAAAGTTTGAAGCATTTTCTTAGCAGTTCCGCGCACTTGCATAGAAAGTGAGAGTTGATTTCTATCAATTCCTCATCTCAACCGCTTCTAGATTGCTGTGAAAAGCCGAAGTCCGGCTTTGAATGCCTTGGCAAACTCCGTGTTCTTTCTCAGTTAAATAATGAAAAAATTGAAAAGAAAACTTTAATTTACTACAATATAACGATGAGTTGATGATTTAATTTACTACATTTCATAAATGGACTAAAGAGTGGGAAGTTATGTCAAAATGATGAAATGTCCAAATTCGATTTTAGAAATATTAGGAGGAATATTTGAAGAAAGCTTTATTTTGAAAATACGTTTGAAGAAGGTTGCCACGTCTAAGCAAAAAAATTAAATTTAATATTGCAATATTGCAATGTGGATAACAAATTAAGGAAGTTTACGAAAGCTTTGTGTAGAAAACAGTTTTAGAGAGGGTTGCCACCTGTTTAAATGTCAAATTCAATTTAATGAAGTACTACGAACAAAAACAAAAATTACACTCTACAAGTTTATCATCTCTTATACTGTTCTACGCAAGATCTACGGTCCTGTTCGCGTGGTTGACGGGCACCGAAGAAGACGGAATGACGAAATGTACGAGCTTTTTAACGACATGCATATAGTTAAGCGCTTAAAAATACAACGATTGCGCTGGCTTCGGCAAGTTGTACGCAAGGATGACGAGGTCACGGTGAAAAGATCTTTCGATTCGGCACCCATGAATAGACAACGAAAGAAAAGGTGTCTACGAACAAAATGGAAGGATAAAGTGCAGAAGGATCTGCCGGCGTTCGGGATGAATTGTGGTGCCAAATAAGAATAAAACGAAATCTACAATATGGAAATCGAAAGGGGTTAAAGAAAGCTTTATTTCGAAAATATATATTTAGGGAAAGTTGCCACCTGTTTATTAAACAAATTGATTTTAATCAATTAGTTAAAAGATGTACTACAATACTAACGACCAGCGAAATAAATTCAAGAAGCTTTTGTTTCAAAAATACTTTTGAATAAGGTTTCCACATTTATAAGCTAAAAGGCTTAAGATAAATAATTTCAAAAGTGGTTTTGAAGTAGTTGCCACCTGTTTCAAAAATTTAATTTTATTTTTCACTTAGAACAACTTCGGTCGAAATATGTTTCAGACTTAAAGTCAACAATTTTTCGAGCATTTTTTAGAGATTTTTAAATTTACCTAACTTAAATTAATTTATTTTGTTTAAGCTAAATAAAATAAAGTACAATTATTTTACTTAAAAACCAATGTAATTGAAATTCAGCACACTGTCCATGTTCTGGAATATGGTTTTTATCCCAAAATACTTCTCTTATTTTTGTTTCGAATTATGACTTTCACTTCTAGTTATGACCTAAACACATACATACGCATGTATAAAATTTTTAATTTGTTTTGCAAATTTCACCTTTGGCATTGCGCACTTATTCTTGGAAACATTTACTCAGCAAGTATACATACATATGTATGTATGTATGTGTACATATGTATGTATGTATGCATGCATAAGAATTTTTCGCTTACAAAATGCTTAACAACAAAGTCAACACTGCAGCGCAAAGTGGAGGCAAGCGAGTTACTACGCTCGACAGACAAAGTTACATGCGGAGCATTCAAAATGGCGGTCAACAAGTTGTCGCTGTCAATTTTTGTAAGCAACTTACAAATGCTGAATGTCGTAAAGGAATAAAACATAGACAATAAACGAGGAAAACACGTCAAAAAATTCAAATAAAAAAAATAAAGGGTAATAACTTAAGAATAGGCAGCGAGAGTGTACAAAAGAAACCATACATCTGTATCTGTATGTATAAGTAGCATTTAAGACCGACAAATAAAAACGTTGAAAAAGTAGAAAATCTTGTATGGAAATTGCAGCAACCAAAAGCAATAAAAGCTAAATAAAACAACAGCACTAACAACAACAAACAGGTGGCGTTGCAACGCAAGAGAAACTTGAAACTGGTTACAGCTACATATAAACAAACTACCGGCAAGCAAGTGACAGGCGCAAGTGCAAATGTACTCGTCACTGAAGCAACACTAACAACAGAAGCTAAAGTGACTGCATGCGCTTGATTCTGCATTTTCTTTTTTTTTGTACGCTCACATCCAGCGTTGCCGTTTTGGTAATTTTTAACCAAAATAGGTAATTTTATTTTTTCTTTTTCGAAATTGGTTACTTGGTAATTTATTCTTCAGTTTGGTAACTTTTTGGAAGCAACGGAACAATTCTGGCAAAGATAGTGAAAAGTATTTTGTAAGACAAATGAAAGCCAGATGGCAAGATAGTTCGAAAGACTTGTGTTATTCTAGCACAAAAGTCTTGGAAAAAAGCTTTCTCACTCACCACTCATGGTGAAAAGTTATTTTGAGAGAAAGCAATTGTATATCACTTAGCTCGCGTCACTCCAACAGTCGCAATGGTCGAGTGGGCAAGGCACAGGCGTGCCAATCGAGCGATCCGAGGTCGAGTCCGGGTGCAGCGGAATGTTTTTTTTTATCTAACTTTTTTTCTTAATTCAATTTTTCCGATTTTTATTAAAAAAAAATAAATAAATTTTTAAACTCTTATTTTAAGTATTGTTTTTCCTTTTTAATTTAATTTCTTTTTTATTTAATTTTCTTTGATGTTTTGTATGTTATTGTTTTTGGGACAAAATTTTTTGATTTCATTTAATTTTCAGGAGCTTATTTTCTTTTTTAAATATTTTTTTTAGTATTTTAGTTAGTTACATTCTCTTTTGATTTCCTAGATTTTATTGTGTAAGAATGAAACATATTCTTTTGATTTCATTTACTTTAAAGAAATATAATTTTTTTTTTCTTTATTTAAATATAATTTGTTATTGTTTTGTTAATTTCATTTTCATTTAATATTTAGATTTTATTATTTTAAAAATAAAAATTTATTTCATTTAATTTTTAGGGTCTTATTAATTTTTTAATTTAGTATAATTTAAAAAAAAAAGTATTGCTAAAAGGAGAATAGCATAACGCTAAGACCTCCACGTTATCAGATCTCCAATTAGTCTTTCGAAAGACAGTAAAGAGCTTTCAATATAGTTGCCAGAATTGACAATTGTCTTACGAAAGGCTTTTGTCCTTCAAAAAACTGTGGTGAGTTGAAAGACAGTTGCCAGAATAGCCCTGTAAGTCGTTTGATACCTCCCACGAAAGTCGATAATGAATAATCAATCCCATGACATGAAGCTATCTACTAGCCCACAGGTGTGCATTTTAGAAGAATTTCGAGAATTCCTGCAAGTCTTAAAGCGTTAATCTTTTGAGAAAAATTTCGACCACTTTTTGCTATTTATTGATCGTTACCTCGGCCATAACTTGGCAACAGTTACGCTTCATTAAAAAGTTCAAAAGGTGTTAAATCGTCTGATCACGTTGGTCAAATAACATCTCAGCTTATCTACGACACAAAATATGTACACCCAAATATACCGCAAGGCAGTCCCAATTCATGAAAGCGGCGGAGAGTAGACAAACTCAGTTTTTCCGCCAGACTTATGTTAGGGAACTCCACATAACAAACTTGTCAGGCGTTGGAGCTTTCGCGGCTTATTTAAAAGCATAGCTGACTAGAGCACTGAAACGATGAAAAGGTCTGAACACCAGAAAAGCACGATGTAGAGTTCTTACTTTACAATTTGTGACCTAACAATATGTGCTAGAGATTATGTCTCCTGAAATAAGTTTGGTAATTTTTTGTCGAATTTGGTAACTT
>NW_023458556.1:19499274-19502209 GCF_013731165.1 Rhagoletis pomonella
TTTTTGGCGATAAAGACCTAGTACGGAACTAGAATTTGATTCACTAGGCCGCGGTTTCCCTGCAGGGTTCCAACTGCGTACTATTGCTATGGAGCAACAGTCGCTAAAGCTTTCCGTCCTCTTATCTACATACATACATACATACATACATACATACATGTGTACATGCACATTATTGCCTTTGTTTGATATTGTTGTTGTTATTGTATCTACTTATTGCCAGCGCAATGCAGTGTCACCCTCTCAAGTG
Organism: Rhagoletis pomonella; assembly: GCF_013731165.1. Taxonomy (NCBI): domain Eukaryota; kingdom Metazoa; phylum Arthropoda; class Insecta; order Diptera; family Tephritidae; genus Rhagoletis; species Rhagoletis pomonella. Next base: position 19,499,525 of record NW_023458556.1, read on the forward strand.
CACATTTGCTTGCATGCGTATATATGTGTACGTGTGCTAGAGTGTACGTATGTATGTATGTATGTATGCGTGACTTTCACTTGGGTGTTCATTAAATTTGAATATTTGAGTTGCGTGCGAAATGGAGCGTGTACGCTTCTCGACGCTGTAATGCTTTCGATTTCCTCCACAATCTATCTCAGCGCCCATTCCCCTGCTGCGACTTAGTCTCGCACGTGCTGGAAAATTTTCGCATACTTTGGTCGGAGTGTATACGGAAAAGTGATCGTGTAACACTGTTGTTTTATGAGGTGCAAATTTGATGATTGCATATATTGCATTTACCTATATATTTACATAAGTTGGCAGCGAGAGGCAGCACATATGTATAAAGGGACATACATATATCCCACGTACAGCATAGCCTACAAGGCACTTCGATACTCCCTTCCCTGCCTTTAGTGCTTATTTATCTGACGGTGTTGCAACTTTAATGACAACAACTCAACATTCTTCTCTTCGAGTGTTGACACCCGCACGCATAGTATAAAGGCAAAACTTGTGCGCCGGAATAGCTTACTCACATACATACATATGTATGCCTGTATATACATATGTACGTAGACTCACCAAGCTTATATGCTGCATATGCCACATCCCAATTTGCCAAACGACTTCGTTACGACGTCGTTTCCGACTCATTTTGGTAAACAATTTGTTCGCCGGCCGCAAAAACGACTCGCCCGCGAACTGTGCTTTGCATCCGCAAAAAAAGATATACAAGCGAATTGCAAAACTTGGGTCAAAATCTTTAACAAAAACCATCAAATTTCAAATGGTTTGCAATATTAAAAAAAAAACTGCAGAATCTTTTCAGAATTTTCTTTATTATTAACCGACTTCACAAAAAGACCTTCTCCTTTTTTTTCGTCGGAATATTTTTTATTTATTTGTTTATTTTTATTTTTTTTTTTAACTTTGGACCACGTTAACCGATTTCTATAATTCTTTTTTTTTTTAAGGAAAAGTGTTACCTCACTGGTCGTTGCATATTAATTTGGTTTAAATCAGATCATCGGATTATGAAGAAATTAACGATCATCTTAAATTTTTATATAAGAATTAAAGTCGGCTTTGTTTTTTGCTTAAAAATTACTTATTTGTACATTAATTTCCATTACGAGTTCGTGTCAACCACTTCACATAATTTTCTTTGAAGAAGTAAAAAAATCGTTACAGAAATGAGAGACTCCTGAAGATATCGTTAAGATTTCTGGAACTTTGGTTTGCAGGGAGAGTACAAATTTTGTATGGAAAAACGACTTCCTATTCGATTAAGAAAAACGACGTCGGAACGACGTTGTGGTTTGTATAGAAAAAACGGACTTCGGTTCGGACGTCGTTTCGAGTTCACCCAAACGACTTCACCAAACCATCCTCGCTCTGTGGCAAATTGGGATATTGTCTTGTACGTGTAAGTGTTTGCAAATCGATTTGCAAATGTGAAAATTCAAGTAGCTTGCAGCAACTAAACTGCATTATTGACGTTGAAAATTTGCCTTATTCAGTTATGTACGCAAGTGTTCAGTGCAATTTGTTGTTTCTGCATCAAATCACAATTCACACTCAGCAATGTTGCCACAAAAATAGGTCGATATGCCATTTTGTTGCTACAATGAAATTTATGCCATTCGGCTGCATTGAGAGATGCAAAACCGACAGCTTTGCTGTGGAAAGTTACACAAAATTCCATAATTTATTTTGCCATTAAGATTTGTTTTTGTGGTAATGGATTTGGTTACAAGTAATTTTTGATGGCTAATACAATGGCTAGTAAATGGTACAGAATTCTTGAAAATCAATATTTTTCGAACGGAAAACTCTGTTTCTCTTCAGGAGACTTCCAGTAATAATACCCAATTGTATACTTTATAGGTCCCCCAAAAACTAAGAAAAAAAAAGCAAAATTAGACCAAATTCGCTTTTCGCGTGTTTCATCTTTTGCTCGATAGAACAAGGTTTGCTTACATTGCTGTGTTTACATAAATAAGTGTAGATACGTACTTGTGCAACATAACTGTATATGCAACATATTTATTTAGCCTGTATGGGAATGTTCATATTACGTTTTGATAGCTTCAAGAAAAAAATTTTTGACGCTATTTATAAGATTGATTGTCAGTCAATTTGACGTAAAGCATTACATCGGTGACATATTGATTGAAGTGTAATCTTTTTTGTGCTAAGCGAATGCCATTTTTTTTTGAAGCTTTTATTGGATGCCATTATTTGTTATATTTTCTAGTCTATTTGCATTTTTATCTGCGCATAATGATGACATTTATACGTATGAACGTAAATTTAAGTTTTTGTAGCATCCTTATTGAAACTTTAATACAATTTGTATTAGAGATGTAACGGATATCCGATAGCTTTCGGGTTTGCCGGTTAGCCGGCCTAAATTTACCATTCGATCGGATACCGGATATTGAGTTACTATCCGGTATCCGGCCGGCCAGACAGCTTCTCAAAATTATTTTAAGTACAAGCGTCTTTGTTAAACTTGAAAAAACGTTTTAAGTGTGGGCTAAAATTCAAAATTTCCAATAAAATTAACTTCGGACGCTTTCCTGAGCGTTTACTTGTAGCGTTTTCTTATATTATGTCCACACGGCAATGAAAACAAGTTGTTTATGACTCATTCGT
>NW_023458556.1:19502309-19506335 GCF_013731165.1 Rhagoletis pomonella
TTTTTGGCGATAAAGACCTAGTACGGAACTAGAATTTGATTCACTAGTCCGCGGTTTCCCTGCAGGGTTCCAACTGCGTACTATTGCTATGGAGCAACAGTCGCTAAAGCTTTCCGTCCTCTTATCTACATACATACATACATACATACATGTGTACATGCACATTATTGCCTTTGTTTGATATTGTTGTTGTTATTGTATCTACTTATTGCCAGCGCAATGCAGTGTCATCCTCTCAAGTGCACATTTGCTTGCATGCGTATATATGTATGTGTACGTGTGCTAGAGTGTACGTATGTATGTATGTATGTATGCGTGACTTTCACTTGGGTGTTCATTAAATTTGAATATTTGAGTTGCGTGCGAAATGGAGCGTGTGCGCTTCTCGACGCTGTAATGCTTTCGGTTTCCTCCACAATCTATCTCAGCGCCCATTCCCCTGCTACAACTTAGTTTCGCACGTGCTGGAAAATTTTCGCATACTTTGGTCGGAGTGTATACGGAAAAGTGATCGTGTAACACTGTTGTTTTATGAGGTGCAAATTTGATGATTGCACATATTGCATTTACCTATATATTTACATAAGTTGGCAGCGAGAGGCAGCACATATGTATAAAGGGACATACATATATCCCACGTACAGCATAGCCTACAAGGCACTTCGATACTCCCTTCCCTGCCTTTAGTGCTTATTTATCTGACGGTGTTGCAACTTTAATGACAACAACTCAACATTGCTCTTCGAGTGTTGACACCCGCACGCATAGTATAAAGGCAAAACTTGTGCGCCGGAATAGCTTACTCACATACATACATATGCCTGTATATATGTACATAGACTCACAAGCATATATGCTGCATATGCCACATCCCAATTTGCCAAACGACTTCGTTACGACGTCGTTTCCGACTCATTTTGGTAAACAATTTGCTCGCCAGCCCCAAAAACGACTCGCCCGCGAACTGTGCTTTGCATCCGCAAAAAAAGATATACAAGTGAACTGCAAAATGATGTTCAAAATCTTTAACAAAAACCATCCAATTTCAAATTGTTTGCAATATTAAAAAAAAAACTTGCAGAATTTTTAAAGAATTTTCTTTATTGTTAACCGAGTTTACAAAAAGGAGAAGGTTATCACTTCGTCGGAATATTTTTTATTTATTTATTTATTTTTATTTTATTTTAACTTTAGACCACGTTAACCGATTTCTATAATTCTTTTTTAAAAGGAAAAGTGTTACCTCACTGGTCGTTCCATATTAATTTGGTTTAAATCAGAGCATCGGATTATGAAGAAATTAACGATCATTTTAAATTTTTATATGAGAACTGAAGTCGGCTTTTTTTTGCTTAAAAATTACTTATTTGTACATAAATTTCTTTACGAGTTCGAGTCAACCACATCATATAATTTTCTTTGAAGAAGTAAAAAAATCGTTACAGAAATGAGAGACTCCTAAATATTTCGTTAAGATTTCGGTACTTTGGTTTGCAGGGAGAGTACAAATTTTGTATGGAAAAACGACTTCCTATTCGATTAAGAAAAACGACGTCGGAACGACGTTGCCGTTTGTATAGAAAAAACCGACTTCGGTTCGGACGTCGTTTTGAGTTCACCCAAACGACTTCACCAAACGGTCCTCGCTCTGTGGCAAATTGGGATATTGTCTTGTACGTGTAAGTGTTTGCAAATCGAAAATTGCAAATGTGAAAATTCAAGTAGCTTGCAGCAACTAAACTGCATTATTGACGTTGAAAATTTGCCTTATTCAGTTATGTACGCAAGTGTTCAGTGCAATTTGTTGTTTCTGCATCAAATCACAATTCACACTCAGCAATGTTGCCACAAAATAGGTCGATATGCCATTTTGTTGCTACAATGAAATTTATGCCATTCGGCTGCATTGAGAGATGCAAAACGGACAGCTTTGCTGTGGAAAGTTACACAAAATTCCATAATTTATTTTGCCATTAAGATTTGTTTTTGTGGTAATGGATTTGGTTACAAGTAATTTTTGATGGCTAATACAATGGCAAGTAAATGGTACAGAATTCTTGAAAATCCATATTTTTCAAACGGAAAACTCTGCTTCTCTTCAGGAGACTTCCAGTAATAATACCCAATTGTTTACTTAACCAGTTTTTAATATTAACAATTTTTTATAGGTCCCTCAAAAACTAAAAAAAAGATGCAAAATTAGACGAAATCCGCTTTTCGCGTGTTTCATCTTTTGCTCCATTGAATAAGGTTTCATTGCGGTTTTTCCAATATACACATCTACATTCAAGGTATCTGCCTCTTGTGGTTGTGTGCGAACTTATATATTTCCAAATTTACATAAATAAGTGTAGATACGTACTTGTGCAACATAACTGTATATGCAACATATTTATTTAGCCTGTATGTGAATGTTCATATTACGTTTTGATAGCTTCAAGAAAAAATTTGTTGACGCTATTTATAAGATTGATTGTCAGTCAATTTGACGTAAAGCATTACATCGGTGACATATTGATTGAAGTGTTATATTTTTTGTGCTAAGCGAATGCCATTTTTTTTTTTAAGCTTTTATTGGATGCCATTATGTGTTATATTTTCTAGTCTATTTGCATTTTTATCTGCGCATAATGATGACATTTATACGTATAAACGTAAATTTAAGTTTGTGTAGCATCCTTATTGAAACTTTAATACAATTTGTATTAGAGATGTAACGGATATCCGATAGCTTTCGGGTTTGCCGGTTAGCCGGCCTAAATTTACCATTCGACCGGATACCGGATATTGAGTTACTATCCGGTATCCGGCCGGCCAGACAGCTTCTCAAAATTATTTTAAGTACAAGCGTCTTTGTTAAACTTGAAAAAACGTTTTAAGTGTGGGCTAAAATTCAAAATTTCCAATAAAATTAACTTCGGACGCTTTCCTGAGCGTTTATTTGTAGCGTTTTCATAGAGTCTGTCGTTTTGGATTTCCAGGGTTCAGAGTTGCTTGAGTAATTTATATTTTTTGGCCACTCTTTAAGTAACTAAATATCGGCCGCTGTGGCTGTGTGCAAGACTCGGGTTCAAGCCCTGGCCCGAGAAACAGCTAAACTAGAAAAAGTTTTCTCTAACAGCGGTCATTAAAGTAAGCAATACATGCGGAAAAATTTGTTAGTAACTGAAAAATTTATCGACAAGAGCTTTTGTATACACATATCGTTATGCGGTGGCGGAAATATAAATAGGGACGGGATATTCTAACAAGCTTTGGCTATTTTTCTTTGTTTTATTTAATATTTATTATCCGAATTTCATTGCACAAAAACATTGTAAAGAAATTAGGAAAATTCTACAAATTTCAACAAAGAAATCAGTATTTTTAGAAAATTTGTTGATATGCTATTTTACAGCCATAGCCATTTAAATTGTGGTATAGTAAAGTGCAAGTTTGAAAAAGCTGAAAAATATCTTTGATTTGTACTAATTATTTCTTTTATGCACTTTGCCATACAAAGTATGTTCGACAACTTTTTTATATGGAAAAATGAACAACACTTTGAAAAAAAAAATGCCGAAAATCGACGGTAAGTCTTAGCTTTTTCCACTAAAATTGAATTGGCTATAACACAGCATTCCAAAATTTTTTCTAAAAATTTTGATTAAAAGGTTTGCACCAGAATTGAACGGCTATAAAACTGAGTACTCAAAAATTTACTAAGAAATCTAATAGCCTGAAATTTTGATGAAACTTTGTCGAGTGTTCCTCATTTTTGTATGTACAAAGTTTGAAATTCATACTTACATGGTTTTCGTCAGATAACGAGCCATACTTTCATAAAAAAAAAACCAAAACCTGTTTAAATGTCGCATCCCTATTTATGTTTTCGCCACTGTTATACATACTTACATACATACATACATATGTGTTTATGTAACTTTGTATCCGCAGTAAATTTTTATATTCATTAAGGCTGATCTTACTTACATAAAATGCTCAGCTAATGACAGTAGTTGTGGTAGTTAATATGCATGTATGTAT
>NW_023458556.1:19506435-19513399 GCF_013731165.1 Rhagoletis pomonella
CGTTAGTAAACACGACGAATGCCGTTTGGACGGTTATGTTTAATATTTAAAACATCTCCTGAAAACAACTTGTTTTCATTGCCGTGTGGACATAATATTAGAGTCTGTCGTTTTGGATTTCCAGGGTCCAGAGTTGCTTGAGTAATTTATATTTTTTGGCCACTCTTAAAGTAACTAAATATCGGCCGCTGTGGCTGAGTGGTTAGCGGAGCATACTACCACTCCGCAAGACCCGGGCTCAAGCCCTGGCCCGAGCAACAGCTAAACTAGAAAAAGTTTTTTCTTAGAGGTCATTACAGTAAGAAATGTATGCGGGAAGATTTGTTTGTAACTGAAAAATTAATCGACAAGAGCTTTTTTCGATATGCGGTGGCGGAAATATAAATAGGGACGCGATGTTTTAACAAGTTTTGGCTATTTTTCTCTTATTTATTTAATATTTATTTGTTTTTTATTAAAGTGTAGCACGTTATCTAACAAAAACATTATAAGTCCAAATTTGATTGCACAAAAACATTGTACAAAACTTAGGAAAATTCGACAAATTTAAACAAAGAAATCCGAATTAATAGAAGATATGTTGATATGCAATTTTATAGCCAATTCAATTTTGTTACGCATTTTTTCCATACAAAGTATGCTCGACAATTTTTTCATATGGAAAAATGAACTACAACTTGCCCAAAAAAATGCCGAAAAATCGACGGTAAGTTTTAGCGTTTTGCACTAAAATTTAATTGGCTATAAAACAGCATACCAACATTTTTTATAAAATTTTTTATAAAAAAGTTTTCAACCAGAATTGAACGGCTACAAAACTGAGTACTCAAAATTTTTCTAATACATCGAATTAAAATGCCTGAAATTTTGTCGAGTTTTCTCATTTTTGTATGTACAAAGTTTGAAATTCGTACTTACGTGGTTTTCGCCAAATAACGAGCCATACTTTCATAAAAAACAAAACAAAAATACTCAAAACTTGTTTAAATGTCGCATCCCTATTTATGTTTTCGCCACTGTTATACATACATACATACCCACATATATATGTCTTTATGTAACTTTGTATCCGCAGTAAATTTTTATATTCATTAATGCTGATCTTACTTACATAAAAAGCTCAGCTAATGACAGTAGTTGTGGTAGTTAATATGCATGTATGTATGTAGGTAGTCATAGTAGTCATAGTAAAAGTAGTTGTGATTGTTTGATGTGTTTATTGCTTATAATGATGACGGCGTTGCTTGACATCAGGAAGTCTTAATAAGCGCAATTTCGGATCGTTAGTCGTTTGAGAGCTGCTGTGACTAGTACATACATATGTATGTACGCCGTTGAAGCGCACATTACATAGAGGATGGTGGCTCTAAAGATAGCATATCGACGTTACTTTGGCAAAATCACGTATCTCAGCAATCATTTCGCGTCTCGTAAAATGAACCCAAAATAGACCTTAAAATCTCATGATTGGTTATATTTTATTTATAAAGAACTAAAAAGTACCTAATCTTTAATATGCACATCAAAAAGTTATTAGAAATGATTTTTTGTTTTTAAAAGAGAGTTTCATTTTTGTTAGAGGATGTTGTTTGAGTGCGTTTTGAGATACGAGGTTTTGCCAAAGTACTGGCAACCAAACATACATAAGTACAAATCTACATACATACATATGTACTCAGAGAAACTTACAATCAAATTTAGTCATTCCGTAGTGGTATCGTAAATTTCTTTACGAGTTCCACCGTCTGCCTGTCTGTCGGTGTGGGTCTATCTGTAAGGCGGTTGTAAGAAAATATGGGCACTTAACGTCAGTTGACTTACTTTAATGTCGTACACAACGTGGTAGGGAATTTGCTGCTGCTGCTGCTTTTTGGTTGTTAATGGTGTTACGATGACAAACGAGTACACATACATACATACATACATAGGCTTGCTGTGTTCCTGTTATAAAGAAAAGAAAAACACACGTACACACACAAATTCATATGAACAAGTTATTGAATTATTACAAAGCGTGCTCTTAGTAGCTATGTATTACTGTTTCCTACAGGGAAAACCAGCAGTGTGCCAGCCACTTAAGTAATCAACTAATTTCAAAATTTAGATTGTGGATTATGGCTTTATATTATTTCTTATTTTAATGGCAATCAAGATGTTTATATCTACGCCGAAATAAGCCGATTTTACCATTTTTATTTTATAGTGAGCCTCCGTCAGTATTATATTGATACATAAATTTCTGCATAACTTCAAATACTTACTCCCTGTAATGCTGTATGAAGATTTTATTTATATGGAAGTGACCATGCCCACTTTTCTAATAACCTCGATTCTTATACCTGAGTATGCGATGGACTTGATATATGTATCGTAAGTAATTCTATACATCTAATGATTTTTTATCAGGCGGAAAAACGTACTTCGAAATGCCATAACACGATTTGAAGTGCTCAGTAAGCGCCTGACTTCGAAATCTTAGAAATTTCTCGCAGGGTAGTTCTCACGTTACTAAAGTAGTACTAGTTTACCCGCAATAAATTTGAAAGTCAGTGAATTTTAAATTATATCTTGTATGTATTCATTCACATTAAATAATACATGTGTACATACATGTGTGCAGATATCTTTGGGGGCTTGTTCTTGAGTATTCTGTAACGGAATCATTGAGTAAAATGCAGCAAAATTTTGATTACTGAAAATGTTCCTACTTACTTGGCATATATGTATGTATAGGGCGTGACACAATGTTAGGGCCACCCGGTACTGATGTTTTGAGTATTTATTTTTTTGTTTTCAAATTAATTTTAATATTTTTTTTTTTTTATAAAAGTTCATTCTATAACAAAGACCATATAAATCCAAGTTTCAAACTTTATACCCAAATAAAAAAAAAAACAAAGTTTCATCAAAATTTCACACTTATTATTTTTTGGCATGCAGTTTAAATGCTACTAAATTATTATATAAGTAAATGGGAAGTTACGAGTGGCTTTAAAATACCGTTGATTTTTGGTAATTACAAACAAGAAATAAAAAAAAATTCCGCTGTATTTGGTAGCCTCTCTAAACTTGCACTTTATTATACGAGTACTAGAACTGAATGGGCTATGGAAATGCACATTTTGCTAAAGATTCTGAAAAAGTGAAATTTTGCTGAAACTTTTGTTGAGTTTTTAAGATTTTTGTATTTATATACAAAGTATAAAGCTAACTTTAAGAATAATTAAAACTAAATAGTAAAAAAGAAATGGAAATAACTTATCAGTATAGGGTGACTTTATTATTATGGCGGGCACTATATGAATGTACGTATGTAATAAGTGTGCACCTATATAAATATATATGAACATTGGGATTTGCACTAGAAACGAAAGCGACACATTTGTAGCATTTCTTTTAACAGCTGTAAATTAAATTCAATTAAGCGACTAAAAATAGATAAATAATTTTATGCTCAAAGTTAAGCAGGATAAACTCAACTCAATAAAGAGGCTGTGCAATAATTTCAGGATCATTGACTAGGGGCAGAATTATTCCAACTCAGGATGGAAGACCGACCTAGACCCATATCCAAAACTTTTTGCATTCACAGGTAATTTTTTTATGGCCATATTTAGTTTGCAATTTTTTCCCGAGTGTTTTAAGAATGAATGGAAACAACGGTTAAAATTCATATTTGAGCGAGGTATGTAGTTTGGGTACATCTATAGGGTGATCTGTCTACACGTATTTTAAATTTTGAATAAAACACTTAAAACATGTTAGGTCGCTACTACGCTGTAGGTAATCCATTCGGAAGGTCCAATTTTCAATTATTATTACAAAACTCCAAAGAAAAAAAATCCAGATAACTAGCTGAAACCAAAAGTGGCTGACGTCACGAGCTTCAATTTCAGTATAATTTCCCCTGGAATAACTACATTGAAAACATGCTTCTAAGTCAAAGATTTCTTTAGTACCTTTCATTGGATACCAATACTTTAATATTTTATTTATCTTATCAATTTAATTGAAATACGTTTTTAAAGAGCTAAACCACTTTAGCATCCATATTATAAGCTGTCATTTATCTTATACATTTAATTGAATTTAATTTTTCAAACAAGTGGCAACCCAATCCAAAAATATGTTAGAAATCGAGCTTTCTTTTGGTGATGCAGTCTAATGTATATATATATATTCGTGATGAATACTTAAGAAAAATTGTTTACGCCGATATTTAATTACTGTTAAATAAAATGACTTAAATTTTAGTCTGTTGCTTTGAACTTCGGACTCAAGTGAGAGTAAAAGGAGAACAGATGCAGAAGTGCACGGGAACGCAAAAAGCATTATTTCCTGTAAAAACGTCGGTCGGTTTGTTTACATGTCATCGGTACAGCACTGATTTGGCTGAAATATCACTAAATAATTATTAAAATCTATACATATTCAAATATTTCGTTGTTTACTTCCATTTTTTAGCAAATATAAGGTTATTTGCTTTCACCGCTTTCTGTTTTTGTTTCCACATGTAAATCAGCTGATTGTTTGACACTTTTCATGGAAAACAAACTCCGGACTAAATCCTGTAACTTCTGACTAGGAACAGTTGCTCAATTAAATCCTGTAAACCGGACTGCTATTGGAACAGACTATTTATGCGTGCAAGTAAACGGTTTTAGATGACTGCGTATGGTGATACGGGGCGTATACGTTACATACGCAACTACGGGTATAAGGACGCATGAGTGGTTATTTTTACTTTCTTTAGTATATATTTTTCAAATTTTCATTTAAATGCAATTTCGCCTTGGGATCTTGTTCTTTATACAAGATAATGCACTTTCTAAGATAAGTGTGCATCGTGAGATTTGCTCATATACATACATACATACAAAGGTAAAGAAAGTACTTATTTCGATAAATATAGATTGCGCCAAGAAGCTTTTACGCAAGCGACTACAACTTCAAATTTATCTAAATACATACGTACATATATTCCTAACACACGAACATAAATGAATGCCAGAGTATATTAAGTATTACATATATGAAAGTAGAACAAAAACAAGATTTCGCAAGTATTTAGCAATCAATACATCGGCCATAATATGCGCTATATAAAACTTAATTAAAGCTCGAATTGCTTCACCACGAATTCTAATGCAGCTGTTTATAGTTTTCAAATTACATGAATTCGAAACTTCAGAGTGCAATAAACAGTCGCATTGAAAACGAAAAAAAAACACTTTACAAAAAAAAAACAACAACAACAACAAAATCACTGTAAAACTGCTATAAATTGCACAATTCATGTGTAAAACGCTGACATTCGATCGCATTTACCATTGTCATAAAGCCATAAGCATAAATTTTCTCATTAAATTTTCGCCAATAAACGACGAAACGGTGTCGCGCTACATATGCACGAGTGCATACTTACATACATACACATATGTACATACATATGTAAAGATGTATGTACATATGTTTGTATATGAGTGCTCATTCATAAATACATACAAACAGACGAATGTGGCGCATGGCTTGACAATGAACGCAAAAAATTAAATAAACTAATAAAAAAAAGAGTAAGTGTGTATATATGAAAATTGAATATAATATGAGTATATTTGTGTATGTGAGTGTATATGTCATTTAGTTGCTATGAAATTTGATTTCGCAGTGCGTAAGTGAGAGGCGCCCCTATGCGTTCCTCCGATGTTTTTGGTTTTTGTTTGTTTTGGAAGTGGGGCAAAGCATTGTGAGACAAAAGTGTGCGAATTACCTTTCGGTCAATGCTTCAAAAACCCACCACAGCAATTAAAACTAGAGATGGGACTAAATATTTAAGCCCGATCCCGCCCATCCCGACACACAATTTTTAGATTTCGAATCCGCCCATCCCGACGATGCGACCGGTTGCCTTCTGATGTCGCCGCAACATCACCTGCACGACGAGGCTCAAATGCTCCCATAACACAATGTTCTGCAAGAAGTTCCTAGAAGGGTGCCACACTAGCGGACATCCGAAAAACTACTGCTTGCAGAAGAGCCCTCGCCGGGCACATCAGGAGGCATCTCTACGAACTGGCGGACGAAGTCCAGAGGTTTATAAAACAACCCCTGTACCCAACTGCATCCCGGCAGGCCCTGAGTGGCATTCACAGGGGGTCGGTCTCGAGTTATATAGACTCTTGACCTGTGAATCTCGTTTTGATCATACAACCACCAGACGAGTACGAGACAGGGCTTCATCTGCCTCGGGAGACTCGCACCACAATAGCCCAACTTCGCTCTGGCTACTGCAGCAGGTTAAACTCGTACCTGAGCAGATTAGATGCAGATGTGCCCAAAGAGTTCCCGGCATGCGGAGAGACACCCCATGACTCATGACATCTATAGGGAAATAATTTTCGTCTTGTCCCGCCCCCTAATTTTTTTTGAAACAGTCCCGATACCGCCTATTTTGAAATGAATATCGTGAGTTCCGATATCCCGCGACCATCTCCAGTTGAAACTATCGCAAGGTATGACTTCGTGGAGGAGGTAGTGCTCATTGCCTATTGCAGAGCGCTGTACCTGTTTTCTATGGTGTATGCACGCAGTTTGTGAGATTTTCTTCATAGTTCATAGGCCAGCAATATCATTCTACAAATATGTGTAATCATCTTCGTGCCTATGATTTTGAATTCATTTATGCATTTGTATGTGTGTGTATTTATACGTGCCTTTGTACGTAGCACTGCCGCAAAAGGTGCGCGGTTTATCTGCGGTGGAGGCATTTTGACATTGCCGGGCAAGTAAATGGAGTGCCAAGCTGTAACCAGCACAAACCGAGTTGCGTGGAAAGGGCACAAATCTACATATGAATATGTATGGATGTGAGCAGTGCTGCCAGAATGATTTTGTATTTGTTACCAAAATTCTCAAAAAAGTTACCAAATTCGACAAAAAATTACCAAACTTATTTCAGGAGACA
>NW_023458556.1:19513499-19547594 GCF_013731165.1 Rhagoletis pomonella
TTTCACAAGTGCCCTCCTCGAGCCATGGCCCATTGGTCTCTTCTAATCTCGTGATATGCCAGGTTGCCATGAGTATACCAATTTTACCTCTGTTTTCACACAGGAGGAAATTAGTACATTTCCTGACAAGCTCATCGACCCTGCATTTTCCTTCAATACCTCTTATGTCCCGGGCTCCAAATGAGACTGACCTTGAATACGGCGCTAATATCGTTTAGAGTTGCGAGGAATTCCTGTGCAACCTTTGATGTTAGCATTGCCGCATTCATTGTTTTGATGGCCGCCTGGCTATTCGAGACGATATTAATCGTAGTCTTCGTTAAGGTATGTGTACTAGGGTACACATACACCTTCTTCATAGCTGAAACTTGTGGCTGATAAACGCTGCAGTGGACGGATAATTCCGTCTAAGATAACTTCAAGTTCTTTTTCCTAATAGGACCAACTGAGACAAAGAACAATCTTAACCCCAAATTTGGTTTACTCTCCGTCCCAAGATCGACTATTTCGATAGAGTGGGGTACATCACCAAGGATACTGATTTCCACTAGCACAAGCCAAGTTAACTTTGTCTTTTGAGCTGAGCTTTAGACTTCATTGGTCTGCCATGGACAGTAGACAGCTTAAATCCATCTGCCGTCAACAAGGAGAACTATAGCACTGCTCCACCTACGAAGTAAGAACTGTAAATAGCTCAGACTTCGCTTCCTAAGATCGCCATACCGACATGGCATTTGACCTATGTAAATAACATTCAGCCAAGGGACCTTGCTAGGTCTTTTAACGATACGCAGATTGAAGAAGATTAGTAAGCAAAATTATTTCTTACAACAGATCAACTTTGTCTGCGGTAAAAAAACGTACACTAATCCCTCCCTGGTCTACCACAAATCTACTCAAATAGAAGAGTAGACGCCTTGAAGAGAAACGAAAAATCATCGAACAAATTTAATTACAATCTTAGATTTGAATTCAGCTACACCTCTACCTTCATTGGACTAGTGCAGTCGTTAGCAATTTATTCAGCACCAGTTCGTAAAAATTTTTATGTGACTGTAATTGGCTGTTTATAAAATAACAACACTAACACTAAATATTTTATTTTGCACTTTTTGTTTTCTGTTCGCTACCAAACCGGTTTAGTGCGACATCAATGACAAGAATTGCAGCCAGTGGCAGTCACAAAATAACTGTACCATTAAATGCAAATGCACTAAAATAATAAAATTCGCATAAATTGCAAATTCTAGTTACCAAGCAATTCAATGCTAATTTATGCGCCGCCAGATGCATTTATTTGCAGGTTTCACAAAAGTGTAAAAATGCAACAAAGAATTTATAGCAGATACATAGGTATAAGACACCAATAACCCAAGCGAACAGCAATGAATAAATAGCTTATTGAACGAAATGGCAGAAAATCAAAGATCACGTCAACGACATTTTCGCCAACGCTAGCTCAGCGAGAGATCGCAACATGTTGAGCGAGAAGCACGTACATATGTATGGATGTACATATGTAGATATGCAACATGTTGCTGCCGCAACCGGTTTCTACACGTTAACTCAACCCATTCATGCCACAACGCATAGAAAGAAAAAAAAAAACAATAAACCTCAAAATTTGGCGTCACAATTCAAAGCAAGCAATCATCCATGCACATAGTAGTATTAGTAGTAGTATAACAACAAAAAAGAGCTGCCACAGCAACACCAACGCTACATAAGTAGCTGCTCATAAATGCAACACTGCGACTAAAACAGAATTGCGCGCTCAGCTTCAGCGTACCTACTACAACGACAACAATCAAAACTAATCACAACACCGCCGCACCTCAGCGCTACAATGCCAAGCAACAAATTACACTGTTGGCTGATACCTCCATTTACTGCTGAAGCGAAGGTAGCGGAGAGCTGAGAGCGCCACATAAACACACAACTTGGACTACTTGGATGAGCTGTATGCGCAATACACCGCTAAACTGCTGGCAACTTGAAACGGTGCTATCCGTACCAGGCACGACGATGTTACGCGCTTCACCAAGCAAAAGCACAAACAAAACTAAAAAATCCGCCACGACATTATTTGTACAATACAACAGCAATGAATAATAAACAAAACCAAACAAAACAAAATAACTAGTCAAACCTCGACAAGATCACCTCCAAGCAGCGCGGCTTCTCCTCCCTGAGATGGCTGGCTTTACGCCACGCATAAAAAATAAAAATATGCCGGTAAGCACCGACATTGCACAAACACATTGAGAGAAACAACTTACGTGTGACCAGCGGTAGACAGACTAACAGATCAGCACCGCATTCCTCCCAGCCAACTCACTGCGGCGCGATCGCAACCAGAGGTGGTGTATGCGAGGAATAGCGAAGAGCGCCAGAGCTCACGAAATGAATTAAGTTGAGTTGATCCAAGCGAGACGTGCTGCCGCAATGGCAATACAGTACAGTGTTGTGCGTAACGATAGCAGCATGTTCGTGTGTGAGACGTGTGGTGTTTTTTTGATTGATTGTTTTTTTTCCCCAATTTGGAAACAGAAATTAAATCGATCAACCAAGTTTACTGACAACCACTGAAGAGCACACCCGGTTTCTTAGTCGGCAATGCAAAAAATATGATTTAATGCCATTGTAACTCCGTCTTTCGACTCGGGACACGAATTGGCAACTGCGCTCAGTCAAATATAAATGGCAAAGAGATTACGAATTGAAGGATAGGATCAGAAATTTTTTCCGCCCAACAAATCACATCCTCTAAATAAGTAGATTGTCTTCAGAAATAAAATAGAACAACATCGAACGAGAAGAAACTCAACAAAAGTTCCATCCTTGAGACTTCCTTGACCTCGGCGATGTTGTCACGATAGATGATATATCCCTAAAGTTGGAAAGAGCTTATAGTTTACTCCCAGAAATAAATCCACGGGGACAGTCCGGGATCCGTTAGAGATATGAATTTGTTTTACGTGATAATAATATAATGTATTGGCTATATATACTACGAACAACGAAAATCTGGAAAAGGACGAGGTGGTATATAGAAGTTAAGATAACACTGGTCTACAAATTTCAACTTTTTTTCTGCGAATAAGACGGGACCTGGTGTTTCTGAACGGATTTTTCGTGCTGAACACGAATCCGGGGTCAAAAATGTCCCATCACGTCACGTTTTCGAGAAAAAAGGGGTTGAAACCCCTAAAAACAGCGTTTTTGGCCATTTTCGAAAAATTATAGAGCTGAACCCTGACGTGGTACAAATTTTGCATATATCAGAAATTAAAGGCTAAACCGTGCCCTTTCGAATGAGCCCTATGCCGAATTGATCGCGTGCACCCTTAAAGCAGGGGGTGTATTTGTGTTTAGGGGTGCAGGAAAAATTGATCACAGAAAGAATTTAATCTTAAACGATCATAGAAAATTAATAATGCCAAGGTTTTAACTATATTAAAAGTCGCTGATTACGAATCTGCAGTTAGATTTTAAAAATTTAAGATGACGGGTCGAATATGGTGGATATAAAAATTTCAAATTTAATAATGTTCAATAAATTATGGTACGTAGGATTTTTTAGGTCGCTGATTATTCCGGCATAGGGCTCATTCGAAAGGGCACGATTTAGCCTTTAATTTCTGACATATACAAAGTTTGTAGCACGTCAGGGTTCAGCTCTACAATTTTTCAAAAATGGCCAAAAACGCTGTTTTTTCCTGCACCCCTAGACACAAATACACCCCCTGCTCCAAGGGCACATGCGATCAACTTGGCATAAGGCTCATTCGAAAGGGCACAATTTTACCTTTAATTTCTGACATATGCAAAGTTTGTAGCACGTTAGGGTTCGGCTCTACAATTTTTCGAAAATGTCCAAAAACGCTGTTTTTAGGGGTTTCAACCCCTTTTTTCTCGAAAACGTGACGTGATGGGAAGTTTTGGACCCCAGATTCGTGTTCAGCACGAAAAATCCGTTCGGAAACACCAGGTCCCGTCTTATTCGCAAAACCCTTGTAGACCAGTGTAATCAGATCACGAAAGCTGACTTAGAGGGCAACTTCGAAATAATTCACTTCCCGGCGGAAGCGAATGAAAGCATGAAATCGTGCTAAGCTAGGACGAGATACCAGTTGCTGTTGTTCTAACAGCGTTTGGAGAAACATGGTGGTGTGAGAGTCCTTACCCAGATTTGAATGCGAGTCGTTCCGGTTACGGAGACCGAACTATCGTGGGAACGACAAGCTTCCAGTCATCATAGTTGGCTCCAATATGGACATCGGAATAGGCTCTGGCGTTTTCACTCAGCAATCTTTCATGGAAGATGTTTGCATATTTCGAGACTTCAACAGCATTTTCGGGGCTGAGATATATGCGACTATAGTGGCTGCGAACCGGATAAGCATGATTGGCGGACGGTCAAGCAGCGATCAACGGCCAGAAAGGACTTAGTTGGTATGCATTCAAGTATGCCGAAGATCCACACGATATTCTGTTTGCATTCTGGGAAATGAGAAGCCGATGTGTGCGAGTGAAAGAAATTTCAGTTCCCATTGACGTTAATATTCGCATGAGTGGAAGAGATATATAGTGCAATAACTAACGCCAGCTCTCTTTTGGAGTTTGAAGAAGCACTCAAAACCGAGCGTTCGGCTTCTTACTGGAATTCAACGCTATATAGTCGATTACCCACGTAGTGGCCAGGCTTGGAGCTCCGTATAACGATTTCTGTAGAATCTGTAGATATGAAGAAGAAGTAGAATCCATGCGTGTACTTCTTATGCGAACGCTCTGCACTTCGAAGAAGGCGCTTAGTATTTCAGGAAGGACCACTTATTGAGAACTTAAATAAATAGTTAGGGGATAAGTCTGTCAAAGACTTAACTAGGATTCACCGGAAAATAACGATGGTTTTAAGACTTGGAGCCGGGAAATATTTGCTCCTGGGCATTACAAAGAGCCTGTGCGACCTCCATGTAAACCTTTTCGTAGAACAGTCCCTCTAACCTTAAATAAACCATTGGTAGGCTGAAAAGATTGCTAAAAAATATACTACTTAACGCTTTTAAATATGAACGTACGATATATGCAGCTACCATAATCGAAACTCCGCTAGATGATTAATCCCGGGGCTATACTTAGACAGATGTGGATCAAACGGAACCAAATCACTTATCCCAGATAGAAAATTAAGTAAATATATAAGGCTATGCACGGTCGCGTCGAAATGCTGACAAAGGTTAAGGAAGACTAAGTTTGAAACACTGCTCTTCTTAGGAGTTTACTCGATCGCCACAAAGGTTCATTGTGGTGCCCACTGCCCGGCTCCTCGGCAGAATATCTGAAAGGCACACTAAACGACTTAGCTAGATTTTCAATTGCAACGAGACTGTTTGAATTGTTGTTAATTATTTCACATGGACGCATACTTGTAATTTATGGTACATATATGTACAACTATATTACGTATATGTATACAAGCTTCGAGATCAATTGTTGGGATGCTTATTTTGCCGCTCTGCTAAGTATAGACAATTGCAAGAACACAACCGCATGACAACGAAGCGAAATTCAACGTTGGCTGGAAGCCGGTCAAGTATGCAACTTTTATTAATGCACTACACATACATATGTACATAAATACATATTTATTTGTGCATGTATATACATATGTATGTCTATTTTCTTGTCTGTATGAGAAAACTGAATTTTTTTATTATTTTACCACTTTTGTCGATAGGTATTAAGTGCTTCACTACTTCGTAACTCGCCTGCTTCAGTGTATTCAGGAGGTTTGTTGGCTGCTGGTGGCGTAGAGATGAAGTCACTGTAATTGCATTGCTAATTGCATGGAGTATAAATTAATATGTTGCTTGACATAGCTGATGTTGACAACACTGCTCTGCCACAAGTTGTACTATAATATCGATGCGCTTACTGCTGACATCTTTAAAAATAAAACTTCACGACTGAAATGTTGCTGTGCGAATGATGGGTAAAAAATTGACTTAACATTTTAAAGCCAGAGAAAAAAAAAATGCACTTGATGTGGCTGTCGCTGGTAAGAATACTTATACTTAAAGTAGATAGCATGCCATGAAATCACGACGGGGGAATTGTAGTCTTCCCGGCTAAACCATTTAGAGGTCCTGATGAACTTCGTCAGACATCTTTGATTTTTAATCGCCATTTCATATAGGCCACCAAAAATAAATTCGCAATCTGCTGCTGGACAGTGCGGAATGGTAACTGGGAAGCTAAATAATTGCCTCTTCTTCTTCTTAGCTTTTTGCAGCTTCTACAGCATCTACGAAATGCTACTCCGTGTAGTTCAGCAAGCTAACATCTAAGGTAATGGGCAGCTAGCGTACCAATGGCGTACGATATATGCTCTCTTCTGAGGGGACACACTAACCCCTGTATCCATACAAGTATGGACTAGAAGAGTATAAGTTTAGCTAAGCTTGAAATCTATACCAATACCTTTTTTCTAGGAAGAGTCTGCTTAAATGTGAACTTTTACAAGTTCGTCTGTCACATAGTATCCTTCTAGAGCCTTGTAATCGTAAACCCAAATGAGGCCAACTATGCTCTGCTTAGCCCAGTTATTGTAGAAATTAAGAGCACTCCAGCAAATGTTTTGAGTCTATCCGGACAAACCACAATCCCGGGTGCAGACAGGCTATCACTGAAAATGAAAACATCATTACCAATTGCGCAAAATGAGCTGCTCGGCATAGGAGAAAGCTCCTCCTTTCACTTTGACAATGAGTTGTGAACCACCACTGAAGTTTCGTTACTACCAGGTGGAGTGCAAGAGCTTCCCACTTTTTCTTTTCCTCCCTGCTTGAGAATTCTATAAAGAAATTTCTGTTCGGAACAAAATTTTGAACTCACCGGTCCATGCTGATTTGTTGTAAGTAAAATTTTTCCGGCATGCAGTAAACGAAAGTAGCAAAAGCGGCCAGGTGCTGTTCCACCAGATGCCATCGAAGAACAGCCAAGAACGTACGTAGACTTGCCTTTTTGCTAGGCATGTTGATCGTTAGACACCAGTCGGCTGTCAACGGTAACATAAAGGTAGGCGGTGACTATTCCAAAGGACATAGAAAACATAGAAGGTGCATAAGTAGCAGTGGATTAAATTCCAACAAAACGCGGCTAGAAGTTCACCACCGACTGGTTGCCTTCAACAACATGCAGAAAAAGGGGGTCAAGTTCACGTATGGATCATTTAGTACCTATACCGATAGTCAGGAATCTCGAGCATCTCTAAACCCATTCAAAATGATATCAAGGTTTGTGGACAATTGTAGAATTCCATTTTAGCAACTAGCTATGCTAATATGGGACGGAGGTGGCAGGACTGTTAGTCGCGAAAATAAATGACAAAAAGGAAATCCACGAGATTCATAGCTCCCACTTAAGGAGTTCCTAAATGAGTGGATGAATTATAATAGGAAGAATCTCGTACTGGCTTTTTCATATGATACTAAAAGTAAAGATACCATCTCGGGAAGATGTTTCTTTCTACAGCGACGGACTGCAGGCTCTGAGCCATAGACTCGTACACCTCGACGACCGAATAAATCAAATAATTAACTTATGGTTGAGATATATTTCAGTGGGTCTACACTTAACGAGGCTCGAATAAGAATTTATATGATTTGTATGGAATTTGACCATATCCCTTATCTTTGGAGGAATGTTATGGTAGTCTTCAGTCCTAACCCGGGGTAGGATGATTATGCTCTAGCAAAAAGCTTCAGGTCAAAACATTATTTATGCTAAAGAGCCAGGAGCGCAGCCTCTGTAGTCTGCACCAACTTGCAAGCCCTGTAAATCAGCTCTATAGGGCCTTACAGAAAAGATCCATGTGGAGCTGGAACCCGACAAAAAAATTGAAGTTTTTGGTGATATTTAGGGGGCGTTTGACAACGCTACTTTTGACTATATGCTTTGGGGGTAACTCGTTATACGAACCTGACATTGGGGTCCCTTTTGGGAGGAAGTACTTGGTTATATTTTCCACGAGGGAGCAGTGGAGAGATCCGGACACTTTTGGAAACTAAGTAACTTTTTTTATATCAACGGCTCTAAGACTAAAAATCGAACTGGACTTGGGAACCGCTCTCAACCCTTCAAAAGTAGTTTAGGAATGCAAGTTGATGATGAAGTCTGCTGAAAAGGGAAAGGAGCTTTATCGGGCCATTTTGGTGTTCAAAGCATCGACCTCGCTGGTGAATTGGATAACTGGCAATTTTCGAGCCAAGCATAGCGGAAACTCTGAGGTACATCAGAGATCTCATAAATAAGGCTCATGAGAACCACTAACGTAATACTGTTACCTGTAAATCTACCAAGGGTTTGATGAATAGGCCGGATAGGGTACTGACGAAACTCCTCAGACATTTGGTCACCAACTGCAGGTATCAGAAACGTTATACTCTGGATATTTAGTACAGTGCATTTTCTCTACAGCTGTCCGGCATTCACTAGACTGAGATGGGCCTTGTATGGGTCGGATGTATTAAGAATGGACAAACTACTAATTTCTCACGCCCAGCTGTCTTTTCCTATCCTTTAAATGATCTAGCGCATATTACTATGCATTAATCCTATTCCCAATACTGGCTTATAATACAGACATTTAAGCATTGCAATTGTATACAATTAATGATTTAACGCGGTAATACAAAATAACTCTTCCTCTTTCAGTTTTGATTTGTGAGAAAATATATTGCAGCAATTTTTACACAAAATCCTTAAATGCTACTGTTTCAATAAATTTTTTACCATACTTGTAAAAAAACTGAAGACAAAAAGACCTCGCGCGCGCACAAAAATTGTATTAGTGCATTTTTTTTTTGCATGCATTCCATGCGCTGGAATTTATTACGCTTATTTGTATCCCCGGCAAATGCAAGTCCATGTACGTACTGCTGATATACATACATATTTAGTAAGCACATATGTACATATGTATGCCACATACATATATATATGGATGTAAATAAAACGCGCTGCGCTCACATTCACTAAAAAGTGTGGGAAAATAACCAGTTTGAGTGCAAAAAATTGCTGTAAGCCAATTTCATGGAAACACTGACGTGGCGGCAGTGCGCCCCCGTGCACTGTGCGCTCTAATGTAGTGTGGGCGAAGAGCGGCAACGTGCCCCGGGGGCATGTGTGTGAAAATGGAAAGCACAGTATCTAAGTGTCAGTAAAAGCGCACAGAAAAGTGCCAAAAAAGCAACCAACAAAAAAATTCAGTCAAAATTGTACATTTTATTTATGAAAACAGCAACTTCTACGTACAGAGTTGAAATTTTATGGAATTTTATTTTGGTAGGCAAATCGCCTTACACCATGTATTAGCAATTTGTTTATGTATTTTCGTTAAAGTCTGTTGTGTTGTATGCGCTTACAGTTGTATTTAAAGTTACACGAAATAGTGGCAAAGGACATGAACAAGTTTATCGATGCGGGTTGCAAAGTTACTTACTTCGTGCACTTTGTACGATGGCAGCGGCCTTGTTTCCACGGCACACTCACATTCATTCACTTATAATATTTACTACATATGTATGTAATTATATATGTACATATATACCATGCATATATGTACTTCTAGTCAGTGCATGCATATGGTTATTAAATTAATAATAAATTAATTTTTTGTATTCTTGGTATTCGAAATCAGTTGGCTGCACGGTGAGGAGCCCTTTAATATGGTGTAAGGATATAATTGCTTATGACCTTGGTTTATCGGCAATCTGAAACGTACTATTTATGCATCCTGTTCACGGCACCCTTTCTGGAGTTCGGAACCAGTCCTAAATTCGGCAGATGGGAACTAGTTCGCTCTGCATCCCTTTTTCTATATGTAGTATCGAACCAGTTCTAACGACGAAAAAAGTAACACAATGAGTCCATTTGGTATTCCCGCGGTTGCCATTTTACATTCCAGAAGGTCACAAAATGTTCTAATGTTAATAAAAATTTTTGTTTTGTATTACCAAATCACGAAAAAGCATATCTGAAGTGCAGAAGGAAAGCGTATATGAACGAAAAACTGCCCAACGAATATCTATTTAAAGCAGCGATGGGCAGAGAGAGCTTCAACTATGCACGCGCCTATACAAAATGTATAGAAAGCTCAGAAGCGGGCAAGGCGGTGCCCATCGCCGATTTAAAGTAAACTAGCCTTTCTGAGGCTGTCAGTAATTTACCCATAAAAAAGTACCAAGCCTTTGCCTGCGACTGGCAAGTGTAGGAAGATTGATAAGTTTTTCAACGACTCGTATAAGTGGAAGATTATATTGAGAATCCCAATGGAAATTTGTTAAAGCAACAAATAGGAATTGCTTTTGTATTGATTCTATCTTTTCTGAGTAAATGTAATATTTAGGATTCCAAACCATACAACTGTATTTCAGAATCGGTCTAGCTAGTACACTACACCTTTAGCCTTGTCGACTGTCACATCAATGTGAAGATTAAAATTAGGTTTAGAATCCACTGTGATGCCAAGGTCCACAAAATTGTATACCTGCTCCAGGTTATGGTTACCTATTTTATAAGAAACTGGCTAAACAGCTCTTCGCTAGAAGCACATTACTTTAAAAAACCTCATACATACTATACAGTGACTTAAACAGTTGTTCACGTGTTGATTTTTTTTTTTTTTGTAATATTCACAAAGTTTTTCAAGTGAAATTTTTAGTTTTTATTTTTTTTATGAAAATATTGTTCAAACTTTCACCAAAATCATATAAATCAAAGGGTCAAACTTCATACAAAAATTTAGGAAAATTCATCTAATTTTCGTTACGTTTTTCTTGTTGCAATTAGAATCCTTTAACATCATTGTATTTAAATTTTTATTGAAGTTTTTGAATTCTTCAGAATTTCTTTGCTAGTTAATTTTTATGACCTAGTATTTTATGCTGATTTGTTTAGAATGTTTTCAAGATTTTTCTCCAAATATTTAATGACTTTTAGGAACTCTGCAAAGAATTTTCAGGAATTTTCGTTTTTAACCGACTTCTGTATGTATCTATGTGCGAACGTAAATATGCATAAACATGTATACGCCTGCATGCCGTAGTGAAAGCTCTATTAACTACACACTGCTTTTTTATTTTCATCTAGAATCCAGTGATTTGGCAGTCTAAAAATCTATGAATACACGTATGCCATGGTAAAAGCCAGTTCGTTCTATCACTGCGCTGGCAAGTTAGAGTGAAAACAAAAAACGCTAAGGAAAAAGAAAAAAAAAAACAACTGCATAAAAGGCACTCAATGAAATATTGCCAGCGGATATAGTTGCATGTGCTGAAAGTAAAAGCAAGTAAAAAGTGAACAAATTTAAAACGAAAAGCAAAAAATAAGAGTAGCCTATATAGGCTTTCAAAATTCCAACGGCGAATAGCTTCGAATTTTTAACAGCACTCACGCAACAAACAGTTGAAAAATAGTCTTAAAAAACTGAACAATAAAAATATGCTGCTGTCAAAAGTGACCGTTAGTTAAGTAAAATAAAGCACCGCTGCTAAAAGTCAAAATCAAATAACGCCTGCAGCCGAGTTGCTAGTACGAAAAAAAAACGTTTCGAAAATCCTCTAAAAAATATTGCACGTCGAGCAACAGCTTTGCCATTCCAAGTACCCAGCGTTGCCATTTAACTTGCCGCATATGTCAAGATTTTCTTGTTATAGACTTTTTTTAATCTTCCGCGGCTAGTTTTAGTTTCGACATTTTTTTAAGCCGCGCGCTGTTAAAGAGCAAGTTGTTTTTGTGGAGATTTAAATGCCAATAAGTGAAGCTAAAAAGCTATGGGTAACGGATGCTTCAGCGAACAAAGTAAATAAGAAAACTAAAAACGAATTAAAATTAATTAAATTTCAGCAGTAGTTCAATGCAAAGTGACTATTTTAGAGCTTACAGGTTACTGAAAAAATAGAGCCTTCTCACCCAGTCACATCTATCTATCTCTAGCGATAGGTTAGGTTAAGTTTGCTGGCCAGCCACTGTGTGGCTTCCATAACCTTACCAGAAATGTAACGAATGTTGAAGAACATCGCTGTCCACTTGGCAAACTGGAACAACTTGTTGTACCCAGATTAGGAAGAAAACCTGCTGCCAGTAGACTCATCCGCAGTCTGCTAAGGGCAGAACACTCGCAGAGGATATGCTCCACTGTCTCCTCCTGCGTTCTGCATCTTCTACAGAACTTATCGTTACTCTGAGCCAGCTTATAGACGTGCGATGCTAGCTGACAATGTCCAGTTAGAACAGTCACCAGTAGCCTAGCGTCCTCCCTCTTGAGGGAAATGAGAAACTGCGTGAGTTTCATGTCATATGCTCTGCACATAACCCTAGACACCTTGCAGCCTTGCGTTTTATTCCACGCCTTCTGCGCCTTCCAGATCATAGACAGATCAAGTTCCCGTTTAAGCGCTTGGAGGGAAATCGGCACCTCCTCTATCAGCATGGTTTCCGGCAAAGCACCCTCTTTGGCCAGCCTGTCGGCCCCTTCGTTGCCCGCGACGCTGGTGTGTCCGGAACCCAGTAAAGATGTACATCACTATTAGTGTGTAGCAAATTCAGAGTTGCTCTGCACATACTCCTGCCGTTTTGGCTTTTATTCAGTGTCTCTCCCGCTATTTAGTGCTTCACAATCCTCCTCATTGTCCTTGATCGGCTAGGCGGCCAGACGACGATCTGCTGTATGCAGGATTTGTTGGTTTGATTTGTGCACTGGTCATCAAGCTCGCTGAATGCTTAGCGATTCCTTTAACTAGCCTTTAAACATCCCGCGCCAGTCCTTACTATGGTATTACATAATGTTGGTGGCTGCGGTTGTATCTGATGTGTGCCTTCGTTATAGGTATGTAGTTCTAGCTTCGGCGGAGGTGTTTGCATTCCATTTTTTAAGAATTTTTTTTTTCGCTTTTTGTTCATAATGGCGCCTGAGGTTGCTCGCGAATTTAATACACAAAACAACCAGCCAACCGGACTTGTGTGTGTAGATGGCAGATACTCCGGTGACATGCAAGAATAACTGGGAAATGTAAATGTACATATACCTATGTTAAGTATACATATAGTATACACTTGCGGTCAGCTTATTAAGTTAATTGACATTTTGACCAGTTTTGGTTATTTCTCTTTTGTTTATTTAATGTTTATAATTTTTTTTATAAAATTCTAGCTCATTGCATAACCAGCACCACATAAATCAGCATTTCAAACTTCTTAAAAAAATCATACAAATTTCACAAACTTTAGCAATTACACCCAAAATTTTAAAGTTTTTGTTAAAATTTTTTTAGAAAAATTCAAGGTATGCAATTTTATAGGCCATTAAATTTTACTTGGTTAAAGTGCAAGGCTCAAGAAGCTAGAAAATCGCGTTGATTTTTAATATTTTTTTCTCTAAAAAATTTCTGAAAAATTTTAACAAAAAGTTTAAAACTTTTGGGTGCAATTTTTAAAGCTTGTGTAAATTTTATAATATTTGTAAGAAGTTGGAAATGTTGATTTATGTGGTATTAGTTATGTAATGAGCTGGACTTTTATAAAAAAAAAATATAAACATTGAATCAACAAAAGAGAAATAACCAAAACTGGTCAAAATGTCACTTAACTTAATCGGCTGACCAAAAGGTTACATACACCCATACATACATATGTATGTATGCAAGTATGTGTGAAGTTTGAAAAGCTTATGGGGCACGCGTGCATTTCAAGTGAAAAACGCTTAGACCGCCTACAGCAGGTGGGTCGGGCAATTTCAACTATGTGCGCAGGTGCTGGAATGCAAACAAATAGAGAAAAAAAAACAATAGCAGCATAGAAAATATGCAAAGGATAAAAAAATAAAAGAAACTAAATTAAATGAAAAAATGAAAATTAAAAAAAAAATGCATGCTAAAAATGCAGTTGCATGTAGAGAAAAACATTTTCCATAAAAAACACGCATTTATAGTACATACAGTGGCGGTCAAAAATGGATGAAGGGTGTTTCGGTTTTAATATTTACAATGTCTTTCAAGCTAAATTGTTTTTTGATATTTTTTTTATAAAAATATGGTTTCTGCTTTAACAAAAACTATATAAATCACACTTTCAAACTTTATACAGAACTTAGAAGAATTCCACAAAATTTGTATCTAAATTTCGAGTTTTTTAACCAGAATTTTAGCTTGAAAAACATTGTAAATATGAAGACCGCAACACCATTCATCAATTTTTGACTGCCACTGTACATACATATGTACGCTCGCATATGGCACGGCACGGCACGTTTACATTTGAGTAGGTATTTTCATTGGATTATTTCACTTACTTAGTTTGAGTTGAGCTGTGTGAGCTAATCTTTTTCGCGCGAAATATATGTAAGTTTTTGTTTTTGAATTTTTAGTAAATAAAAAGCATAATTGGGCTAAGAGCGCGAAATGCAAATTAAAAAAAAATAACGGAAAAAATCATATTTAACGCAATTGCTGACCCTACGCACGCGAAGCGATTTTTATGATTTTTTTTTATTGTTTACACATTTTCGGCGCTTTAATTTGCTGTGAAGAATTTATTTTTTTAACAATTTTGTGCCCGTTGGCAAAGTGGTTCAAATGGAGTGCAACCAAATGGTTGCAATTTTATAATTTTTTTATGTTTGTTTTAGGGGATTGAAATAAATTTTTCACTTTTTTCGTGCATAATTTTGAAATGTTTGCATGCATGTACACACATATATACATACATACATATATTAGAGTAAGTTAGTATGTATGTGGTGCATTGTGCACTTGGATGGATCGAACAAAAAAAAAACAATTGCAGGTATCGGATTCTGATAGTGTGGAAAATATGCATTTTTAGACCAATTACTAAAGCGTCTGTCGATAGCAAAAGCCTCAATTATTAAAATTTTAGTACGAATTAGGAAATTTTCGAACCGTTTAAGAAAAGTTTTTTTTTTATCATCTTATACATAAAATTATTTCTTCTGCCCTTCCACGACAATAATGTTAGCGGCATTTTTTTTTTCAAATTCGCTTTTTTAAACAGAAATACTCCTAGATCATCTACATATATGCATTTCAGCATAAAAAGAAAATTTTGAGAAAAACGGTACTTAAGATTTTTTTTTTTAATTTTTATATGCTTGTAAAAAACTTTAATTTTCTTTTCTATGAAAAATGTCTTTCTTGCCCTCTTCTTGACATTTCTGTGAAGAGATCAATGAGAAGGTAAATATTACGTCCTTTTCTAATTACGGTGCACCGTTGTTTAACAGAGGAAATGATCGTCGAGATAATAACGTACACCGAATGAATACATTCCTAGCGTTGCTCACTGAAGAGAGTTTTACCATTCGCAGATTATTTGTTCTCTCTTTTGACTTCAATATATTTTTCAACTTTTCGACGACCATCAAAAGTCTGGCAACTCCTTGGATGACGCCATTGTCGTCGGAAATATAAGTAAAAATTTGAAAAAAGAAGTATGACTGAGAGCTCGATAAGCTTCTGAACAGACTTCTCACTCAAAAAGCAGAGTGGAAAAGTGATTCAAATTACTTTAATAGAATTGCTTTTTTCATACATATAAATGCACCTTGCATATGCACATACATATACTACGACAATTAAGGGGAATTTCAAAAACTTTCTTAATTCGAAATAAAATTTCTGTAATTAGTTTTTCCATCGACATCCTTCCATTGGGCTAAAAATTTTGCAAACGTGTTTTTCGACCCACTCTAATGTGCACACAATTGCGCTTTTCAAAATATTTACTTTGCATTTTAATTGCTACAACAATTGGATTAGCTGCAGGTGCTGGCGGGATCTTTCATAAGGTTTTTAAGTTGATTGATTTTATTTGGTAAAGTAAATATGAAAAGTGTTTTAAAAATACGCGTATATTCTGTATTTTTTTTTCTTCATTTCATTTCATTTTCATTTTTTTTCTTTCTCTTTTCATTGCAGGTATGTATGTATTGTCAATGTGAAATGTACGCTTTTTAAAGTTGCAACAACACAACTACAGAGCCATTAGCTTTTGAACACACCTACGTATACATATGTACACATATGCATATGCATGTATTTGTATTTAAAAAATATATGTATGTACATCCGCGTACATTTATAAAATAAACGCAGTAGCAGTATGAAAATGGTAAGCCTTTGTCCATTTGTTAGCATTAAATTTTAAATACTGTTCTTTCATAAAAACCGCATCAATTGAAAGAAAAGCTTAAATTGACATAAAAAGGGTAAACGAATAAAATCCTCGAAAGTTATTTTAATAACATTTCAGCTCTAAAAATATGCGAATAAAATAAATAGCTGTTGTGAATTTTTTTCTTTAAATATGCACATAAAATGTTTGATATGCTGTGTCTGATCCCGCAGAAAAAGCAAATAAGATTTACAAAATGCATGCACGGTATTTATATTCATCTTCTTCCTCTTATTTGGCACTACAACCATTCGTTGGTGTGACCGGAGGCCAAAAAAAACTACGCCAATTACCTATAATTCAATGGAGGTTTCTAACTGCCAAAATGCCTACTCACCATATTTTGTGAAACGATAACTATAGGTATCCACTCCAAATGGTTAGAAAAGAACGCTAGGTGCTCTAAATAAATAGCGACAGCTCCTCCGGAGGGTTGACAAATTACAAGACCAGATGTTTAAACCTTAGATTTGTGAAAGCAAGGCATCCAAATAGCTACTGAGTTTTCGTCTAGCAGACTATACGCCCATCTGTACAGGAGCAGTCCACAGGCTGCCACAGAAACTGCGAAACTGCAATGTCCTCCCTGCCAGTAGAGATGACCTGAAGGGTACCCTCCCTAGCCGATTCAACAGCCATGCAGTTTCTAAAAATCGCATTGTACACTGCGG
Organism: Rhagoletis pomonella; assembly: GCF_013731165.1. NCBI lineage: Eukaryota > Metazoa > Arthropoda > Insecta > Diptera > Tephritidae > Rhagoletis > Rhagoletis pomonella. Next base: position 19,530,425 of record NW_023458556.1, read on the forward strand.
AAATCAAATCACCTTGGTTCCAAAGTAATTGGTGGTATCCATGCAATCTCATTGCCCTCTGCGAACCTACTCAACTTCATCACGAAGTAAACCGATGCAACTTGAGTATGAATAATTTCCTGCCCGGTGGATGATTCGTTGAGATCTAAGTTTGCAAGCAGTTACTGTTTTTTTTTCGGATAGCCAAGCTGCCATTAGATCTTTAGAAAACTCTGCAACTTCATCGAAAACCGGATAAGTTCCCCTATAATCTAAGCCAGGGGTCGGCATACTAACACATTCAAACGATTCAATAAGTGAGACTTTGCGTCTAAACGAACTGACTGCTAAATACACAACAACGGTTATCGGTCGTAAACTCTTCTCACTAACCGGATCTTTCATTGGCATCACTGGTCTAGGACAAATTATGGGCCACTGCCTTGTGCAGAACGCACGCCAGTACAATAAGCTTTTCGGCGAATGGCTACTGTCGCGATTATAAATACATCGAGAACATAGAACACATTATTTGCGGTAACCCGATCAGTATTTTGGTGGGGTATAGTAAACTCCAACATCGTATTCCTTAGTGCCCATTCTAATTTCTGTCCACCTGCTGGCAGTTTCTGAGTGGCTTTAATAAATAACGCTGCACATTTGTATCGCTAGTCATCCCAAAAAAAAAAAAGTTTTAAAAATATTAAGGACATTTTAGTGAACATCGCGGCACCACAGAATAAAACTCTTTGTTCCAGTGGAGTTTGTGCCACCCCGCCTGTCGAAAGTTGTTACGAAAATTTACCTGTCGGATGGCGTGTTGTAGTTCCTTATATAATGTTAATATATAAGCCTTTTTACTTACTTCGGGTATTTCTTCTTTCATCCATCATATGTATAAAGCTTTTAGCATTCACATACTTATTACAGTCGTTCTCTCTTATTAAGAAAAATGCCACTCGCTTCCTTTTTAGGTTCCCTATATAGATCTCATATACATACATACTATCGCATTGCCCCCGATCCATTTTGCAGCGCAGTTGATCAGTCTCGGTACGTCATCGAAGGTTTCATGGTGGAAGCCGAATTCCCCGATTTTTAGGCAAAAGATACCTTCTTGTCCACCGTGTACGATTTTCCTGTATAGCACATCGCGCCATTCCATTCTGCCGAAGCGTGAGTATGAATGAGTAAGATGTTACATCCGACCATCCGACCAGTAGATGTCGCACGGTGATAACTAGCTTTGCTCCCATACATATATGAACTACCTAAAAATGGGGGTCTCATTCGAGGTTTATTGAAATTTGTCAATGAAAAAATTCAAATCCAGCGCCCTATCAGATTTTGGTAGATTTCAAAGACATCTACTGCTAAAAAAATTCTATGTGCAAGTGTTATTGACTCTGTGGTGAATCTAAAAAAAAAATAAAAAATTCCAAAATTCGAAAAAAATCCCCCCAAACAGAATGTTATTCTAATAAATTTGTTATTTTTCTAGTAATGATTCCACTGACTAAACATAACTGCCCAAGCTAGCTCTTCATTCTCACCTTGATAAGCCGAAATTTCCATATTGCAGTATATATTCGTATTTTCCTTTAGTTTTACCACAAACTTTGCCGTCACTACGCACGTGCGAGAGTATTTTCCAAGGAAGCAGTTTGCTTTCATGCATTTAATTTCCATAAACGATGCTCAACAATCATTTATCTCAGCTGTAGAGCAATACTGCAGTGAAAATGTGAAAAATAAAAATCGAAACAAAAACAACAATAGAACTGAGCGTACGTAATAAATACGTATGTATGTAAATATACACAAGAAAGAGGCGAATGTAGTACATACGAAACGAAGTACGCATATGCAATTAATTGCAACTTGTCCACAGGAAAAACTAAGGAAATTTATGATGGCAACATGATAAACTTGTCTAAGCTATATGTACATATAAACATGCAACACACACGTGTACGCACTTGCATATTTATGCAGATACATGTGAATGAACAAAAGCAAACGCATAAAGAGGATGAAAGCAAGAGAAACACACAAACCTAATACCGTAGACAGACGGGATGAGTACACGGGGTGTACTGAAGAGACTAGTAGGAGCTACTAGATAACATTTTTTCTTAAAAGTTAAGTGGCTGCATTTCACAGCGTTTTCCGCATTTGCGTATAGTGCAAATTGAGATGGCATAAATACAGAGCTGGTGCAAAGAAATGTGGAAAATGCATACAAATGCAGCAACAAAAAATGCGTACTTTGTTAGGGTGGTCTACGTAATGTGTGTTGAGAAAGTTTTAATCTAGAAATGCTATAACGCGATATGCGAGAAAGTTGATGAAATGGCAAAACATTGGGTATTAAGCAAAAATATTTAAAATAGCGTTGCCAACTCCCCAAAAAATGGGACTTTTTGATAATTTGAGTTGAGTAAATTTACACCTTAGCAGTATAAGCCATTTGAAAAGCTTTACTGGGCAACTGTAGCTAAGATGGTTCGAAGGTGTGGCAATTGAAAGACAGTACACAGGAGAATTTGAAAGATTTTATTTACTCTGGCACGAATGTCTTACAAAAAAAAAGCTCCATTGCCAACTTTCATGGTGAAAAGCGCTTTTGGCAGAAAGCTCTTGAATATCATTTAGCTCGCGATGCTCTAACAGTCGCAATGGTCGAGTAAGCAAAGCATTGGAGTCTTTTTCCAGAGATCCGAGTTCGAGCGGACTTTTGTTGCTTTTATTAATAATATTTTATTATAATATTTTTTTAATTTAATTTCCTTCTAATTCTTAACTTTTATCGTTTTAAAAATAAACGAAAACATATTTTTTTGACTTAGTATATCTAATTAATTTTTATATTTTTCTTAAATGTCATGTAAATTTTTCAAAACTTGTATTTTTTAATTAAATTGTTTTTCTTTTTTATTTAATTTTCTTATAATTTTTAGATTCTATAAAAAAAAATTTTTTTAACTCATTTAATTTTTGGAGCTTAATGTTTTTTGTTTTTTTTTTTGTAATTTTATTTAATTTTTAGAAATTTATTTTCCAAGTTTTTTTTAAATTTAATTTTCTTTAAATTTTTAGGTTTTATTGTTTTAAAAAGCCAATTTTCTGCCAATTTCCTTATAAAATTCACAAAATTAAAATCATTACAAGCTTTTTTTTCATTTGAATTGCTTTCGTGAAATTGGCTTAAGTGTATAAAATATTTGAATTTGAATTTAAACGAAAGCTATCTTAGAAGAGAGAAATCTAGAAAAGTTTTTCAAAATATCTACAACATATTGAAAAAATAAGTGATGTAATCACTTGTTTGGTTAGATTAGACGCGCTACTCTTATCAAGACTTCAGTCTATTCTATCCAGTCATGCCATTTAGCCACCCCACGCAGATCATTTAGCAAGAGTAGATATCGATTGCGCCTGAGAAATAGTACCCCAGAGATTTGAGGCGCGTACTGCTTTCCCATCTTTATAGCTTATATACTTACATATAGATCGATTTGCGTCATGAAAATGGCAGCCGTAGGGCTTTTTATGGTTGTAAGTATGTATATCGAGTAATGGTCAGATTGGTCGACTGGCTGTTAGAAACTAATCTGCTCTTAGAAACTTTTAGACTCCTGGTCCAAACCCAGACTCTGTTTATTCTTGCACTCATGCGATCCTCCATTTTCCGACGTACCATAACATATATAGTACACAAATATTCTGGATTGACGATGCTCAAAAGATTGTAGGGATCATTGACATTCTTTTACACTTGTCTGGTTTACCGGAACGCTTCAAGCACTTTGGTCACAGTTTGACTGTCAGCAGCGAAGGTAGGTTTGCGAATTTTCATACCAATCGTCTGGCATAGATCCCAGTGCAAGACACATTACTAACGGATGCCGAATGAAATACAAACAGTCGTTGTAACAGTAACAGAAAATACATTTATTATTCAACAAACTTGATTTTCACATATATAATAATAGAATCACGTTGTGACTCTACTTTAAATAAAAGATATTATTTCTTTTGAATACAAGATCGTGGTTTTTTTTTATTTATTTAATATATTTCTAATAAATCAGAGCTGCGAAGGGAAGAATACTTAGTACGGAAGCTGCTAACAGGAACACTGCAATACTGGGGCTGGAGCTGAAACTGGAACTGGAGCTGAAACTTCTCCTAGAGCTTTTACTGAACTTTAGACCACCGATGGGCAGAGAGAGCTTTTACTCTGCGCGCGTTTATCGAATTGTATAGAAAGCTTAAGAGAGCTTTGCCTGCGGGCAAGGCGGTGCCCATCACCGCTTTAGCCATAGAACTGCTTTGCAAAGTCTACAAATTTCTCTTTTATACATTATTCCTGGAGTGGCATGATCGAATTTGACCAATCAGAATTCGATCGTTCTAATTTCATCTTTTGGAATGCAAACATTAATTCATAGCAATTTCATGCTATTTAACACTTGCAGTGGAGTAAAGTTTATGTGTACTTATGCTACTCCGGTGATTTACTTTATTAATTGCCAACAAGGCGTCGTGTACGCGCTGCTTCACTTGAACTTATGCTCGCAATAAACACGTACGCATGGCTTTGTGTGCATTTATGCATTGTGTGGTCTCGAATTTGTGTAGTGGGTCCCTTACATACATGTATGTGTTTGTTGCCCGCTATTATGCATTGTGTGGTGTCGAATTAAGTATGTTTCGATTTTGTGTGGTCGGTGTCCATTGATTTGAATATCGGACTAATAGAGTTTGTTGTTGTTGTTGATATTGGAGATATACGGGTGATGACGTTGGGAGTGTGGTGGTCGAATGTGTAATTATATGTTTGTATTTACACCTTCGGCATATTTACAAAAAAAAACTTGGCGATCGGCTTTTCTTTCATTTTGCGGAGCTTTGTGCATTGCTTACTGAATTACTGTTATGTCGATTTTCCCTAGTTCCCTTTTGATTTTTAAAACTAAAGAATCAATATTTTTTTTTTTTTGGGCTTAAACCCATTTCCATACACTTGCCTCTTTAAATTGGCCCAAAATGTTTCGATCGGCCTTAACTGAGGTACATTTGGAGGACTCTGGTGCTTGGGTACAACATCAACATACAATTTTCTATAAGCAGTCAATGTTGATTTGGTTGTTGGGTAGTGGGCAGACGCCAACTCCGGCCGAAAACTTGTTTTGTCATTCTTATGATACTTATCAATAAACCATTTAAATTGTGGAAGGCATTTACGGCGAAATTAGTTTTAAATTGATGGATCACCCTAGTTTTACACTACTTTTGCTTGTATATATGTTCATAAATAAGGAACTCTAATAAACTTGGCTAATTTTCATTTACATATACTACAACAGCAATAAATTGACAGTAAAAGTGCATCTGTATAAAACGCCATATAGGATACAGTAAGCGCCTGAGGATAGGCTATAGAATATAATAAGCGATAATGTTTGTGCCATTTTTACTACTCCGTAAATAGTGCTTCTCCTCACCTACTCCTTGTTAACTAACATGCATTCGTCTTCACATGTTCCTATTGCATTGAACAAATCACATACGTGCATACTTACACCTACACTAACACAACAGAAATTCACAAAGTTACAGTAGCGGAGCGGTGGCGGCGGTGGCGGTGGCGGTGATTGCGGCGTTGGCGGCAACACAGACATCCGACTTAGTAGAAAAACTATTTTACCCACATAAAAGGTAACATTCTGACTGCGAAAGTTAAGTAAACGGCAAAAGTAGCAAGAAAGCGAATAATTGCATAAATACGAGTGCATTTCACATGAACCATGTCATCCTTTGCGGCAGCACCTAGCTTCTCGTTTTTTGTTTTTTTTTTTTGCTTTTATATACACGTTCACACCCACTTTTGCAATGTCTTACAACTGGGCAAATATTAATTTTAATTTCGAAGCAATTTTACACAAGCTTTAAGTATGCCACGCCGAGATGTTGGCATAAAAGTATGAGTACACACACACACAAAAAAAAAAACACCAAAATAGAGAATAGAGTAGCAAGAAGAAAGTAGAAAAAATTACTTAAGCCAAATGGCAAAAGCCGTTCAGTCAGCCTGTCAGCCATCCATGCAGCCGGTGTTGCAGTCAAAAGAAATTGCATAAACCGCACTAAATGGCAACATTTGAAATGCAACCAACACAAATACACACACACATACAATTGGCTATAGTAGTAGCAGTGGCAACGACAGCAGCGGCGCGTAAAAAGTAAATGCCGTCTAGGTGAATTGCATCAACGGCTAAGCTGAGCGTTACATTTATGTGCTGGAAAGCTGCAACTTACTTTCGGCTTTGCTTGGTGTTGGTGTTGCCTGCTGAGGGAAAACGAATGAGTGTGCCAGCTTAATTTGCTGCTCGAGCAGCTTTCCCGACACATTTTTCGCTACATTTCTTCACTTGCTTTTTCATTTTCCCACTGTTGCTGTGTTTTTTTGCTGTTGTTTTTGTTTTTTTTTTTTGGTATTTATTCCACGCTGTCGTGTTTTTTTGTGGCTCAGGTTAAAACGGTAAATGTGAAATGTTAAAAGGCGCCTTGATGGCCATTACGTTTCCTGCTACAGCAATGCGCGCGCGCGCGGAAGAGTAATGATGCAGATTTGGGGGATACGGTGGCGTAGCTTTTGGTTGAAAATTGGAATAACAATTTTTTGTTTCTTCGCTGAATTGAGCCAGTCAAAAGTTTTTAAGTTGATATATGTATGTACGTATGAGTAAAATATGTACATGGCTAAGTAATTCATTTCTCTAACTGAAATTATTTAAATAGGAAAATCTGAAATTCTTTTCTCCCATCAAGCTGTAGGGCGATTCTACTAGCTTGGGACGTGATCCAACTTGGAAACTTATATTTCCTGGCTATTAATCTTCAGTCTTGTCGTCAAAATCCAACCTCAGGAGATCATTTATGTGAGCATGGCGCCGACAAACATTTGCCGCATTTCTACCGCACACTCAATTTCCTCAGCAGTTTATTGACTTTCCATTGAGCTCCATTCGATCTAAAAAAAAAAAAAAATTTTATTGCTCGCCCTGAGGTATTTTTGAAAGCTTTCTACAGGTCTCCTGATTTGGATTTGAGTAGATATTCAGGCTTAATTTGTGTGCCTTTTAAACGCTTAAGTGGCTATAGAAGAGTACCTCTCATGACCAGTCCTGCGGGGCTTTGGCAGAGAAACTACTTGCCTCATCTTTCCTACCTTTGGGACGTAACTAAGTCTAATGCACTTTTCTTGTATACTACTTTGTACTTCCTGAAGGCAGTTAAGTATCCGCCTTGACAGGTGTAACTAAGTCCCCTCGCTGGCTCTGCAACCTACTCGGATTCCACACCAACGGCTTTCGACTCGTCCGAGGAGCCACCAACGACTACAATCGCTACTTTACCGCATAGCCGGCAAAATACTTGCTCTGTCTGTAATTTGGTGGCTGCGACTACCCCTCCCACTAGTTCTTCAGTCCTCTCGGAGTCCACCTATGACTCATACAAGGATACAAAAATGCCGTGGATCGCTACTTTCTTGCGGCTTAAGAAACGTCTGCGCCATTGAGCATTAGAGAACGTGCGTAAGGCCACAGTTGACTTTGAGTCCTGCTTAAATACATAGTCTTAATCGCCTAGAAATAAATGATTAGTAAGATTGCCTCTCCCAGTCACATCCTATCGCTACCGACGAGGTGGTTGGTTATTACTACATATGTACTACCTATGTAGAAGCAGCTGGTATAACACACAGTACCGCGCTGTTACTGCAGAAAAATATGAAGCATACAAAGCCAGCCGGCAGCCAATGAGCAAAGGCCGGGAGAAACTAAGGCAAGAGAGACGTCCTTTCAAGAATAAGTTTAACGAGGTTTTTTTTATAAAAGGAGAAGGCATCGAAAGCCTGTACCCTGTAGTGCTTTAATCCGAACTAAAACTCCCTGTATCCCCCCGGTACCACCGTAAGGGATTTAGTCGGAGAGCGGTCGAGCCTTAGCTCGATCGTACGTTCCTATTCTGATGCAGTCAGTCACAAGTTGCATCTACTTCGCACTACCCTCAGTTAGTCATCATTTTGGTTTCTTCATCCACGACCACTGTCAATGCGTCAATACGTCCCCCCACAGCCCCCTCTAAGAGGTCAAGTGAGTTGTCCAAAAAGGGCCACGCACGTAGTTGCTGTATGTGGTACGTCGAACGAGTTAGAAAGACGTATATGCGATAAGCTTAATTCGGTTAACTCTGAGGCGGTTTCGGTAGCCGAGTAGTTATAGAATCCATCCCAAAAATTAAAAAAAATAATACTTTTATAAGACCAACGCCAAAATGGCTTATTAAAAATTTAATTCATGGACATTTTTTATTTCGAATCCCATACGCCAACTTAGAAACCTTCATTAATTTATACTTGCAAACATGTGGTTTAACGCTTTTTCGCTATTGCAGTTTAAACTTTAATAATTATAAAAAAATGGGTGCCTGCACAAACTCATTTTTGTCGTGTGCTTAGGAATTAATTATGCCATTTTTTTTTCGAGATGCCAACAGCTTATTTGTAGAACAGTGGTTGACCACAACATAATTTTCCTGCCTTTATTACCAAACTGCTCCTACAACTATGGATGTAATTTTGTGTGCTTGCCAACTTTCATTATAAAACTTTTTACATAAAGCTTTGCAACATCTAAATGACGATGTCATAAAGTTGTCTAATAAATACGGAAAATTAAAAACAGGCAATATGCTAAAACATACCAAAGAAAGAAGATGAAAGAAACGTCTATGCAGGTACAGAGAGTAAAACAGGAAACCTAAACGTTACACTTGTAGTAGTAAGCTACAAAAATTATGAAAAGTAGAAGGTGGAGATTTTTTCAATAGAGAACTAGCGGTACTACATAGTACACGAACAAAGGTAAAGTCCCAGCTGTCGTCCTTTTTTGCCTATTACGCGACATTTTTCCACCACTTAAGGTTCCGTTGAGTATCTGCCATTTGGACGCAGCAGTTGTGGATACCGAATGAGCTTTAAATCATGACAAAGGTGCAAAGTCAAAGAAAAAAATAAATAGCGGAAAATCACTGGTTTTTAATGAAGGCAAAATAAGGAAAGTAACCCTTTCACCGGCATGAATTGTGTCTCTCATTATTTCGACTATGCTATTTCATTAAATGGCAAAGTGGAAATGTAAAAAAGAGAAAAGCGAAAAACGTTGAGACGAGGGTCCAACAGTTGGACGTCAGCAGCTTTGTTAATGAAAAAAGGCATGCAAAACGCTGTAGCTTACGCTTGAGTGTTTATTTTAAATGAGTGCTGGAATGCTGGAAAACGTGTAGAAAAGTTACCAATGGACATACCTATGCACACTCCGATATTCGTATATCGTAAACAAAAGCGTAGTTTAGAAGTATGTATGTAGATAAGCGCGGTTGAATAGCGGTGTTGAATAGCGGGACGTTACCCTGCAGTGAAAAGCCAAAGCAGTCAGTAAAAATACTAGTTCATTAACTAGTATGTACTAAAGCGTTGGCCTACCAGTTCGACAATTTCGAAGAACTAAAGCGTTTAGCGACATCTGCCTTTGAATTGCCAAAGCCAACATAAAACGCAATTAATTCTGTTTGGAGTTGGCTAAGATATTTCAAATTAAATTAATGTAGGTCAATATAATTATTTCAATCCTTACTTCCTTACTAATATTATAAATCCGAACGTGTGTTTGTTTGTTTCATGCTTTAGCTACTCAACTGATCATTATGAAATTTTGTACACTGCTGTCATTTAGCCCAACTTAAAATATAGAATAATAAATGGGCGTGGCATTTCGCATACAAAGGGAATTTTTCATACTGCATTTCTCAGGAAATATTTTTGATAGATTACTGGAACTTGGTATGGAGATATATAAAATCGCTATCTACTCATGGATGAGGGCTGCCACCTTTTAAAAAAATCAAATTCATTTGCAATTAAGGGAGTTATTTATTTGAAAATTATGCTAAAAAATGGATGTCAAGAGGTTTAAAAAAGCTGTACTTCGAATATATTTTGAAAAGGGTTGCCACCTGTTTGAAAAGTAAAATATAAATTAATTATACGCAAGCTATGTCAAGAATTAAAATATGGTTGTCTAACGAAATATTGTTAAGAAACATTTAGTTTATAAGTTTTGAATAATATTTAAGTCTTTCACATGGGTTGCCACCTTTTTTAAAATTAAATTCAATTATTTTAAATTAAATATTACAGTAAAAGGCGCACAATGGTTCTGGCGGTTGATGTATCGGTGGTGACTTGGGATTTACGCCTGCACAACTCAACCCTGGTGTCTCCGAATGAAGCTTTAACGCATAATAATACTGGCAAGTCACATCCATTGGGCCAATTGTAACACACATGAGTTCGATATACTCATTGGTGCAACAAGTTGATTTAATTTGACATTCACGGCACCTTTTCTAACTAGACACCGCCACCTGGCAGCCCTTTTTGGCAATAATATGGCCAATACATATTTTGAATATTAGTCAAAGTGGATCATAAACAAGATTTTTAGTAATAACTTAACTCCAGCGCAAACTTGCAGGTGAAATTGTGAAACTACACTCAAAAGTACACAAAAAACTTCGTTAAAATCGGGCCCGGCATTTAGGAGGATTTCACTCACAAACACACATACAGAAGAATTGTATATATACGTTTTTACGGCGCCACGCACAGTGCTGTATGAGCGGGCAAAAATCAAAAAAATTGTTGTCACGTATGTCAACGTGTTTGGTATCGTTGGAAAGGAAATTTATCCTAGATTAAGGATCTGGACTTAGTTTTTGTTTTTATCTCATAAGGTTCTCACAAAAACCTTTTAAAGTTGTGTGTTTTTTATATATTTTTTCTTTTATGAAAGCGCCTTTAGCTGGAGTCTTTAAAAAAAAAATTGCTAAAAATACAATTTATCATACTTTATCTTAAGACACAATTTTTCTAATTAGAAAATCTGTAAGGAAACCACTGTATAGAGCTTTTTAAAAAATATTGAGTTTCCTGGCTGGAATGGCCTATTTGCTACACCCTAAAATTTGTTGCAGAAAATTTAAAAAATTCCTAACTTTACAAAGGGATAAAAAAAAATATGTAAAAGTATGTTTTTTTTTATTCTTTTATTTGAAAGAAGGGGCATTTTACTTTGAAATAAAAAAAAAAGTCTGCAGACTCATTGCGCTTTTCGAAGAAAATCGTTTTTTTTAAGGTTATAAAATAAACTTTTGCAAAAAAAAAATTTCACTGATTACAGTTACCACAGTATTTTCCATTAATTAAATGCCAAAACATTCTTTAAAAATAGTAAAGTTTATTACTGTAGACACACGCGGTAGTGTTCTGTGCTGTGTAGTGAAGCGTAAAATAGTGAAAAAACTAATATTAATATGAATTCAATTATAAAAAACTCAATTTTAGCTGATATCTGGATTTCTACTCGTCCATCAGATAGAGTGTCTGCATTATCTGCATTTTTTGAAGACAAATTAATACACCCTAAATGCGACAAAGCACTTTTGAATCAAAAAATAAAACTAATAGTGAGATGAAAAATAAGTGGAATTATAGTGGCCGCAAAAGAAGCGCTTTTGAAAAAACATATTCTAAATTGCTAAATTGGACATTCCTTTCCCTTCCGGATTCCAATGGAAATAAGGATAAATCGTCGCTCCCAACAGAGAGTAGCACATCTCAAATTACCGTGGAAGACTAGCACGTTTCACTATTCGCGTCGAAGACTAGCACATTTCATTATTCGCGTCGAAAAGTAGCACATTTCAGATTCTCGCGTGGAAGACTAGCACATTTCACTAATCGCGTGGAAGACTAGCACATTTCAGATTTTCGCTTGGAAGAGTAGCATATTTCAGATTGTTAAGCCGCGAAAACTGCACGTCTCCGGTTTAAAGTAAATCATAAAAGCATAATATATATTGAAAATTCAAACGTTTATTCTATATTTCTTTAATTGTATTATGAAAATCATGAAATTCAGACGGTATATACCGTTTACTAATCATTTGTTGAATATCATCCACTTTTCTTTTTTTTAAAGGTATTTTTCCCTTGTAAGCTTTAGGCAATTCACAGTGTTTCATGGTTGACCATTGAACATTTTTTTTCATTAGGTTCAACTTCTCCTCGCTTTGCATAAAGTCGTATTTTACTGCCATGTCTACTTGATTTTTGCTATTTTTTATTGTAATTTTCCGTACATGTGATATCTTAATTTTTTGCCAATGTAAATATTTGGACAGTTCTTCGAAGGAAAATATTTCATTTGCGTTTGCGTTGTTGAAAATTTGTTGAGTTTTTTTAGTATTCTCCTGGGCTTTAAACTTGGGCCAATATGGATTTTTTTAAGAGAATTAACTTTATTTTAATTGAAGGTTTTTTAAGTAAATAAATAAACATAACATAAATAATATCACTTTGAAACGGGGTCCTCTTGATATGATACTGTATGTATATGTTTTTTCGTATTTATTTATAAATAAAGATTCCCTGAGAAAGACGCGAATGTCGAAAGGTGTAGGAGGAAAAATAAACGTTTATTTTACTTGTAATAACCGGCCAAAAGGCTCCATATACAACACTAAACTTTCAGCATGACCGAAGAAAAATAATTATAGTATAAACATACATATTTATGTAACTTTTTTTTTTAACGGCTGCTACAACCTTATATGAACTGCCTTGCGTATCCCTCTTCCACACAAAAATCTGAAATGTGCTAGTCTTCCAGGCAAATAACGAAATGTGCTACTCTTCCACGCAAAAATCTGAAATGTGCTAGTCTTCCACGCAAATAACGAAATGTGCTACTCTTCCACGCAAAAATCTGAAATGTGCTAGTCTTCCACGCAAATAACGAAATGTGCTAGTCTTCCACGCAAAAATCTGAAATGTGCTACTTTTCGACGCGAATAATGAAATGTGCTAGTCTTCCACGCTAATAGTGAAATGTGCTAGTCTTCCACGCGAATAGTGAAATGTGCTACTCTTCGTAGGGACCGACGAAATGTGCTGAACGGGGAAGACCTTCTAAAGAAGAATTTTGCGAAGCTTCACGGAGAACAAAAAATCGAAGGGTAGAGGATTTGTTGAAAAACTATTCCATCGAAGAGCTCGATAGAAGAGCTAGTATAGATTACACTTATAGAAGAGCTAGTATTGATTACACTTTTTCTGACTAGTATGATTTCAACCCGAAATTCATGAATGAATTCATGTATGAATACACCACAAAATTCATGTATGAATACACCACAAAATATATAGTCAATGAACTAGTGTGTTTGCTGAGTAGTTTGGAATATGACTGCATGATGACTTTAATTTTTCAATAAACGGCGTTTGATAAAACAAATAATTTTTGATTCAGTATTTTGCAACAACTCTTGTTCGTGCGAAGTAACTAATAAAAAGGAAAACAAAATTATATTTGTCTTTTGAGTATTTAATGTCGTCTTGAATGAATCAAATTTTTTAAGCGTGTGACATCCACACCAAAAGATATAATCAATTTAAAAAAACATTTTGTTGTCAAAAAGGACCAAAATGAAAGTAGCTGCCATTCCTAGAGGGTTTGCGTAAGAGAGATATAGGGAATCTTATTTGCCATGAATTAAGCCATAGAATGAAGCCTTGAAGTCTTTAATATTATTAGGAAAACGCCCTGTATAAATAATAAAATAACTACTCAGTATTGGAACTACTTCTGAATATCAAATTTTGCAGTTTCAATCTCAGTTTCCATGAAAAATGTAAGAGCTAGGTAAAAAAATTGATTTTTGAAATCTCCGTACTCTAATCCACCAAGAAACGAATTTTTACTCAAATCCGTCCATTATTCTATTTTTGCCCACTTTTTATATGGAGACACAGCACTGTGCCACGCCCGCTTTTCAAATAGCCAATTTTTCCGGTATTCTACCATATGAACACTTCCAGAGATATGCAGTAAAAAAAAAACGGTTTGTGTGGGAGGTGCCACGCCCCCTTTATATATCGAAGTTTTTTTTAGCCTATAACGATCCTTGGGATGTATGAAGCAGGTGTCCGAAATTTCAAAATAATCGATTCGGCCGTCCTCGAGCTTTGCGAACACATAAAAAATGTCTTTCAAAATATATCGCCACGATAGCAACGTTTGTATCGTGGGGGAGTTGGGGTTTAAAGAAAAGACTTTGATTTAATACAATGTTCAATAATTCAATTTATTGGGTTAAAAAGTTCAGTTTTTTTTTTATTTTAGTTACAGCACAAGAAGCGAAGGTTTTACTCGGTCAGCGGTCGCGAATGATCTCTCCACGATTCGGCTTTCCCTCGCTCTTACTTTTGGTGGCAAAGAATTGAGGCATTTCAGAGGTCAATGAGGTTGCCACAGTCCTCATCATGACCAATATATATTGTTATAGGAAATTGGTATGAATCGAAATGATTTTGAATATGTATCACAATATGAGTGTTAGACGAAAGAGGTTTAAAAAGGTTGCCAACTGTTTAAAAGGTTAAATTCAAACTATTCAATATTTCAAATGAATTATTACAATATGGGTATCAATCGAAATGATTTGTTAAAGGGCTTCATTTCAAATCTACATGTAAGAGGTTTCCATCTGTTTAAAAACTCAAATTGAGTTCAGGGCATAGTTTAATTGAAAAAGTATGACAAGTGAGAAGTTTAAGAAACCATCCAAGAAAATCCATACATAAAAAAATAAAAAATAAAAGAACACCTGTTTTAATAAAATTTTAAAAGGCGCAATAATAACCCTAAATAGAACAAATACAAAAAATTAATAAAAAAAAATATCTCCTGATGCATAGCCTGACAATTGACATCTCGTAGGATATCGCCATGTTAAAAATATCAGTCGCAATACTGAAAAAGAATAGAAAATGAACTAGTTAATTTAGTGACAACTAGTAGCTTTACCTGCAGGGTATATGTATTACGACAACTAAACAATGTTTGTGTGTTTGTGTTTAAATTCGTTTCATTGCTGTTTAAGTTTAATTACCGCTCAAGGGCATGTTTTCGTTTTTCAACTGTGCAAACCCAACTGTGTTGATATTTTGCTTCGAGCTAAATGAGCGCAACAGCCAGATTCAGAGCACTAATACATGGAAAATGTAAGGTAAAAAATGCTATGTGAAATAAAATAAATATTTTTTTTTTTGTGGGTGGCACGGACGCTTGAAATACCTAATAAATCATCAATGCCGTGATATTTCGCATTATTTCCAGGAGATATTCCATATTTCTCATTTACCTATGTAGTTCCCATCGATGTAACTGCGTTCAGACCCCGATTTTTCCTACGGTGTACTATTTCTGCAAAGTTATCCCAAATTTTCTCTTTGCGCGCATTTTCGCCGTGATGTCGCCTGGCAGGTAGATTGCCATCGTAGCTAACCTTTCATAGGCTCGGGCCAAGAATGGAACCTCGCGATCATGCGCCAATCTTGGTCTGGAATAAAGTCCTACGGCAATGTTAACAGTTTGTCTGCTGTGTTGAGCATAAATATAATGCGATGAACGGTTCTATTTGCCTTCTAAAAGTCTGAAAATATTTCTTTGGTCCATGCATTATCCCTATCAGGGAGTAAACTCGTTTTGCAGCTTTTGTGCAGCGAACCCTAGTTCTTCTATTGTGAAGAGTGGTAATTCATAAGCTGGGGAAGTTTTTAGTGCTTCTTCTGCCAAAGCTCTATCAGCTGCGCAGCAGGATCTGGTTTTGGAGTTTTGCCTCCGAGTTTCTTGATAACAAATTTGTAGCCGTGATCCCAATTTATATCATTAAAGAGCTCTTCCCATTCCCCATTCCCCACTCGTCTGCGCGGTGCATTTTTATTACGTTGGGTATACTCGCGCTGCCACCTAAGACAAAGATCTATTTTGCTAAATCCTAACTGTCATCCCTCCACTCTTAGGCTACTTAGAAGTTAAGCACTCTGGAGGGTGCCACCTTTCAAATTTTGGTTGGGAATATTAATCCTTCCCCAGGGTGTATCAGTTTGCTAATCATGATACGTGGGCAGTCACATAGAATATGCCCTGGGGTTTCCTCCACCAGCCCACAAAACATGCAGTCCATTTCTACAAAAGCACCATTTTATTCTAAAAAATATCTGTACCTGCAGCGTCCTTTCAGTTAGTCAGTAACAGTTCTAAGGCCCTCCCGACTAAATTCAAGGAGTCTTTGGGAGTTCCTCCTGGCAGGAGTTATACAACTTTTTGATTGTCTCACTCCCTTTGACTTCTGTCAGTGGTCAGCAATTTGATATACTTACCAGCTCCTAAGTAGCTCTGCAGTGTAGCTTTGTCCCAGAGAAAGACTCGAGACCATGCAAGCCCATTTGAGCTCCACGTTGTGCAAGACTGTCAACCTTCGAACCCCTAATGTCCGTGGACCCCCTACACCATCACTCTATTGTGGGAACCCAGGTGGCTCAAAAGAGTTTTACAGTTGTCCACAAGCCTTGGTGTCATTTCAAATGACTATTCGGCTCTAAATTCGGCGAAGTCATTAGACCACCAGTACGCGGAAGCCCTTCGTCTTCCATCCAGCACAGTTTCATTACTTCATTACTTTACTTTCTTCTTCTTATTCTCCCTTAAGTAATTTAGTAAAAATTTATCCTACTCCATTGACTTTCGCTGACGCTTAATGTGTGCCCTCATTAATTTTTGTGCCATTAACGTCAATTTTTGCACTTGCATCGAACAAAATTTTTAACAACATATTGTTACTGTGCTTTTTATACACTCGCATCCGTCCAATCAAGTCATCATCAACTGCGACTTCTTCTGCTTGAGTGACTGACTAATATTTGACCCTCGACTTGACAGCTAAAAAATCGAAAATAAAAGCAGTACATCTACTTCGAGCGCTGCGCCGAGTGTCTGAGTTCGAGTCGAGTAAGACGTCAGTTGGCGAATTGATGTGGAAGTCGTTAGCTTCATTAAATTTTACTCCTCTACTACTAACTAGTCGACTGCAGAGTGTATTGTTTTTGTAAAATTTTAATGTCGACAGTCGACCTTTGGCTGACGCCGCTCGTCAGTCAACGACCGAGTGGGTTGCTGTACTCGCCGCCACACTTTCAGCTGCATATATATAT
>NW_023458556.1:19547694-19548962 GCF_013731165.1 Rhagoletis pomonella
AGTGGGTTGCTGTACTCGCCGCCACACTTTCAGCTGCATATATATATTTTATTTTTTTTTGTACTTAGGATTGCCCTCTCTTCTTGTTACATAAGTGATTATTGAAATGGCAGCTTGGCGGAAATTTTTTTATACATATTTGTTGTTTTCTTAAATAATGTTCGTCGATGTAATTAAGAGTACATAGAGAAGGATTTATTTAATTAGAATCAACGAAATTCGGTTGCTTTTATTTATATATTCGGACACTATTTGCAATGCAAGAAATTTTCCGCAATCAAAAGATCATTCAGTAGACATATCCTTTACAGCTGTTTAAAATTTAATTTACATAAAATAAAATGAATACCTTGATTAGTAAACTAAGTGGGTTCGAGCGAAAAGCAGGTTACGAATGAAGCATACAGCAGCCGGCGCGTGCCTTTTCTCACGTGAATATCACTCTGCTGCTGTTTCCCTTCAACAAAGCTGTCACTCGATTCTGTGCGCAATTATTGCGACCATTTTCTAGCGAACCTTCCTGGAAAACTTTACTCGGTGGTTCTTTTACGAACAGAAATACGAAGATAATAACCCAAAGGCCTAGCATCTAAGAGGCAAACGTTTCAGGACAACAGTTTGACTTACTTTTCTACTCAACAAGTGATAAGCGTTTCCAGGGCAAAGCTGTGAAACGAGCTACATTCGTCAC
Source organism: Rhagoletis pomonella (assembly GCF_013731165.1). Classification (NCBI taxonomy): domain Eukaryota; kingdom Metazoa; phylum Arthropoda; class Insecta; order Diptera; family Tephritidae; genus Rhagoletis; species Rhagoletis pomonella. The sequence continues at coordinate 19,548,386 of NW_023458556.1, forward strand.
ATAGGCCTCAATGTGTCAATAACAATTTTCTCACTTAAATAATGCAGCTGGGGATAGGGTGCACCAATAAGTTTCGCTTGGAGAATGTGGGCCCAATGAATATGATATTAATGCAACCATCGAACCATTTCTAGTTAGTGCATACAATTTTTCTGTCGCACTTGATGTTTGTATGATCTTTCCTCACGCACAACTTATAGGTAACCCATAAGGATAAACATACCTTAATATCTGATTTGCCATCCAAGCAGAGGAATACCATTTATTTGATAGCTTGGTTACATCTTCATTTATACGTAGAAACCAGATATTTGTATATGGCAAAAAGAGCTACTTAAAATACAGTAGGGCTCCGACAAAAGTGAAGATGCAAGTTCCGAACTAGAGTCCATTAGAGGCTCGGCCCCAAGACTAACCGAACATTCGCCAAGCAAGCTTTTACATATATCGGTATCACGATGCTGTCAACTGAATCTTATTTGTATACAAATAGGCAAACAAGGCTAAAAAATCAATTAATAAATAACATAAAATAAAATAAAATAAAATAAAATAAAATAAAATAAAATAAAATAAA
>NW_023458556.1:19549062-19550547 GCF_013731165.1 Rhagoletis pomonella
ATTTTATTTTATTTTATTTTATTTTATTTTATTTTATTTTATTTTATGTTATTTAATTTTATTTTATTTTATTTTATTTTATTTTATTTTATTTCATCTTATTTTATTTTATTTATTCCTATTTTATTTCATTTTATTTTATTTTATTTATTCCAACACTTCAACCTACTGGTTATATTTCAATTTTGAATTGATTTTTTAGCCTTATTTTAAAGTCATTTGAAATTTGAGTAATTTACTACACTTCGGATTTTTAATTCCTTATACCTTAGAAGTATAGATTAGCTGTAAAAGGGGTGTAAAGAAAACAGGTTTGCCTATTTGCATACAAATAAGATTCAGTTGACAGCAACGTGATACCGATATAAAAGTTTGCTTGGCGAATGTTCGGTTAGTCTTGGGGCTGAGCCTCTAATGGACTCTAGTTCTGAACTTGCATCTTCACTTTTGTCGTAGCCCTACTGTATTTTAAGTAGCTCTTTTTGCCATATACAAATATCTGGTTTCTACGTATATATGAAGCTGTAACCAAGCTATCAAATAAATGGATGGCAAAGCAGATATTAAGGTATGTTTATCCTTATGGGTTACCTATAAGTTGTGCGTGAGGAAAGATCATACAAACATCAAGTGCGACAGAAAAATTGTATGCACTAACTAGAAATGGTTCGATGGTTGCATTAATATCATATTCATTGGGCCCACATTCTCCAAGCGAAACTTATTGGTGCACCCTATCCCCAGCTGCATTATTTAAGTGAGAAAATTATTATTGACGCATTGAGGCCTATGTGAAGAATGCAGCTCGTTTCACAGCTTTGCCCTGGAAACGCTTATCACTTGTTGAGTAGAAAAGTAAGTCAAACTGTTGTCCTGAAACGTTTGCCTCTTAGATGCTAGGCCTTTGGGTTATTATCTTTGTATTTCTGTTCGTAAAAGAACCACCGAGTAAAGTTTTCCGGGAAGGTTCGCTAGAAAATGGTCGCAATAATTGCGCACAGAATCGAGTGACAGCTTTGTTGAAGGGAAACAGCAGCAGAGTGATATTCACGTGAGAAAGGGCACGCGCCGGCTGCTTTATGCTTCATTCGTATCCTGCTTTTCGCTCGAATCCACTTAGTTTACTAATCAAGGTATTCATTTTATTTTATGTAAATTAAATTTTAAACAGCTGTAAAGGATATGTCTACTGAATGATCTTTTGATTGCGGAAAATTTCTTGCATTGCAAATAGTGTCCGAATATATAAATAAAAGCAACCGAATTTCGTTGATTCTAATTAAATAAATCCTTCTCTATGTACTCTTAATTACATCGACGAACATTATTTAAGAAAACAACAAATATGTATAAAAAATTTCCGCCATTTCAATAATCACTTATAATCACTTATATAACAAGAAGAGAGGGCAATCCTAAGTACAAAAAAAAAATATATATATATATATGCAGCTGAAAGTGTGGCGGCGAGTACAGCAACCCACT
>NW_023458556.1:19550647-19553606 GCF_013731165.1 Rhagoletis pomonella
TTTTTTAAAGGTACCATTAGACTCATTTCACATTGTAGACTGTGATTCCTCCATGACTTTTAAAAATCTGACTTTTATCATTTTGAGCAAATAGTACCGATTATATCTGCTTTTTATTTTTTTATGGCAAAAAATAAAAGTTAAAATTTGCCTTTTACTTTTTTGAGCAGAAAATAATCGGTAATTGTTGCCTTTTATTTTTTCAGGCAAAAATAAAAGTCAAAGTTACAAATCAAGTATTACAGAGTTGTGTATACTCGAATTTAATAGTTTAAAAGCTCCTATCTGGATTTTAATAACTCCCCAATACACAAATACCAGGGTTAGATCAAATCTAAATATGTATGTACTATGTATAAATACAATACATGAAGGCATCTTTTGTTAACGGCATCAGATCTGCACAGATCATCCGATTTTCAAAACTGAGGCTCCAAATTAAAGGGCTTGGCCTCTAAATGTACAGCAAGGTATGACTTTTTTGGAAAGGGTTGCCCCTTTTTTAAAATTATAAAACCTGCACCGTTCATTGTATTAGAAAAAAATAGGTTCCAAATTAGAGGGCTGGGCCTCTAGATGTGCAAGAAGGTTTCATTATTTTGAATAGGGTTGCCACCTGCTAAAAAAATCATAAGACTTAAACCGTTCGCGCAATTTAAAAAAATGATATCATATGCCATATAAACGGGCTGGGTCTATAGATCTGCAAGGAAGAACCTCTTATTTTTTTAAAAAGAGTTGCCACCTGTTACACATTTTTTTATTGCAGAGAATCAGATTTACACCGTTCTCTCGAGTTTCGAAATGTGGTGTCAAATTAAAGGTATTCACCTATAGACGTGATTTGTTTTTTTAATTAAAAATGCATTGTTTAAAATATGATAGTAAAATATCACAATATGGGTTTGAGATTAAATTAATATATTGGTGCCTTTTAATAGAGTTACTACTTATTAAACACATTTATAACTATGAATGGTAAGTCATGTATTAAGGGCATTCGATATTGCTATCAATCGAAAGCTAGCTAAGAGTTGTTAACTAGATGACACCTGTCGAAAATTCGCATACATTTATACAAAGGACATTTAACTAGCTGTCGTTTGATACCAATATCGATTGTCCTTAATACGTTACTTACCTTTCACAACTATATATTTTTTAATGGGTGGCAACTCTTAAAACCACTAACGTATTAATTTAGTATAAAAACCTCGCTTTATGCCCATATTGCGATATTTTACTGAGTATCATATTTCAAGCAATAAATTTACAATTAGGTGGCAAACATTAAAAAAAAATTTAACAGAAAGCTCATCTCTAGGTGAATACCTTTCACTTGGCACCTCATTTTAGAATCGAGAGGACGGTGTAAATTTGGTGCTCTGCACAAAAAAAAATAATTTTTAACAGCTGGCGACCCTTTAATAAAATAAGACATGCTTCCTTGTAGATCTATAGACCAAGTCCGTTTATATGACACATTATATAATTTTTTAAATTTGCGCGAACGGTGTAAGTTTTGTAATTTTATAAGCGGGTGGCAACCCAATTAAAAAAAATTAAACTTTATTGCACTTCTAGAGGCCCTGCCCTTTCATTTTACACCTAATTTTTTTAATACAACGAGCAGGTTTTATAATTTTAAAAAAAGGTGGCAACCCATTTCAAAAATCTCATACCTTGTTGTACATTTAGAAGCCATACCCTTAATTCGTAACCTCAGTTTTGAAAATCGAATAATCGGTGCAGATCTGATGCCGTTATCAAAAGATCCCTTCATGTATTGTACTTATACATAGTAATACGTATTAAGATTTGATCTAACCCTGGTATTTGTCTATTAGGGAGTTATTAGAATCCAGATAGGATCTTTAAAACTATTACGTTCGAGTATACAAAACTCTGGAATACTTGATTTGGAACTTTGACTTTTATTTTTGCCTGAAAAAATAAAAGGCAATAATTACCGATTATTTTCTACTCGAAAAAAATAAAAGGCAAATTTTAACTTTTATTTTTGCCTTAAAAAAAATAAAAAGCAAAATTACCCGGTATTATTTGCTCAAAATAATAAAAGTCCAAAAATAACTTAAATTTTTCGCTTTTTATTATAAAATGAATAACCGGTACGGTCTCTGACATATAACTACATATATAGTATATTCATGGCTTACTTGGCTTTTCAATAAGGTCCAGTTCAGAAATATTCAGGAATCGATCCAAATATTTGGATGAGAGTTATAAAATAAGCCAAATTTATAACGCACTTGAATATATATATTTTTTTTTTTACATGGAGCTTGAGTCAATACTAACATTAAATTCGCTTGACTCGTTAAATTATTACTGCAGCTTCTTTAAGTTTCAGTCAAAAATTAGCAAGTACGCCGTACACCCCCGAAACTAATGTATATTTTTTTGCTAAGCAATTTCGAAAAAAAAAATGTTTTTCGCCGAACCTAGGGGTTGTCTTTTTTTAATATTCGGTGACACCTGGCTGCGGCAATAAAAAGAAAAATGTTGAAGTGAAGGAATCGATATAATTTCTTAGCAAAAATTTTATAATTTTTTGTGGGCTTTAATCTACTGAGATTAGGGTGGCACGTGATACGTTAAGGTGATAAGAACTGAGATTTAGTGGGTGAGCGCTAGCTCGGAGTACTTGCGGTCAATGAACTTTGGAACGAAAAATGTCTACTCGAGACAAGAACCTCGATATATCAGGCCTTAAGACTCGACAAAAAATTTAAAAAGGCAGAGGAAAATTTTTTTCGAAATCGTCTAGCAAAAATACTTTCCATTCAAAGGTGTACGGCGAACTTTGTTTCGTGTACATACTATCTAATGTAAACATCAATGTGAATCACTTTTTTGTAGTAATAATTTGCTCTGATTTTTCATTTTATTTCCCAATTAGCTGAGCGCTCTGTGTTGCATGCGAAAATATTTGCTTTTT
>NW_023458556.1:19553706-19556243 GCF_013731165.1 Rhagoletis pomonella
CTTGTTGATGTCAACAATTGTAAAATAACTTTTATTTTCAGTCTCTGGTATATGTACATTAGACCACGTCAAAAAAAATCCTGCAATGCGAGCGGAATAAGACTAAAATTTTCGCATTTGGTATAGTAATGATCCTCCATGAATCTCCCCTTTCCAAAAAAATTGTAAGTGGTCGCGCGTCGAGCCTTTAGTTTTTCCATGGGAATTGCACGTAAGGAAAAGAGTTGGGTCCTTTGAGGTCAATATAATTTTCTAGGATTAACGAAGATGCTAGAAGCTAGAAGAATATATTGACTTCCAGTCTTTTAAGTGTTATGCATTCTCAGATTCCTTAAATTCAAAAAATTTTTTTGGTAATTACTAGATTTGACCCAAACAGGGCAAGCGACTAAAAAAGGATAATTTCGGAATTTGAAGAATCTGAGCATGCATAATATTTAAATGGCATGTAGGCAATGTATTCTAACAGTTTCGAGCGTTTTCATTAAGCCTAGATAATTACAGTTGTGGCATAACCAGAACCTGAGAAATTTTTGTTAAGTACACGTTTGTATAGCAAACCGCTTGCTCCAATACATACAGCAGACTTCAGTGGACTAAATAAGTTGGAGTGGGTCCATTGAAGTGCCGTCTCGTTCTGCCTGTCCCTAGACTCAACATGGTTGGTTTACCGCATCGTAGCCTTGCGAGTTTCATGTTGCCCATGGCGCGAAAGCGGACACAAGACTATGAACTAAAAATAGTGGAGCAAGTTTAACTGGATAAAGGGAATACCCACTTTATTCCCTTGGACCCCTCTGCACCATATTTCATTGTGCCCTAATCTATTCCCACCGGATCCTTAATGGTTGGTTGATGTTAGATTAAGGCTGACATCATTGCCATTCACAAGAAATGCGATAGACGGGGTAAGGCGACATCTATTACAGTAGTCATATAATGGAGCGCAAAGTAGGTGTTGTATTTGTGCTGTGCCTGAGACTACATCACCAAGTAGTGTCGTTCATCCGATTAGATAAGTGCCTTGCCACAATCTGCATCAAAACGAAATTCTGCAACGCCTTGAATATTTGCGCCTACGAAAAAGAAGAACAAGAAAAATTATCTTATATTTATGAGCGCTTGCAGCGCCACTTTGAGCTCTGACCACTTCACGATGGCAAAATGCAGCTCGGAGATTTCATTTCTAGATAAGGCTAGAAATGAGCTTTTGTCCCACCGTCATTTCGATAACGAACTGAGCCTGAACGACTACGCTAGGCTACAGCACTAGGTTTCTGCAAAAAAAAATGTCTCTAATCGATCATGTTGTGATAGGCGGAAGGCATCCTCTTCTTCTTCGGGCTCCGAGTTGAAAAATTTCAGGGCCTGTGTATCTATGTCCATTCGAATGGCATAGCTAAGCAAGCGGAGCCGCTGTATTTTAATCCACTTTACTAAATATGTATGTCCATGTCGTTGTAAAGCTGTTTTTATTTATATTCTCTAACATCACTCAAAACCTCGTTTGCTCTCGATCGGCTTCCTGAGCACAATTCCAACATCACTCTACATAGCCGCCCCTTAAGCACTAAATAATAGACGCAGGCTGTGCGAATTTTAACTTTTTTTACCTATTTAATGTTCATTTTTACAAAAAATGTAGATTTTTTCAGGCATACATACATAAGCTGTTTAAATTGTTATTTTTCTTCAAAATACTGTTCAAATCTATTTCAAAAATTTTTATTTTACACAAAAAAGTGCATACCTATGTAGCACATTTTTATCTCCTAAAAAATTTTAATTCATGCGTTCAACCGATTGCACTCGGAGATTATTGAATGCAGTGTGGGAAGCCACTCAGACATAAAACTCTATTATGCTCTGGCGCTTTTAACCGCCTCTCCTCTTTTCCTTTACCAGTCGTTTCAAAACCAGCTAAATTGCTACTACTACTTGTCGCTTTATTTGCTTGTCTGCACTCGCAGTTATGAGGCGTCAAAATCAATTAACACAGACTAGCACAATTGTACGAGGGAACCCACATATGTACATATGTATTAACCCTTGTATGGATGTGTGTATAGAACAACAGCGGCCGGGTCAAAATAAAAACCAGAATAGAATGAAATTAAAAAAAATGAACTATGAGGAGCGCTTTGGAGCATTCACCATATGCATATAGAGGTATGTGCATACCAACAAACATGCATAAATATTCATCCACACAAATCCGCAAACAAATACTTGTGTAGTTACATATCTATATATAAACATATATATGCGTATTATATATAGTCGTGTGAATAATAATAGGGACCGACACTCTGACGATCTAATAAACCATATGAGTCCAAATTTTAACTTTGCAGAAAAATTCAACAAAGATTTTTTGGAAAAAACCTGGGTATGCGGTCTTATAGTCCATCAAATTCTAGCTTACGAAAGTGCAAGTTTTAAGTGGCTAAAAAACCGCGTTGAGTTTTAATATATTTTTTTTTTGCTGACGGTGTCACGCATTTTCTTCCATGAAAAATATGTTCGAAAATTTTTTT
>NW_023458556.1:19556343-19599558 GCF_013731165.1 Rhagoletis pomonella
AAATAAAATAAAATAAAATAAAATAAAATAAAATAAAATAAAATAAAGTAAAATAAAGTAAAACAAAATAAAATAAAATAAAATAATAATAAAAAATAATAATCAAAAACACGAACTCGTAAAGAAATTTCTGTAAGAAAAATTTAAGATTCTGAAAAAAATCTGCAAGAAATTCGCAACATAACAGCATTATTTTCATTGCTTTACCGATGTTCTTCCGAAATTTCGAAAAAGAATCGAAGCGTGCACAGTTTATTTCGTTTTAGAAAATTCGGAAAAAATCAAATGAGATCTCTAGGATTTTTTTAAAATTTCTCTACAATTCAGAATACTCTGAAAAATGGTTTGCAGGGTTATCACTTTTTGGTACGCATACATATGCAATTGCATTTTAATTGAAAGTTGAACATCTGCCTGCAAATATTATTCTTGGAAAAATATAATATTTTCAACTTCCAAGAATTTAAATACATTGCGCATACATAGATAAGTTAAACCAATATATGTATTTTTAAATATTTATATTTTTCAACTCTACCATAAGCTCACATCTTTTGTGAAGTGTCAAAAGCTGGCTAATATATTGCTTGGCTTTGGGTGATTAATTACATAAAAGGTTGAAGTTTAGTCTTATTGATGGGAAAAGAGTGTAAAATAAATTTGCAAAAATTAAACACATATTTTACATTTCATCAAAACAATCACAATTCGGGGATTCAAAGTCATCGTTTGGTTAACAAATTTATACTTGAAGTTTCATTTCAAGGTGTGTCTCACTTGTTTTTAGAATTTCGCCATTTCTATTGTTTGTATGTACATACATACATATATGTATATATGCATATTTATATGCTTTCTGCGCTCAACAACCCATAACCAACAACCGACATCGACACGCAAATGGCCTGTCACAGCGTGTCATTGTCATTAATGAGAAGCGCTTGTGTAGACTTTTATCATAACATAAATGTACAATGAATGAATGTGAAATTGTACATACCTATATGTATGTACATACGTACATATGTATATTTAGCATTATATTTGTACGTAATAAAATCAGTGTAGGTGCAAATGTGTGTAAGTACAATTTTCCAAATTCAATTTCAATTCAATTAAAAGTGAATGCATTACTTAAATGTTGACAATACATATATGTACATAAATACTTAAAGATGTATATAAGTATGTACATATGTATGTATGTATGAAGTAATGTGTTGTTGACTTTACCCAAGAGCTTATAATGTACTAAGTATGAATATATACATATACATACATACATATTTATGTGTTTGTATTGTAATTGTGCACCTCGGTGAAATGGGCACAACTGACGCCGAATGCACACATGTAGTTACATACAGGGTTGCCACTGACGAAAAAAAAAATACTTACCATCCACTTGAAAAAGAATTTACCAAATCTGGAAAATATCTACCAATAACTTTTTTTTTTGCTATTTTAAGAGAATAAAAACTATAGTTTTGCTTACTTAGTTCAATAAAAAATAAAATTGTTTATTAAGGAACTACTTAATTAACTAATTTTGTGGTTTGTAAGATCATATTAATGGCATCGAATCGGTTTTCTGCAACCAAAACGAAAGTGATGAAACTAAAGGCAACAAGGAAACTGCATCATTTAAAAAATTCTTCAACTGGAGTTATATAGACAAATACAGTGACACAAAAAACTGCTATGTATTTTTTTAATATTCACAATTTTTTTCAATTAAAATTTTGTTTGCTAATTTTTTTTTATATAAGAACCAAACCCATAAAGCTCAATACAAGCTATTTACAAATTCTTATTCAGAAAAATTCAAAAAACTTTCGTCTAAATTTCGAACTTTTTACTCGGAATATTTAGAATAGTTTTGAAATTTTAGCATAACCAACAATGGGCAGCTAAAAATTCCCGTTGATTAAAAAAAAAATATTTGTCACCTATCTTTTGTGTTATTTGTTATTTAAAAATTCATAATATAAAGATAACTACGAAAAATAAAGCGGAAACTAAAATTTTATTTGTTTTTCAAGCTAAATGCTTTAACAAAAATTTACCAAATTGATAAAAAATGTACCTTTTCACCAACCCATATATTTTCTACCAATTTTGGTAATAATTTACCAAATTGGCAACCCTGGTTACATTTACACGTATTTATTAAAATATGCTTCCATTCGTATTTACTTATTTGTACTTTCTGTACTATTTTGCGTTGTGTTTTTTTTTGTGATTTATGCCAGAACAACTTTCGTTCTCGTTCCATGCGAATGAACCAACGCACAAGCGTTCTACGTAAGTACTAGTTAACAGTGTTGGAATAATCATTCGCAACTACATATATACATATGTATGTATTTGATTGCAAATTTATACATTTTATTGAAATCCTTAAAAAGCTTTTTTCGGGTTTGCTCATCCTAAAAAAATTATCTACATAAATAGATACAAAACCTAGGGCTGGGAGTTATATCCGAATTTTTTTTAAATAATTATCCCAATAATTCAGATATTCGAATATCTCTGATAAAAAAAAAATCCGAATATCCGGATAACACAATGAACAAAATGGACGGATATTAATCGAATATTCGGATGTCAAAATTAACGTGGGTACGCGGATTGCAAAATTAACAGAAGAGAATAGATATTAGCTGGATATCCGGATTTTATCCGTATAAGGGAATATTCGTACGAATATCCGAATATACGCACAAACCCAGCCATACTGTTAGCATCTGTAGAGGCATGTTTATGTTTTTGAGGAATGACGCTGGAGTGACAATCCTTAGCCAAATATAAATCTGGGTAGTTCCGGTTACTTATACCCAACTGTCGTGGGAACGGGCCCATCAGTTTGGAAGTTCACAGGTCCCCGCCATGTGGTGTATTCCCTGGATTTTTTTACTACTTAATGCCGGTATGAATGGGTCCGCTTGAGATGTCTTCTAACAGATTTCTTCACTGAAACGGCTGAAGGAAATAATAGCTGTGCTCTTGCCGTTGCCTGTCTCCTCCTTCTTTATGTCGAACCTCTTTTACTGTGATAGAGCCAAAGCCTTAACCTTATTACAGCCCACGATAGCTGGTTGGTTTATACTTCTTTTTATTTGACACTACAACCATTTATCAATTTGGACCGAGGCCAAAGAACTTTGCCAATTGCATCTCTCCGTTGCGAATTTTCGTCAGCTGTGGGGGGTCTTCATTCATTTCCCACTTGTATGCGCTTAACTACAGACTGCAGTCGGACGACCTCCTCAGTCTCCAAAGCATTGAATAGATTTGCTAAATGTTCGGCCGAGCTTTTCTTCCAATTTGTGGTTTGCCTCTTGCCATTGTTACACAAATGGAGGGACCTACTGCCGCATCCGATCGGCAAATGGATTTTACAGAAGCTTTTTCATGGCAGAAATACACTCCGAGATTTTCCATTGCCGGCCGAAGGGCGACCGCTGTTATAAAAAAAAACTTCCTAATTTCGATGTTGCTTGGATTAGAAACGATCCCGGGGCCTACGGAGTGACAGTACCCGCCTATACGTAATGAGCCACAATGGCCACCTCATGGAGAAGGGAATAATTATTATACTTTCGTTCTAGATCCAACGTGTTTGGTGAAAACCACGTCACCTCTTTGTGATTTATTCATTTTTCTCATTCAGTAGAGCTGCAAAACTATCTATGCCACTATCGATAGTATTGATAGTTTCAATTTGACGCCACTATCGGTGAATGGCAGCCACTATCGCGATGCTATCGAATACCTTTAAAAACAAAAAAAAATGCCAAAAATCGACGGTAAGCCCCAGCTACTTCAAACTTGCACTTTTTACTAAAACTTAATGAACTATAAAAGTGCATACTCAAAATTCCTCTAAGAAATATATTTAAAAAACTCGAAATTTTGGTGACTCGAAACTCCCTGGTTTTTGTAAATTGTTTGAAATTCGGAATGGCAACGTGTCGTTTTTGCTGCTTAAAATAACTAATTTTTTTATTCTTAATAGAGCATACCATCGAGAGAACCATCGATAATTTTGCAGCTCTATCATTCAGTATAGTTTTGGCATGAGAGTGGCTAATCTCAATGATCTTGAATCTTGATGATTTGATACATTTTATGTGGTTATGTCTCAAGGGATCTCCTTGCCGAATTTGCCGCTTCGTTTTCGCTTCTCGGTTTTACTCGAAAAAATTATCTTCTCTAAGAGAATGATAGTTTGGTGCGGATTTTGCCGCGGTGGCAACACTGGCCCCTTTCGGAAAATGCTTCATGAGGCATTAGGCTTGGTAAACGAAATTTGGGGCCAAAAATTGAAAACGTGGACTTGTACGATCTTTGGTTTCAGCTTCGTAGCGCGCCATGTCGCACAGCGCATGCCAGAATCGATCTTTTGCGCGCCAAGATCCGTAATCGTGTTAGTTATCAGCTGACTCGGCGATGTTAATGAGCCACCTCGGACCTGCGATTGCTTTTGGGGTACCTTAAAGGACGAATATCGAGCAAGCCATTCGTGAGATAGAACCAGAAACCATCATCAAGGTCTTGGAAAACTGTGTTAACACGATGTTGGCCACTGCGAGGCTAGCCAAGGCAGCCACGCGAAGGAAGCTTCCATAAATAATGGCATTTCCAATCCCTCTCTTCTGAACAAACTTATATGTACATATGTATATAACATACCGAGAAAATTAAATTTTGGAATTATTTTAAATAAAAAAAGCGACCAATATGTGGACAGATTCTAGACTAGAGCACTTTTCCGTGGGAATGTGAATATTTCAGTTTATCTAATTTGAATAAATAACAAATACTACTTTTCAAGCTTTTCGAAAATCCAACTAAGTAAATTTTTATGCCCAGCTCAACACTGTATGCGCAAACATATGTACACATATATATATTTATATATAGTCATGGTCCGACGTATTTTGTCGTAGTTGTTATTTTGTTTAAATCTATTTTCGCTCTTTGCTACATTGTAGTAAATTTTAATTTACGACCAACTACAGCTATTAGCAGACCATACCGATCGATTGCTTATTTCCATTTTGCTGTCATTGACTTCTATTTTTTGCAACACGGGTCAAACAATTGAATTGAAATTGCCTTCGATTTATGTATGTATGTATGTATGTTCGTTTCAATTTTACTCTCACTTGATAGCGCATTGTTTTCTAAGAAGTAAATTAGTAATTTAGCACTGCACTAGTTAGTTTTACCTTTTTAATTTTTTTTATTTTTTATTTTTTTCGTTTTGACTATATAGCTTCCAAAATGGGTCACATGCCATCATGCTAGAAATTATTTTGCAATTTAGGTCGTTTTAAAAATTTAAATTGGTACTTAAAATGTCTGCCATTTGCTTACGTAAAATTCAATTAAAGAAGCTTAAATGTTGGCCTAGTTTGACAATTTTCAATTTCATTGTCAATTTCAGTGCTGCTATATACATATATAGCTATTGAGCTGCTATCGCTTGGCAATTATTGTTCAATTGTATAAAAAACTATAGTTATACACATGAAAATTCGCTGGGCTTTCAGAATGTAATTATGTGGCTAGAATAGAAATTTAAATTGTTTGTCACTAGTTGCTCGTGGACATACATACTTATGTGTAAAAATGTAATTTACAAATTGCAATTTAATTTGGCTATAAATAGCGAATTGGGATTTCAACCGTTTTCGAATACACAGCGCGAATTATATGTGTTGTTCCTGAGCCTCTTTGAGTCTTTGAACGATTATAGTTAATTTCCACCAAGCCTTAACTGCAGTTTATGCCGTTTGAAACCCGGAGATTACAACTCGAAAGGGGTAATTCCACCTATAAAGTAGAAGCAAATGCAAGGAAAAAAGCAAAACTTAAGAAAAAACTTGCCGATCACCCCATGTTGGAATTATTTGAGCATCTCTGAGTTCTTAACTTCAGTTAAGCCTTTGGTGGAAATAGGCTGTTAGCTTAGGTTGGGTTAGGTAGCTTTGCAGAGGCCCCTAAGGTCCAAAGCGACACCAGCGAAACAACGACCAGAAAACTTAAAAAATCTCGACCATATGGAGCAGCCAAAAACATAGCAGTTTTCTTGCCAAGCTCGAACAAAATGCTTTGCAATATTAATACCTTTAGGGATGCCTCATCCGGAAGCACAAGATCCTTATACCTAATTTTTGCAAGGGCGGGGCAGAAGCACAAAAATTGTTTCTCTTCAAGGTAAGATGTTGTACGCCTATCATCGTCAGGCGTTGGTGCCACATGAAGTGACCAGTCAGCAGTCCAACAAGTTTTCTCCAGAGATTTCTGAGATAAAAAACATCAGTTTTGCCCACCTGCAATCCCTCGATGTCTCCCAGTCCCATTGCTGAGCTAAGTATTCACCCAGTTTCTGATGGTGGCTTCGATGGCTGAAAAGGGGAGTGCTATAACTGGTTGCGGGCCGAGGAATGCCTGGCCTGAGCCAACTTTGGGCAAATGGTCACATGTCTCATTACTAGGTACTGTCGAATGATCTGGCTCCCAGAATAAAGCAAGCACCCTATGTTTACCAACATAATTTAGTCGAGATTTGCATTGCCGAACTAGTTTGGAAGTGGTTAGAGAGCTGGCCAGTGCCTTAACAGTAGCTTGCAGGTCGTGCTTTATTTAGAGTAAATCCGATGTATCAACTGTAAAGTACAAGTACATTAGGCTGGCAGGCAATAAAGATATATTTACTCGATACACAAATAGTAAAATCCACAATTTTAGCTTAACTCTAGGCGCTCGTTTTGAGCAGGATTTTAGAAAAGTACTTCCAAAACAAACTCCTTTTGAGATAATATTTGTCTCTGGGCTCTCTAGCTTGCTGTCCTTCCATGCGTTTCCCTTAGACATTCGTTACTATTTACATTGGTTCACTTTTTTTTGAACAAATTGAAGAAGAATAATTCTCTCAGTGAGTTTAAAATAATAGCGCTCTCATACAGTTTAGTTGCCTCAAGTAGCAATTGAATGCAGGTTTTAAATTACATGCATTTAGTAAACACATAATTACAATTTCGCTCAATTTGTTTTATTAAACCAACTACATACATAGTACATAAAATTTTGTTAACCAATGCAATCATATTACAAACATTTATTTGACTAAATAATAATTGAAGTGAGTATGTAAAATGGCTTTTGGTTATTATTCATAATTTAATGTTTTAGCGTTGTGTAGACAATAAAGTTTGCAACTATTTGCATGTATGTATGTTTATTGATTGCTGTCTGCTACTAGCACTCGTATACTATTTGTAACTAAATATTTATATAGCATCGACACTTCCGCACTTTCCTTTAATTTCATACTCTCCCACACTTATGCAAGCGCATGCGCCACATTCTATGTCACTGCCTAGCCTTAGGCTATATGGTAAATGCATTAAAAGCAATTTGAGAAAATTGAGTGTCAATTTGGAAAGTAGTAAACTGGTTTGTTATTTTGTTAGCATTAGGCGATTTTCTAGATTATTTCTGATTTATATTTTTGTGGCAAACAATTTGGCTGAAAATTTGGGAATATATATGCACATATATGCGTACGCATAAATGCATAATATTTTAATGCAATTTCGGTAGAGCGATAATCTTTGATTATGCTGCTAAAATAATATTTATTTGAAAATAATTTATTGATTTACATATGTATGTATGTATATAGTTTTTACTATACAGAAGTTTGCTTCTCGTTCTCAATTTGTGGTGAAAGTATCAAACCCAGGAAAAGTGAAATGGCATAAAGCTAAATTAGAAATCAGTAGGAAACCAAAATTAATTAATATTTCTTGTTATACCGCCTGCGGGGTTAAGACGATAAATAATATAATAAAGACTAAATATACACACTAATATAAGTTGCCATTCGTTCAATGGCTTGGAGTTATATATGTATATGTACACACGTTATAGCGCACTGATCTTGACGATTTTCTCATTAGACTTTGTTCGATTAATTTGTAAATAGCTTTTCAAACAAAAATCTCATGTCCGAATAATCAGTTGTATGGGAGACATAGTCGCCCGATCTTCATTATTTTCACTGCTAATTTTATGTCTTAAAGCATAAACAGACGGCACCGTTGATCCGGATCAACTCGGGAATTAACAGCGGTTGATCCGGATTAAGTCCGAGTTAATCCGGATCAACGCTGTCGTCTGTTTAAGCTTTTACTTACAAATATCGGACCAAAGGTTAGCCCCCTTTAAATCTCCACGCCAGATGGTATTATGCCGACCATACTACAGCGAGTAAAGGAGCAACTACCACCGCTGCTTAAAACTCTCTCTATAGAATTTTAGATTAGGTTGAACTATGTCTCCCAGAGTTCGAGACGAGTGAAAGTAGTGTTCCTTCTAAGGCCAAGTAGGAAACACCACGTAACGGCGAAATATTTTAGACCCCTAAGCCTTACCTTCTATGAATTTAAATTGCGGAAAGGCAAATAGATATACCTGTATATATACAATATAAGATAAACGTTAGGAAAAGGAAACCTATTATCAGTACAACACGCTTGTATAACTAGAAGGCGAGTTCCACAACATTGAAGTTGACACCAAATTTGGCTTCAAATATTCGGCTACTCATGACTCGTTCGCTTCTATTGCGATCCATCTTTTAGTTCAATGCTAGTTGTCAAACTTTTCGTAATAGAAAAAGGTATTGCATTCTCCATTTCCCAATGGAGTTGTATATACAGTGCCGGACAAAATTATTGGCACAGAGAATTTTTCGCAATATATGCAAAGTTTTTTATTCTAATTTATTTTCAATATTTTTTAATAAAAATATCGTACTTCACCAAAAAACATAAAAACAAAATCTCTAAACTTTGTGCAAAACTCAGGAAAATTCAATAAATTTGCATACTAATTTGCAACTTTTTATTCAGATTTTTTAGAGAAATTCTAAGTATGTAGTTTTATAGCCCAAATAATTTTAGTATAACAAAGTGCAAGTTTGAAGTATCTAAAAAATTGCGTTGATTTTTAAAAATTTTTTTAGTAGAAGGTGTTGCTCATTTTCTCTATACAAAAAATAATTGTCGAACATACTTTGTAGGGAAGAACCTGACTGAAAAAAAATTACCAAAAATCAATGCGATTTTTTAGCACCTTCAAGCTTGCACTTTGTTATACTAAAATTATTAGCTATAAAACTGCATACTTAGAATTTTTCTAAAAAATCTGAATAGAAAGTTGCAAATAAGTATACAAATTTAATGAATTTTCCTGAGTTTTGCACAAAATTTAGAGATTTTGTTTTTATGTTTTTTGGTGTAGGACGAACTATATATTGATAATAAATTATCGAAAATAAATTAGAATAAAAAACTTTTCAGATTTTGCGAAAAATTCTCTGTGCCAATACTTTTGTCCGGCACTGTAAGTACACGTAGGTCTTTTTTATGCGGTATATGCGTTCCTTAAAAATGTACTTTACTTTCATACAAAAACAGGCAATGCGTTCCAGCATTTTCAAAAAACGCATAAGTTCAGAAGCGCAATGTGAAGAAAATCTAAAAAAATCGCATAAAAAATCCAGTAAGGCAATATTAAGCAGAAACAAAACAATTTATTTCTTCACTTCAAGACTTATTATTTCATGTAAAACTGAACATTAAATAAATAAATAAAATTTTGTTTGTATTTTAACCAAAAACAAAAAAAAAAATACCACAGTAAATATATGAATTATGTAAGAATACAAAGACAAATTAATAATCAGGAGCATTGTCTCTTACACACTGAAAAAAGTAATAACAACTCTCAGAAAAGCAAAATCGCTACAGCGAAAAAATGGTTTGAAAAAGCATGAAAAAGACCTAATTGTATGTATGTATGTATCTATATATGTTTAAATTGCTTATTTGCCAGACGATTAAAGCAGACTTTTATTAAAACAGTTCGCTTAGAAAATTATCATTATGAAAATGCTTTTATTTAATTTCCAAATACATCGATACTAATTGTAATTATCTTTTGTATTACAGGTATGTTCCGCATTGCTTTAGAATTCTTCAAGTATTTTATTATGCTGTTAAAATCAGTAAGAAATAATAATGAGAAAAATAGTTTAAAAGTGAATAACTGTATGTACTCGCCAATAAAATAACAGTTTTTATATCAAAAGTACATTGTATTGGTTCGAGGAAAATGCCTGTAATAACTCCCCTGCCACTTAGTTTGAAAGCTTGATTTGAGAAAATTTTGATGTCATAAGAAATGGCCTTTGTTGAGTGCTAGTTAGTTAAGTAGTATCGATTAGACTAAGTTACGTTGTCCACATTTAGATATATGTTGCATTGGGGCCGTATGAAGAGAAAACAAAAAGCTTAAAAAAGATACCTGATTTTCGTGTACCTAAGATCTTCCCAATTAAAAAAAAAAAAAAAAATATATATATATATTCCCTTTGGCCTTATTTCCATTATTCCCTTAAGGATAGGACAGTCGATCAGTCGAGAAAGCTCCGAAGACTCGGTCAAAATCTTTTCAGAACCATATCTGCTAATTGGCCCTCTGCTTATGGTCTCGATTTGAATAGAAAACTGCATTAACTAACTCTTTTTGGCATGTAAATCCACAAAAAAAAAAATTCAGTGAAACATACACTGTCGCCGATGCGTCGATTCTGATGGAAATTTGTCTAGCGGTTTAATATTACTCCCCTTTTCGAGAATTATTATTTTTGTTAGGGATAGAGCACTGCGACCTTAAAAGCTACTACCTACCATTCATCGACTTATTGTCTGCCACTTAATCCAGTAACCGAGAGATATTTTAATATTGAGCCTATATCTCTGGAGTTCATAGGGTTCTTGGTTATCTTATTTGCGATTCTTATTAGCTCTTCCTCTTTCTCATTTCCTTCAGTTTTCGGCAACCAGAGAGCGTATTTAGCTTACTAAGACATTTCATCGTCAGTTTAGATGTTTCTTGATGTGGTCTGAGGTCATTTATAGCCGCTGGCTTTCAGTCAAGACCGCAGTGTTCTGATTCGCCTGATATTGACGGTCTTCTGCCATATTACACTTTTATCTGAAATTGTTTTCAAGTTCTTTACGAAGATTAGATATCATCGACAGCTACTTTCCACAGTAGTGGTGAGATCACCTCATACAGGCGATAGCGATATTCCCTGAGGTGTCTCACTCGGTTGCATGCCAGACCGGCTTTTCTACTGATAAAATACTCCCCGAGACCGGTAAAAGTTTTATTTTATGTCTGAGCTTTTTGTTAGCTAGAGCAGGTTTCTTTGATTTACCATGCAAGTTTAATATCAAAGGCGGCTTTGTATCGTCTCTACGCGAGGGTTTAACTTAATGAAAAAACAAAAAAAATAAAATATTAAAGTTTCAGTTGTGTAAAATTTATTTTCCAATAAAACATATAAAACCATTTTCTACAAATATTGCTCACTCATCGAACTAATTTAAATAATAAAAAGAAAAAAACAAAACAAAAAAAAAGAGTTTAACAGCCAATTATTTAATTACCTATGCAGCTGTTGGCAAAAAAGCAGATCACTATCTGCATAGCTGAAAATATGCACAAAGAACATATCTAAGTACACATAGATGCATACACAAAAAATGTTTGCAGCATAAAAAAATACATTTGTTATTAAATCAATAATTAAATAACTAAATTTCAAAATGAAATTTGATAGTATGATAATTTGGTCAATTAAATTATATGTATAATGGATAGTTTTTCAATGATATCGATAGTCGATAGTAGTTAATAAAAGACAATTTGAAATACATCCAGTTGGGAATTTCTCTAAAGAGTGAATAACAAATAGAAAAATAATAATAAAAAAGCTGCCTTACCAAAAGTGAAACCGTTTGCTGTTTACGACTTTTTTTCTCGAAGACAATCAAAACACTCGCTTATTTAATAGCTAGTATGGATTTGCAAGGCGTTAACGTTAACAAATTATGCCAACATTCAACAAACTAATAAAATAGTAATTAAAAAGTAACAAAACGCATAGAAACTTTTATTGGGAGGATTTGTGTACTTGCTTGCAGCTTAGTTGGCGCTTTCGAGTGCTAATTTAAAGTCAAACGCAAGCCAAATGTGAGCGCAATTGCATTAACTGCAAACAAATAAAGGAATTACAAGTATAAGACACAAAGGAAACTGAAAACAAAAAGCAAATATTTTCGCATGCAACACAGAGCGCTCAGCTAATTGGAAAATAAAATGAAAAATCAAAATAAATTATTACTACAAAAAAGTGATTCACATTGATTACATTTACATTAGATAGTATCTACACGAAACAAAGTTCGCCGTACACCTTTGAATGGAAAGTATTTTTGCAAGACGATTTCGAAAAAAATTTTCCTCTGCCCGTACGTATAGGTTGCCTTTTTAAATTTTTTGTCGAGTCTTAAGGCCTGATATATCGAGGCTCTTGTCGCGAGTAGACATTTTTCGTTCCAAAGTTCATTGACCGCAAGTACTCCGAGCTAGCGCTTACCCACTAAATTTCAGTTCTTATCACCTTAACGTATCACGTGCCACCCTAATCTCAGTAGATTAAAGCCCACAAAAAATTATAAAATTTTAGCTAAGAAATTATATCGATTCCTTCACTTTAAACAATTTTCTTTTTATTGCCGCAGCCAGGTGTCACCGAAAATTAAAAAAAGACAACCCCTAGGTTCGGCGAAAAACATTTTTTTTTCGAAATTGCTTAGCAAAAAAATATACATTAGTTTCGGGGGTGTACGGCGGTACATGCTAATTTTTGACTGAAACTTAAAGAAACTGCAGTAATAATTTAACGAGTCAAGCGAATTTAATGTTAGTATTGACTCACGCTCCATGTAAAAAAAAAATATGTATTCAAGTGCGTTATAAGTTTGGCTTATTTTATAACTCTCATCCAAATATTTGGATCGATTCCTGAGTATTTCTGAGCTGGACCTCATTGAAAAGCCAAGTAAGCCATGAATATACTATATATATGTACATTAGACCACGTCAAAAAAATCCTGCAATGCGAGCGGAATAAGACTAAAATTTTCGCATTTGGTATAGTAATGTTCCTCCATGAATCTCCCCTTTCTAGAAAAATTGTAAGTGGTCGCGCGTCGAGCCTTTAGTTTTTCCATGGGAATTGCACGTAAGGAAATGTGTTCATTTCTTTTGAGGTCATTATAATTTTCTACAATCAGCCAAAATCTGCATTAAAATGAAATTCTTCAACGCCTTGCATATTTGCGCCTACGAAAAAGAAGTACAAGAAAAAGTATCCAATATTTATGAGCGCTTGCAGCGCCACTTTGAGCACTACCACTTCACGATAGCAAAATGCCGCTCGGAGATTTCATTTCTAGGTAGGGCCAGGAATGAGCTTTGGTCCCACTGTCAGCAAATTTCACCCTCTACGGCGAAACATTCGACAATGGACTGAGACTGAATGACTAACTGGGGTAGGTTGTAGCACTAGGTTTCTGCATAAAAAAAATGTGTCTAATCGATCATGTTGTGATAGGCGGAAGGCATCCTCTTCATCTTCGGGATCCGAGTTAAAAAATTTCAGGGCCTGTGCATATATGTCCATTCGAATGACATGACTAAGCCAGCGGAGGCGCTGTATTTTAATCCACTTTACTAAATATGTATGTCCATGTCGTTGTAAACCTCGTTTGCTCTCAATCTGCTTCGAGGGCTTCTTCCCAACATCACTCTACATAGCCGCCCCTTAAGTACTAAATAAATGGAAGCGGGCTGTGCACATTTTAACCTTTTTAACTATTTTATATTTTTTTTTTACAAAAAATTTAGATTTTTGAGGCATATATAAGCTGTTCAAAATGTTATTTTCCTTCAAAATACTGTTGTAATCTATTTAAGAAATTTTTATTTTATACAAAAAAGTGCATACCCATGTAGCACATTTTTATCTCCTAAAAAAAATTTTAATTCATGCGTTCAACCGATTGCACTCGGAGATTATTGAATGCCGTGTGGGAAGCCACTCAGACATAAAACTCTATTATGCTCTGGCGCTTTTAACCGCCTCTCCTCTTTTCCTTTACCACTCCTTTCAAAACCAGCTAAATTGATACTACTACTTGTCGCTTTATTTGCTTGTCTGCACTCGCAGTTATGAGGCGTCAAAATCAATTAACACAGACTAGCACAATTGTACGAGGGAACCCACATACATATGTATTAACCCTTGTATGGATGTGTGTATAGAACAACAGCGGCCGGGTCAAAATAAAAAAACCAGAATAGAATGAAATTAAAAAAAATGAACTATGAGGAGCGCTTTGGAGCATTCACCATATGCATATAGAGGTATATGCATACCAACAAACATGCATAAATATTCATCCACACAAATCCGCAAACAAATACTTGTGTAGTTACATATCTATATATAAATATATATATGCGTATTATATATAGTCGTGTGAATTATAATAGGGACCGACACTCTCACGATCTAATAAACCATATGAGTCCAAATTTTAAACTTTGCAGAAAAATTCAACAAAGATTTTTTGGAAAAAACCTGGGTATGCGGTCTTATAGTCCATCAAATTCTAGCTTAAGAAAGTGCAAGTTTTAAGTGGCTAAAAAACGGCGTTGAGTTTTAATATATATTTTTTTTTTTTGCTGAAAAATATGTTCGAAAATTTTTTTGTATGGAAGAAAATCATCACAAATAAAAAGTAACTTGCACTTTCTTAAGCTAGAATTTAATGGACTATAAAATTGCATAATTTGTTGTTGTAAAATTTTGTAAAATTTTTCTAATTTTTCCACAAAATTTTAAGTTTGGACTTGTATGGTTTTTATAAGCTTTATTAAAAAAAAAATAACATTATCTAAACAAACAAAAGAAAAATAGCCAAAAATGGTCAAAATATCGTGTCTCTATTATTCTTCACATGACTGTACCTTCATACATATAATTCATGCGGTATTACTATGCTGTGTTGTGCTGCTGCTATTTGCTTAAAACTGAAAATACTCGTACATAGTACCATCCATACAAATCTTTATTGTTGGCATTTACATATTTGCATAGCCGTGAATTTTAATTAAGCAATTAAAAGTGCAATCCAATTGCTGATGTACAAATGTAGTATTTGTAATAGTCTTTGGCATGCGTATATGTATGTACATACATACATATGTGCATGTTTGTAAATGCAGTCGGTCACTGTCATAGTAATACCACTCAATTGCTTGTTTTCTATTGCTTTACATTTATATGCTTGTCTCTCTGCATACATAGTATGTATATGTATGTATGCACATTAGGCATATGACTTTTTTAAATTGAATATACATATGTACCGAAGAGGAGACGGCGGAAGTAATGATGAAAATTTGGTACAAAATACTCTCGCACAGGAACTACGAGAAAAAAAATTTTTACTGAAAAACAAAAACAAACATAAATACCACATCACGCCAAGCGAATTATGACTGCGATCCAAAAAAAGGTTTCTAAAATTATTAGACAGATAAAACAAATGTTTTCTTTATTCGATCCCATATGAAAATTTCGTTCACAAAATATAGTTGTTGCAAATTACAGCCCTATATCGTCATTATAATAAACAATTATTTTCTGCGAATTTTTTTATTTGTTATACATATATATTTAATTGTTTGTTAAAAATAAAAGTAGCGGAACAATTTTTTTGTCATTAAAAATTTTTATTTTTGTGAGCGCTAACTTAAAAAGGAAGAAAGAGGGCTGAAATTTTGCCACAATAAATTTTTTGTGACTAAAAGGGAAATTTTCATTCGTTTTATTTTAGTCTAATGTACATATATACATAGCCACAATTTTAAATATTTTTAAATATTTCTATGAAATTTATATATACCAAATATTTTTGAAAACGAAAGCGTATACATACACATTTTAGAACAAAAACAAAAAAACGCCGGCCAGTCACATTAGTACAAATAAAATTTACAAACACTTAAGAATTTTTTTATTTTTTTTTTAAGTAATCATATACATTAGTTATTTGCCTATGTTGAAAAATATTTTACCGACGACTAAGTTATAATTCACAATTGATCACATTCTGGGGTCAAATGTCCCACTAGTGACTAGTCCCAATGGAATGACCCATATATGGAAAATTCCAGGTCAACGAAATAAAAACATTAAAAAAAAAACAATTTTTAATTGCAGCCAATTCGGATCTGTATGTTTAGTTCCAGTACACATTTTTTTCTCATGGTTTCTAGCGTGCACTTTTTTTAATAAATTTTTACAAAAAAGTTATTTTTGTTGGTTTTCCATCATTCCACATGCTCTCCTCATAGACATATTGAATCTTAGAAAAAAAACAGTATGCCTAATGTACATATGCACATTTGTAGTTACATATATTTTTGTTCACATCGCCTCACAGCTCGGTCAGCGCTTTGCAATTTCCGGCAATTGAATTGCGGTCCGGCGTCATCAGCGCTTCAAATTATCAGCTTTGTAATTATTTTCTACAATTCAATTAATAATTAACTAATAAGTATCGCATTCAAAAAAATTACATTTAATTGTTCTAAATTGTTTTTTTTTTTTGCAAACTACTTAACTATCACATGAATCGCCTTTTAAAAGAAATATTAATTACATTTATTTTTTTGTAATTTTTTTTTATTCGTTTTTTTTTTTGGCAGATACAATATCACGGGAAATTCCACAGTTCTCGTGTTATTGATTACCGACAAGTGACTTTTTATTTATTTATGTTTTTGTAATATTTTTTTTTGTTGTTTTTGATTTCATTCGATTTAGCTAAATGACAGCTTGAGTGACATATCGATTGACCGCATGGCGCTTGTATCAATTTGCGCAATCAAATTTGAGGTAACTTTGGGGTCGCTTGAAGACAACGTACATACATACATACTCGTATACTTTGTATCGTTAAAAATTACTAATTTAAAGTAAAAAGACACGGCACTAAGTGTGCGAGAACGGATTCCTTAGATAGTGACGCAGTGGTATTGAAACCTTGGGTCGACGGCTATGCTGGTAAAAGATCTCTAAAATGGGCTAAACTACAAAGCAGGGTACGCTCAAGCAGCCTTATACTTCCTTTTCGCCAAAATATTATGTCCAACTTTTGATTACCAAAAACTTGTGTCCAGTTTTTAGATGATCGCTGAAAGGTACCGCTAATTTTTGAGATTTTTTTTGCGTACCTTCTTCCATATAACACGCAACACCCACAGCAAAAAAATTCTGTAAAATCAACGGTAATTTTTAGTGACTACAAATCTGCACTTAATCGCTAATATTACTCGAATTTATGGCATACTCAATATTTTTCTAAGTAATCGAATTGAAAATTTTAAAATTTTGATGAAAATTTATTGCATTTTCCCGAGTTCTCTATGAAATAAAAAAGGGATTCGGTTACTTTATGCTGTTGAATAAGCTCTATTTTTTATAAAAAAAAAATAGAAGAATTTTGTAAGAAAAATATAAATAAATAAAATCGCTAAAACGTCGGGGTATACTTATGTTTTGGCTCTGTTTATCTTCTTACATTAACCGCAAAACACGATTTGCACGAGCTGACGCAACATAAACTTTAGCATTTTAGCTAAATTTTTCATAATTTTTTAATTAGTATTTGACTACACGAATAAGATAAGACTAAAATACCTGAAAATTTATAGCCAGAACACCCAGTAGGGAAGCCTGATCCCGGGCATGCAACTCTTGGAACTTCTGTGTGAAGACAAAATTCACCAAAAAAGCCCATAAGTTGTATTAAAAAAAATCAAAGTCTGATTGATATCTACTTACCGGTTTTTCTTAATGCACTATCTAATTTAAATTTAATTTTAGAAAAATTGCGCTAAAACATTACGTACACATCAATTCACCTAGTAGTATGTATGTAGGTTTGTATGTATGTACATAAATAATTTAATTCGAATTGGCAGCTGCGATAAGACCAAACAACTGACACTTTTGGCATGCGACCACGATGCTTCAAGCTCCCCTTTTCAGCTGTCTGCTGCCTGACAGTGGTACTCGTTCATCCACATGCTACATAAGTTCATGCACCAACTGCCATACACGTACAGTCAGTGTCAAATCTAAGTGTACACCTTGTTCTAATAATTTTGAATAGTATAATTATTTTCATGAAAATATAGTTCATTCTATAACAGAAACCGTATAAATAAAAGTTTCACACTTTATAAAAAGTTCACAGAAATTCAGAAAATTTTCATCAAAATTTCAAAATTTTTATTCAGAATCTCTAGAAAATTTTCGAGTATAAAGTTTTGTAGCCCGTTCAATTTTAGTAAAGCAAAGTGAAAGTTTCAAATCGCTAAAAATTACCGTTGTTTTTTTAGATTTTTTTTTCAAGTTCTATTTTTATATGGAAGAAAATGCGCAACACCCTCCACAAAAAAATTTCTAAAAAATCAACGGTATTTTTTAGCGATTTGAAACTTGCACTTAAATTGAACGGGCTACAAAAATTCATACTCGAAAATTTCCTATAGATTCTGAATAAAAATTTTTAAATTTTGATTGAAATTGTTTGAATTTTCATGAACTTTATATAAAGTGTGAAACTTTGACTTACATTTGACACTGACTGTATGTACATTCAATGTTCTAAATATGTGCGTATGTATAACTACATAGTACACAGGTAAGCATTTGTGTATTTGCATTTGACTTTTCACTGCTTTGGTAAATATTTGATTTTCCAGCGAACGGCCAGAACGCTGTCAAATAAATGCAGGCAGACGCATACAAACTCAAGTAATGAGTTAGTGGAGTTAGTTGGGGAACATAGGAATCAAAGGTTGTTGTGCGTACACATGTATATATATAGGTGTATGTACATATGTATATAGGTAAATAAGCACAAGAGCAGAATACCTTACACACATATCAATAAACGCGGATAGTTTGATGGTAGGAATGGTTGATGTTAAGCGGGAATATAGCACCGGTCATAATGCTTGTAATGAGACCTCCATAAGTATGAGTATATTACCTATCTACATATATATGTATATATATATATGCATTTACGTACCTACGACTATATAGAGTGTACGTATGCTTCACGCCTGAATGCCAATGACATGTAGTGGGATCCATTTATGGATTGGTTTATAGCAACATAAGTGCACACTTACATACATATTTATGTACAAACATGCAAACATACACTAGGATGCCTCATGAGCAACTCATAAAATTTAGTCAATCATATCATTTCAGCCAAAGCCATTTTGTTTGAATTCAGTGACAGTCGTAAAATTTACCAATTTGAAAAGCTTTCCAAAAATGGAGTTATTTTTAGGAAAATTATAATCGATATTTTTCGAAAAAATATTATGAAATTAATTGAAATAAAACCTTGTTTCGGCAACTTTTAAATTCAGCTTTTATGAGAGACTGTATATAAAAATTACCTTTTTTCGAAAATGCCAACGGTGTTTTTCGAGATTTTAAGTTTTTTTACTTTCGAAAATTGTTCGTATTTTATTTTCGTGGCTTTCAGAATTTGTCGGTATTTTCCAGGAATTTTCGTGGTTTACTTACGTGATCTTTCGGAAGTTTTAAGACACTTTTGAGATATTTCCTTCGTGTTTTAGTTTTCGGGATATTTAGTTTTCGGGATATTTGGAACCGCACGGAACTTTTCGAGGATTTTCAGGTCCAAAAGCAAATCTAAATTTTATTTTTTTTTGTGAATGCTCTAAAGTCAAAAGGCTAAAATTACCGGTTATTTTATGCTCTAAAAACATTTAACAATCTTAGCTTTTTATTTTTTGATAAAAAATGGAAAAATTATCGACATTTTTTATTGAAAATACCTGAAAAATTATTGAAATTTCTTGCATTGAATTATAAAGTATATCAAGGTTCTTATAAGCTATGCCGAAAATTTTCTCAATAACTAGATTTTATTTAAAATTTTTGCCAAATTTTTATAAATTTTTTATTTTTTTTTATGAAAACCTTATTAATCCGTCATCTCTTAGTTATTTTTGATTTGCAAGTTGTCGTTGAGAACATTGATGTAATCGCATTCGGTCCAACGGCGGCTCTGAATGAAGGTGCTGCCCAATTTCGCAACGATAGATTTTTCAGTTACCGAATATTTTGATCGGATTGTGGACTGGAGAGACTAAAGTCATTGTTGGACACAGTGCCATTTTAAATAGATCTCCAAGGATTCCTCGCCTACTAGACAGAGGTGGGTGGAGCTGCGCAGGACAACCAGACAAATTAGCAATAAGTACCCACAAAAAAATATATGCTAATAGTTTTTCAAAAAAGGTTTGAGAAAATGCCCATGAAAATGTAATTTACTAACAAACTTACAAATGTTACTACACTCATTGACCATTTTATGATATTTTTTTTTTTCTTCAAAAATTACGACTTTTAGAGATATTTTAATTTTTTGTTGTGATAATTTATGTGGAATAATTTTTATCATAAAAATGGCGACTTTTAGAGATCCATTTCAAGATGATTCGAAATATTTGGTTTGTAGTTAGACATAAAATAGGCAACATTTTTTTTATATGCCGCACGAGGTAATCTAACATATGTCAGTAAGTACATACCTTTAGTTACGGTTATCTTTGAGCGCGAATCATGAAAGTCGGACGTGTGCCAGCTATAGAATTTGCTGCTATACACATATATAGAAATGTACATACATACTATGTATGTCAAACTGCCTTATATTTGGCTGTACAAAATTTGTTATAGTTGTCGCAAGCACCATCGATTCATATGCACTCCAGTGATTGCTTGTAGTTCGCCGCCCCCAATACGCGCTTAAATATATGTAAGTACCTACTTATTTATGTATATTTGTCTCTCACAATTCTAGTTTACATAAGCTTGAATTGAATTACCAAAATGAATAACATTGCTAATGCTCACTGAGTGGATGAAGTTGCGCACGTGTCCAAAACAAATATTGCCTATAATTTTATCTGCTGGAATGTCATATAAATACCTACATAACTGTGAATGACATTAAATTATAGTATTGATAATAAATATTTAAGTAGGAAAATGTCCTCCGAGTGAATTCGATGTACTCATGCTTGAATGAACCAATTCCTAATAGTCAATGCGCAGATGAAAACTTAGATCTATAATTATTTTTATTTATGTGGAATTTCGGGACTTTGGTTCCAATAGACAGTATAACTCGCTAAATGTTACTATCTTAAGGGAAAACATGAAAACAAATAGTGTGTAAAGCTATTAATCAATTTAAATTACTCGATAAAGATGGGCTGTAGTATAATTTTTTTTTTCGGTATAAGAATTACTTTTTAAATACTCTCAGCTAAGCCAATTTTACAAGATAAATCTCTGGAAGACTTTGGAGGTTTCATATGTCTCAATGAGATTCCTCTTCTTATTGGTGATAGCCGACGTTTTGTTGACTGCAATGAATCAAGCCAATTTTGGGCTTAGATGTTGCTTAACAAAAATCTGAGTTCAATTTCATAGTCTTCTTTTTAAGATCAATAAGCTCTTAATATAGCAGTATCCAAACACCAACTGAAGAATGGCCACAGCGATATATAGTTGCCTGAAAGTCTTTGTCGATAGATATCTTGAAAAATTGATATACTTTGAATTTTGAAGGCCAAAATAATATCATATGAGGAGTTGTTTCATAAAACCTGTAAAGTACTCCTTGATATTCGAAAATCATGGGGAAGATGTTACTAAAAGGTGTGGCAGCGCTGCATTTAAGGTCAGGGAATGAAATCTAATAAGTGACAGACAAATGTCCGCGTGAAGCTAAGCAACTTATGTGGAAGGAGTTAAGTATGACTGTCATAAACAGTAAGAAGTGACACACAGGAGACGTAGATGCCCTGAAGGGGTAGCCTTTATAAGGTTATTATACAACATCTTTCTTCAAATAACAGCTCACACTGAGAGGCGACAGACTGTAGTTATTTTTACTGATTTAGAAACGACTTTTTATTGGAATTTTTTGAATACCTCGGCTATAGGCCACTATGGCCAATGGTAATCATCAATTACCACCTCTGTATGGTTGTAAGTCAAGCAGAGTTCGAAAAAAGCTCCGGTCGAGTGCCATCAACGTATTACTTAAGAAAGTTTTGTTATATAGCGCTTGAGAAGTGCATTTGCAAAAACTTCGTAAAGGAATTTTACACAAATGCAGCAGTGCATAGCATGCATTTAGACGCTTGGAGTTATTAGTCGCCCAAAACAACATTTATACTGAAGTTGTACTGGGATCGTTAGTTCAAATACGACTGAACCAACCTTTGGTGGTACTTATCAGATTCCAACTTGAGAGCAAAATAAATAGGTATGCAATGAGAAGTATCGCTCAGGGAAAACTCGACTGAACAATAAATTGGAACCTTATAGTGAATACAAAACTTCTGAAAGGGTAAAATATCGACTCAGGCCACATCTTCGTAGCGAATTTCTACAAAATTGCTCTGTGGCAAATGTAAACTTTAAGCTAAATAATTTCGGCAATAACGAAATATGTAGTTAAGGGTGATTCTTAAAATCAAATGCAGGATTTTTTTCAGTCTCACTCCTAAATCGGGAATACCACGGTCACAGATATTACATATACATTTTGGTCCTGATTGGAGACGGTTAAGGCGTGACGCAAAGGGGTCTGAGGACAGATGCCTCTATGGACTCAAAAAATTAAAAATATATATTTTTTCATTTGATACCCAAAATCTATACTTCTAAATTCGAGGATATCACATATAAATTTTAGGTCCCGCTGGAGTCATCAACAAAAAACTTAACGTACTGACGCAAAATTCCAGCGTCTTTTGGAACTCAGCGTCAAAAGAGCTTATAAAAGTGAACCAAATATTTAAATAGGTGTCTATAATAAACAACTTTACATACATACATACGTACATGTTTACTGTGCATCTGTAACCATGTGCATAAATATTTAAAATACTGAAAATAGCGAAAAAGAAAACCCTATGTAAACATCGACGATACTTTGGTAAAACCTCGTATCTCAGAAATCATTTTTAGCTCGTATCTCGTAATATTAATTCAAAATGTTTCACAATATTTTATTCTTCATTAACTAAAAGTACTCAATCTTTAATATTCAGACGAAAAAGTTATTAAAATATTTTTTTTTGTTATTCATATATGTAGAGGTTTTTGTTTGACAGTGTTTTGAGATAAGAGGTTTGGCAAAATACCGTCGATATGTACATATGTACATGATTAAATTTATGCAAATAATAATAAATAAAAAAATTCATTGTCTTTAATAAGCCCAAAGTAGACAACAAGTAAAAAGTTAAACAAGCATGAAAAAGAAAAAAAAAATGCTAAGGAAATATTTGCTCTTAGCTGTTGACGGCAGTATGGAAATAAGCCACCGCTCTTCTCTTATTCAGCTCAAAGTATTGCAATGAAATTTTTGCGAAATTATTTTCGCAATCTTTGTATTCAGGCGGATCAATAGCAGCTACGCAAATGAGGTTTTACCAGCCGCAACAGTTTGCATTGCATTTGTGCAATATTGTTTGGCAAATAGATACATTCTTTGCTGGCTTGGCAGATATTTTTTCATTGTTTCGCAATTTTCTTTCGTTTTAAGAAGATATAAATTTAGCTTTCTTAATCAACTGTTTAAATATTGAGTAGACAAAACGTCTGTGCGATATGACCTGGGTGGTGTTAAGGTGCTAAAGGGGCTGTAATTTGTCATGTAGGTGGAGAAGTATAGATGATTTCGGAGCTGTTTTCTCTTCTATTTGCTTACTTGCACTGACTCCGTTTCAACATTGAATAGGGTTTGCTAATATTATTCTAACCTTGAAAGGCTGGCATTAGATGCAGGTTCGTTGTGCTTTCCATAAAACATATGAATAAATATTTATCTCAAAACTCTATACTTAAATATGATATATTGAGCACAAATTAACAAAACACTCTCAGACAACACTCTCTTAGAAAAAACTTTCTGTTGATAACAGAAAATCATTTATTAACTTCTTTGCTGAATATGAAAGATTAAGTACTTTTTAGTAAATTAAGTATTATATATTATGAAACATTTTGAATTAATATTACGAGCTGCTAGCTAGTAGGCATTTCTGAGATACGAGGTTTTGCCAAAGTACCCTCGATATGTACGCGATTCGCAACACATAACACGTTGGCAAAGATACTATTATGGACGGATTTAATTGAAAACTTGTTTTCTAGTGAACTTGAGGACGCTGAGTTCAAAAATGTTTTCATACTTCCTCTGTAAATGCAGATTGAAGTTCAAAATTTGGTTGCTTGTTGCATTTACATATGTAGGTATGTACATAAAGTTCAATCCATTTCCAAAAGTGAGGTGTCAGTTTACAGAGATTAGTCTGTAGGTGTGCAGTAAAGTTTATTTTTTTTTTTTAAAAGGGTTTCCTCCTGTTTAAAATTGAATTTAAATTGTTTAATAAGCTAAATGAATTAGATATTACAATATGGGTATCAATCGACATGGTTTTGAAAATACTTTACATCTAAACTACACGTGTAAGGGTTGCCACCTCTTTGAACAATTAAATTCAATTTAAGTAATGAATTTGGGTAACCGAAACATGTATAATAACAAGGATATCAGACCAATGAACAAATTGGGAATATTTAGCAAAAAATAAGTGAGGAATAAACCAATTACTGAAACCTTAAAGTTAATTTAAGAGTCCAGTAATATGAAAGGAGCAAGAAAACATATCACTTATTGGCAATGTATGTATATGTATGTATTTACATAATAATAATAATAGATTGGCGCTTACACATATGCTAGTGTTTGGCCGAGCTTCTCCTCCAACTTGTGGCGTGCGCCTTGATGTTGTCACACAAAGCGGAGGGACCTACAGTTTTACGCCGACTCCGAACGGCGATTGTATTTTTATGAGAAGCTGTTTTTCATGGCAGAAATACACTCGGAAGTTTGCCATTGCCTGCCGAGGGACGACCGCTGTTAAGAAAAAACCTTTTTACCTCCCTTTTATTAGCTCGGGATGTAACTATGTAATATTTATGCGCCTAAAAGATGCAGCGATTTCTATTCTCAAGTTTCATACCTGATGACCTGATGACCTGATGATGATGGATTTTATGGAAATTGCCTTTTTTTCTGCTAAAGAGATAGAGTATATTCGATTAAGAATGTCCACGATTTAGCTTTCCCTGATTCCATATATACACATTTGATGTTGCCTTTTTTTTTTTTGCCTTTTTTAAGATATTTGCCTTTTCTACCTTTAAAAAAGTGATTATTGCATTTACAATTTATTTTTAAGATTAAAAACTATACACATGCCCATGCGGCTTATAGAAGCGCAGGGACCTCTTGCCAAATTGGTGTTGGAAAAATTCAAAGCCGTTGGATGGAGCCGTGTGGATAAAATTTTAAAGGGAGAGGAAAACGCCCTTATTCCTGATAATATGAACGTTACAAACGTTCCATATGTCAATTGGGCTCCACTTGAATCAATTTACGTCGAGCGCACATTTAGTACATTCAAGGCTTTTCTTCGCGAAAATCGAATGAAAATGCTGCCAGAAAACTTCAAAATGCATCTTGTGGTTCAATATTACTACAACTATACAGATTAAAGTTTTATGTGTTAGAAACTCGAAAGGATAAAATAGTCAAAGATTCAAAGTACAAATTTTTCATATAATGAAACTAGTTCATAGTTTTTCTCTTTTTACTTGTAATATAAACATTTCTAAAATAAATGTTTTTTTTTGATTGTTCTTCGTATTTTCTGTCTTTTTTCAGTGCCTTATTTTGCTTTTTTTTGCAATACCTAGTGCCTTTTCCTGCCTTTTTCGCTATTTTATTTTGCCTTTTCCATCCTATTTCGTTATTTTATTTTGCCTTTTTTATAGGTTTTTAGGTCCTAAAAATCCGTTCCCTGCTGATGACAGTACGAATGGAAATTATAATAGCGAGGTTTTAGTTTTTTAAACTATAATTTTATTTCTATATTTTTTGCGATGTTGCTTTGACCAGGGTTTGAACCCACGTGCTGATGAGTGGAAGCGCGCACTGCTTACCACTACACTACAGCGGCCGTATGTATTTACATAATATTATAAATATTTTAATATTTCATATACAACAAGTTTGTATAATTTAATTTAATTCGATTTGCAAACAAGTGTCGACCCTCTTAAAAATATTTGCTAGCTATGACCTTAAACCCCTTTCGTCTGCCTTGCATATATATGGTGATACATATTTCAGTCACCTTATTCCCCAAATTTAAATCGAATACGATTTTTTAAACAGGTGACTTCCCTCCTACATGTAGTTAAGAAATTAACCTTTCCAAACCTATTTCGTTAGTTACCTATCGATTAATAATTCATTTAAGTTATTAAATTATTTTAACTAAATTTTTTTACAGGTGGTAACTCTTTTCAAAAAATTAGAAACGTGTAATAACGTTCAAAGGACAAGGAATTTAATGTGCCTTCACATTTTTGAAAATCGAACGAATGGTGCAGATAACAAAAAATTAAAAAAAAGATTTGATGCATCTGTCAAAATCGCGTTATTTCGCAAAGTGCAAAAAAGTGGCACATTTTTATTCTATTTTTCAACAGATAAAAGACCGTACTTTTGGCTTAAGGAATTTAAAAAAAAACATGATTTTTAGATTTACTCCATTAAACTTTAGCAATATTTTTATTTTCAGCAAAATGAATTTGCATTTAAAATATAGCGAGTCTTAACTTCCGAATTCCACAATTTGTAACAAATAAATTTGTTGCAGTTATCTTAAGCACTTTTAAACGGAAAAAATAAAAAATTTACTTGAATATGCCATAAGTTGTATTTTTGAAAATTTTTTCCGTGTAAAGCCTGAAACTGATGTGGCTTTGACTAAAATATTTCGTTTCAAATGCGTCAACTTCAAGGGAAAATTTGGGATCGGAGCCAAATACCAAAAGCAGTTTTGTTACATGAATCAACTAACAAGATCACGTAATCAAAGGAGAAAGAAGAAAGTAAATTTCTGAGCGTTTTTGACATCTGCCAACAAAGCGAAAGATATCAAGAACGTTTCGAAATTTTTTTTTTTAGAAATTCGATTACAAATACAACGGTGGCTGATTACGTGATCTTTAGTCATTGGTTCATGGTTTTATTATATTCGACCCATACTTTTGTGACTATATTGATTGTTTCGTTTGGTTTGGAATTTTTTACAGGTCTATTCTGCGTTGGTAACAACAATTTTTTACCGGCGAAAAAATGCCTGTCAATGTTTAAACCCTTTTCGCATTCTGCGCACTCTTGTAACCGGTAAATTTTGTTACCATCTCATACGACGGTAACAAAATATTGCCCCGTGATGTGCTCAACAGCAGAATTTCTACAAAACTCCATAGCTGGTTTGCTGAATAAATTAAAACGTACCAAGGTACCTGGAATTGAGATTACAAGAAGTGGTGTCAATGTTCAGTAATAAGCATAATAGACAAGAATGATAGAATACAAGATTGCGCCGATTGCAGCAGAATTCGTGAGAGTAATTTTGACGTGACGTCACCGTAGAGTTGACAACTGAGAGCGGCAAACAAAACTGTTGTCTAGTGATGTGCTGAATTGTCGGTACCCAATACTTAAAAAAGGTTTACTTCCTTATCGGACCCGATACTGATTCTTTACATTAAACCTTCGCCATTATACGCATTTCAAGTTTAGAAAAAACTTTCATTACTAATTTATATGATATCGGCTAAAACACTTGAACTTATCGCAACAGAGAAATATTATTTTATCAGTTTTAACCCTAGTCGATCCAAGGTTCAATAAAAAGGCTTTCAGGGAGGGGGAGATTCTGTAACCAGTTAGCGACATACATATATATTTCATATCATACGTCAACAAAACCGATACCGACTCGAAAATTGTCGCTAACTGGTTACAGAGTCTGCCTGCAAAAATGATATCGCTGGAACAAAAATGTTTCAAACAAGTAAGAGTTTCTCTGTATTATGGCCTCGAACTGAGATATATACATCTTTCATTTGAATCAGTATTAAAAGCTCTATTGGCTCCTACATTCGGGTTTTGATAGGCGAGTCTCCCCTGAACAGTTTTTTTCATATTTTTGGCCTATGTGCGCTTTTATTCGAAACCTAAATGTTTCGGTACCGAGTATCGAGAGTATTGGATACTTGAAAAGTACTGACTCAGCACATCACTACTGCTGTCATCTCGACTGTGACGTCAGCAAAACAGCTGATTCTGTCAAATTCACTGAGAGCCGAATAGCGGTATCGCCATCGGCGCCACCTTCTGTATTCTCTCCACCGTGCATAATAGAGGCCTGTAAGTAAGAAACATTCTGTTTAATGCCACAACAATGAATGCAACAGATGTTTCATTCATTTCAATAGAAGGCTTCTGTCGGTTTCAACATTTGTATATAGTATTCTGACAACCATCAACCAGCGACATATCGAAACAGTCAATGATGTACGTAAATAGCATCAGCATAACCGCCAATATTTCCAAAGCAATTACATTGACAAGCCAATCGAACATACATGCATATACATATACTATACATATATATGTACGCCCTGCAGTGCGCAAGTGTCCCCATCAAATAAAGTTACTATCCTGCAGGAAATGTATCTAACTACATTCTCGTGCATTACTCTTGCATGTCAACTATGTCAACTAGTTTCCAGTTAGCCTTTTGTAGCTAACTACAAGTTATATATTTTATAGAAATCCCGCAAAACAGCTAACTACAAGTGAGTTATTTTTTTATCAATTGATAATTTTTTTCTGCAGGGTAGTTCAGAGATAATCAGCCTCATTGCGAGAGTCGTGTCGAATGCAAGTCGTTTTTTCAAGAGTCGAATCGTATCGGAAATTTCATGCCATTGCCTAAAATATCCACTCGACTAGTGTAGTAAAACGGAAAAACTTGGCAGCACTGCATAGTTTTCGACGACCTTCGTCGTTTACTTATTTCAGCACGACAGTAGGCAATGCCAATGTTGTCGAGTCTTA
This sequence comes from Rhagoletis pomonella, assembly GCF_013731165.1. NCBI lineage: Eukaryota > Metazoa > Arthropoda > Insecta > Diptera > Tephritidae > Rhagoletis > Rhagoletis pomonella. The sequence goes on from NW_023458556.1 coordinate 19,585,476, forward strand.
CAATTCAGCCTAATTTACGACTAACCCAATGAGGCTGAATATCTCAAAGAACAAGAATTGAACTGATTGCTTTGTTATGTGATGAGGCACACTGGATGCATAAAAAATTCCGATTTCTCTGACAGACTAAGGGCAAAAAATTCAAATCTAAACACGATTCGTTCGTCTGTGCAAGCACCAACGTGCACGAACAAAGTATTGCGTTATTTTTAAGCACCGAACTAGATTTTCGTTTAGTTTATCTCTGAACTGCCTACATTTGAATGCTTAAGGAGCAACTGTCTCAGTACATTGGAATGCTTATGACAGCTGAAGCCGTTGTTCGGTGATTGAGCGAGAACTAATGTTGTGGAAAAACGAACGCATCTTGAACTATTCTTGGGCTAGAGAAATCTCCTGTAGGGTACATATGTATGCACATATATATGTATGTATCTACTTACATTCGTGAAAACCACTTCATTACATCGTTGACTGTGGAATGCGTCAAACTAATTAATCGTTTGGTTACTACAAATCTGCAATGCCAGAGGTAACTGCACTAGCGATACAATAGCAACATTTTGTAATAACAACAAAGGCAACAAATAATTGCTATTGACGCATTCTAAACCGCAAAATCGGACAACTAATAATTTGACCATATGCGCAATAGGTATGGTGACCATTCGTACCAATAGGTACGGTGACCATTCGTACCGATTTTGGCGGGACAGTACGGATTTTGAGAAAATTGTCCCGTTAAATATTTTTTAAAAGTCGGGACGTATAAGTGTCCCGATTTTTCATATTAGTACCGAATATGTCCCGATTTTCAGTGTTTTCTTCATTAATACTGTGCCCCAAAAACAATTTTTCTTACAAACGTGGCAGCACATTCGTTATCACAAAGAACATTGATTATAAGGGAGCCACAAACATAGCCAGTACTTTCCGTATTTTGCCGTTAAGTTTTGTTATTTTTTTCATGAAATGGTTCTAACTTGAATTTAGTGAAATTATAAAAAGTAATTCCTCAAATAATTCATGGATATGAAAAATATAAGCTGTAGATATAGTTGCAAAAAAATAAATATTTAATGTTTATTATTTTTTTATGGAAGTGTAGCTCGTTATTTAATAAAGACCATGCAATTCAAAATTTCAAACATTGTACAAAAATGAGCGAAGTTCGACAAAGTTTCAATAAAATGTAGAGTTTTTCAAATTAGATTTCTTAGAAACATTCCGACTGTGCAGTTTTGTTGCCCATTCAATTCAAAGTGTAAACTTTAAGTACCGTTGATTTTTGGTGATTTTTTTTTTTTGTGAAAGGTGTTGCTCGTTTTCTATATACAAAAAAATTGTCTAACATAAATACTTTGTATGGAAGAAAACGCGCGAAGCAAAAAAAATGCCAAAAATCAACGGTAAGTCCAAGCTACTTAAAACTTGCGCCTTGGATTTGATGGGCTTACTCAAACAATTCTAAAAAATCTCTTTAAAATGTTTAAAATTTGTATCAGCATTTGTTACAATTCAAAGGTTTGAAGTTTGAAAATTGTATGTTTGGATTCGAAGAATTACAAATGTCCCGATTTTTGTCCACACAAATCTGGTCACCGTAGCGATAGGCCGAAGGGCGCTGCAGAGATAAAACATATAGTACACTTAGTTCTTTTTTTATGCGGATTTGAATTTATGCGGTTTTTCAAACCAGTTTTGCGCTGTAGCGATTTCGATTTTTTTAGAGTTTTTATTACTTTTTTCAGTGCAAATTATTACAGAAATTTGCTGCAGATTTTGCTGAAAGGTAAATAAAAGCTCTGTGCACATTTTTAGTACATAATTTCAAAAATGCCAAAATTTGAGTTGTGTCTCTTTTGAAGACAATGTGCGATATGGAAATGTACACAAATATTAGGGCATATGTACCGAAATTATTTAGTTTAACTATAGGAGACAGATAGAGCAATAATAAATAAGTATGTAGCTAAATCACTATTGCGCTACTGTAGGAGCAGGCGGGGTAAATGGCGGACAATTTTCATTGGAAAAGGGGCAGGAGAGAAGTGAAATATAGTAAATTGCAGTTCGTGAATTAAGTGGCGCTTTGCTGTGTAATTATCGCTGGCAATTGAGCGGTACAAATAAAGCTGCTGAATCGTCTATTTAGTGACTGTAAATACTACAAATATATGCACATCCATACACTGGCGGCAGAAATAATAGACTCGTCGTACTCTGAAGAGTTTTGGCTACATTTCTTTGGTTTATTTTAGGTTTAATATTTTTTTATAAAAGGCCAGGTAGTTATACAATAAAAATTCGAAACATTTTCACCAAATTTTCAAACTTTTTTTCAGAATTTTTAGAATGCAGTTTTTTAGCCCATTCAATATTAGTATAATAAGTGTGAGTTTAAGTGGCTAGACAATACCGTTGATTTTTGACAATTTTCTTTGTTGACGATACTAGGCATTCTCTTCCATATAAAAAAATTGTCGAGCACACTTTGTGTGGGAAAAAATGCGTGAAAGCGTCAGCAAAAAAAAAAATCTTAAATCACTTTATTATACTATAAAATTGAATGCGCTACAAAACTGCATAAAATTCGGAATAAAAAGTTTGAAAATTTGTGGAATTTTTATAATTTTTGTACAAAGTTTGAAAAGTGGATTTATATGATGTTTGGTGTATAACTAGCCAGACTTTTATAAAAAAAAAATTAAACATAAAATAAACCAACGAAATATAGCCAAAACTCTTCAAAGCAAGGCGAGTCTATTATATCTGCCGTCACTGTATAACTGTATTTAAATACAAGTATGCATATTCTATATACTAAATATGCAATACAAGTATATACATGTATATCCCAAAACTATATACATAGGTATGCATGCACATACACATGAATGTGTGTGTAAGAGTTAACTTGCATAATTATCCAACCTAATTGGTAGTTGCAAGTGTCACACAAATGCGGTCAATGGCTGATTTAAACCACAGCAGACATGATTGCATGCATTTAGCAGCTATCTAGCTATTTACATATATACATATATTCGAACATACAGATATGTATAGTAGATACTTATATGTCTGTTTGTATCTGATATCTAAGTATCCTATACGGCATAATAGGAAAAAGGGACATTCTAGAAGCTGGTGTTAGGCTTTTGTGCTCCATTCCTTACTAATTTTTTTCTTGTATGAAACGGGCCGAGTTTTAGTTGTTTTCTTTTTTTGGTCTTACTACTCTGGCTTTCTTTGAAATTCTGAGGAGTTGTTCCACGCGTCGAAATTTACATGGTTGAAATGGCGTTTGCCATATTGCTAATAATGGACCAGTTTTCTTCTCACCTTCAAGCATATTATCCCCTAAGAGGCCTTCTCACCTTCAAGCTCGAGCCGTTCCTTTCGACAGTTTTACGCCGACTCCGAACGGGGATTGTATTTAAGCTGTTTTTCATGGCAGAAATACACTCTCGGAGGTTTGCCATTGTCTGCCGAGGGGCGAACGCTATTAATAAAAACTTTTTTGTTTTTTATTTTTTGTTGATGTTGGTCGGAAGCTTGAACCCAGGTCCTGCGGAATGAAAGTGCGCATGACAACAACAAAAATATGGTGTACAATCTTATAATATGCTGAGGAGATTTTTATCACCCTTTGCTGCCACTTTCATTAAACAATTAGAATTGAAAAAGTTGAAAAGTTTTATAGTGTCTGCGCTTAACCTTTAAATGGCGAAATCGTTTGTTTTCTTCCAATATGTAAGTATTCGAACTTCGGATTCGTTACCATTCTAGAGCAAAAAACCTCTTGTATAAAAGTAAAAGTAATCGCCGCATAGTTTATGAAGTAATTACATTTTGTTTTAATAAAAAAAGGCGAATGCATTAAAATTCAATTTAATTCCGCTTACTGTTCAAAAGGGTATCCTTTATGAATGCAAATTGTAGTAAGTTGATTTTAATTAATGATACAACTTGCTACAACACTTGTGAATTGCATGCCTATCAGCGCTGATGCATTAATGGAATGTAGAGAAGATATGAATTACATGGAAATTGACAACTGTGCATGTGCAAAAAAGTTGCAGTTTTTCCTTTTTAGCTTAAAATTTTGTTTGACCTGAGAAAACTAATTTTTAAAAACTTATTTATATATAAAAAAACACTAGATTTTTTTTGTTATTTTTAAACAGGCCCAGTTCACATAAATCTTAATATTTTTACGAATCATTTTGGCGAAAGTCGTAGATATAAAAAGTTTCATATTTCCGATGGAAAAAACAGTACCGATATTTTTTTTTTTTGTATATAGTGAGTGATGCACCCTAATTTACATATGTATATCAAATTATAAGGCGCAATATATTGTATGTAAGCGTAGTGTACCTTTAAATTGCGAACACGAAATCGAATGTACTTATATATGTACATACATCGCTAGCTTAGCGTAAAAAGCAGTTAAGTCTACTTTTTATGAAAAATCACTTTTTAATGAAGAAGACAAGGAAAACTAAAAATGCATCGGTTTAAAAATGGTCGATTTGCCTGCTGCATTTCTAGCTGCTCCTACTCAGTGAAATGCAACTTTTTTAAGCGCAAAAAGGCACAGAAAAAGCGTTGGTTGATATCGCGTTCTATCAAAGACCGAAAATAAACGTAAAATATGCACCAGGAATTTTATGTTTAGATTATTGCAAAATCGTTATTTTTTGATTTATTTATTTTTCCCATTAAGTTTCGTAGTAATTTGGTGATTATTTTTCGATCAAAGGTAATAGTTGTTTTTACTGAGTTTTTAGGACCAAATTACATCTTTTATTATTCAAAAAAACTGATATTGAAAAAATAAAAATCAAAAATAACGATCGAAAATTGATGGAAAAAAGCTTAAAATAACGCTTTTTATTATTTACTTTGAATAAGCACAAGTATTTTGTTCACCATTTTGCAAAATATTTGAAGAAAATAATTTTATGAAGCTTTTCCTATGCTGTTAAGTTAAAAAAAAAATTGGACTTGACAGCTTTTCACGCCAAGCTAGCGATATATTTTAATGTGATACATATATATATGCATACATGTGAAAGTGTATACCTGGATAAACTTTGTAGAACGTGTAATGAAAATTCCGTTATGATAATGTCAATTATAATTTACAGCAAATAATTGCACAGACAAATATGTAAATATATACACTACAAGCTTTTACCTTCACGCAAGTGAGTGAACACAAATAAAGCTTTTCAGCGCATGATAGCGGTAAACACATCTCGGCGGCTGTGTTACTCCGAACAAATAAAGTACCCTTTAGCGTCCTCAACATCAAAAAACCACTAGCAATGCAGCGGCGAATTATCCTGCAATCGTGTTGTGATTACAAGCGCTTGGCCAGCGGAGTGTTGTCATAAAACTTATGAAAGGTTATAATGCATACAACAATTTTTACAGCAAGAATAACATAATGATTGATAACTGCATTAATGTGTACGTTATGCGAGGAGAAACCAACATACATACATACATATATGTATCTATAAATACATATGCCTGTACTTTCGAGGTGGAAGTGGAATAATGAACTTATGTAGAGTTGGATCATAGTTTGTAAATGAAAGTTATTTTCACATTTTGCAACGAAAAAAAAAAATAAGTCATAGCGAAAAAAATGCTATATCGCTATATCATTTAAGCTTTAAACTTTTTAATTTTAAATACTTCGAATGGGGCTCTGAAGAAAATGGTCGAAAACAAGAGAAAAGAGTAGAAAAGTCTGCTCCTCCGTTGATATGGGTGCCAGGGCACAGAAATATATTAGGCTACGAAAAGGCGGACACATGGCTTTCGCTTTCGTAGTTTTGAGGGGATTTCGTCATGCCGCTCGCTACCTGAAAGCTATTTACCTGGGACCTATATCTCAAGAATAGAAAGTGATGGATGGACTATTCGCATAATTTGCAGTCAAGCCACACTCATGTGGCCAAAATGAAACGGGAAACGGTCGAAGAGTCTCCTCATGCAGGCAGAAGGGACTTAGCTACAGCCGTGGGTGTGCTAATGGGCCTGCTACTAGACCATAGTGCCATCGGGGAAGGCAAGGGGAAAGGTTTGGGATTCTTCATAAGGACTTCTGCAGAAGCTTCAGAATTGAAGAAGAGCCAGAATTTTGCGGAACCAGCACTCTGTAAGAAGAGTGTTTGGTACATGGGGTCAGAAGTTTTCGAGGGTTAAGTCGATATAACTAGCCAATGTAGGAATACGGCAACTAAATATACGGTTACTCCACACGATGGTATGAGTAAGGCGGTTTTCACGATCTGCGAAGTATCATAATCTAACCTTATTTTAAAAATGTCACAAATATGCTGACATATGACTCCTCCTTCTGCTGTTTCTCATATCTTTTCTCCACTCCCCTTCTCTCTTCTGCTCCGTTCTTCACCTTTAATTCTTTACCCATATTTCTAAATTGTTGAAATCGGTATAGAAATTAATAAGGTAATTATAGAATAAAATAAAGTCAATTTTATGGAAATATCCAAAGTGGAAATAAATATACTTGTAAAAAGGTGATGATAAAATAAATTCAAATAAATTATACAAAAAAATAAAAATACCAAATACAAAATAATTAAAATCAATAAAAAACAAATTAATGCACAACCCTGCAAAAACCCATAAGTGCAATAATGCAATGCAAATATTTTATTGAGGAAAAACTTCATTATATAAAGTACATATAAACATACGATAATTAAGTTCGGATAAAAAATATATATTTTTTAATATTTTGCAGTCGTAAAAAGAAATTTTATCGTATTAACATTTTGATGTACATACAAAAAAAATCCACTTGTTCGCAGATTGTATATTTTTATTTGTATTTTAATGAGTATTATATAATGAGCGCTCAAGCACCGCAGTTACCACACTTTGTGGCTGTATTTCAAATGCATTTGTATGCACATACGAGTGTGCTTTAACAAAATATTCGCACAAATATCGTGCTTCTCCAACTACATACATACACATGTGCATTGAAGTTAAAAAGTTGTGGAATGTGTTGAAATTCACAACTGGTAGTTTAACACAAATACAATAAGGGTCAAAATGACCCGTCAGAAACCAAAAAAAAAAAACTATGATTGTGGAATTGCTAAGAGAGCTGCATAATGCAGCCAATCCAAGATCTCTCGTCAACAAAAAAAAAAAACACATCCTGTTGACGGTAGTCTTTGGTAATACAGGAACGGTTCGTACTACGCAAGTATTCTGCTGCTTTGAATTTTTTTTCCGAATTTTTTAACGTTTCGGGATTTTGTGAGTTATTTGTTTGATTTTTTTATGTATTTCTTTTATGTTTTTTTTTTTTTGTTTAAAGAACCAAACAGTTGTATAACTGGAAATGTGAATTGGTCTCCAAATTGTGCTTTTTTTATACTAAAACGAATATTTGCCTGGTTTGGACTCTTGGCAGTCGATATGGCATGAAAATCGATTTGAGTACCCTGATTCGGACCCTGAAGTACGAATGGCTATTAGGAAAAAAGGACTTTACGGATAGAGCCATAAGAATGACAGTGTCGGTGTTGCATTCCATCTACATACATACATATGTGTATGTTTTGTTGTTGTACTTATAAATATAAACATACATATCTGTGACATTTTACTAAAACAACTTGAGTGACTTTAGAAGGTTTGACTTTGAATTAAAAAATTATAGGTTTGGGAACCCAATGAAATATTGCTTTAAAGGGAAAATAGCTTATCTCCTAGGTTTGGCCACCACGTTACTTTAAAAATTTCCGAGACATACACGCATATAGAATAAGTATTTTATAAAAATGCTTAACAAATACTTTTTCTTTTCCTTTGCAGGTAAATATTTATAGCATTGCCGTTAATTTTCATACATATTTGTTAAACATAAAAAGTTTACGGACGAGGCCAAAATGGGTAAGTTTACATAAAAGATTAAATCTTTTATTCTGTGGTAATATACACTCCAAATATGAACCATATCAGACCACCTGCGCGACCTAGAAAATGAATACTTTCGCATTTACCATCGAGTTCGGAGCTAAGTCTTAAGTTTCTAAATTTAAAGTTTTAAGTCTTTAGCTCATCGAGAATTTGGTTACAGTTTGATTTCACGTTTTGGGAAGTCGCGATTAAAGTTTGGAACGCAATTTATCAAAGGCGTCACGACAGATTTTGCCCAAAGTCTCATAGAATGTTACTAGTTCACGAAATTCTTAAATTATTATTTTTTTTTTATTGTTTGTTGATAATTATTTTTGAGTTTATGAAGGATTTTCTTTAACAAAATTTTGTCGTAAACCACATTTGTCAACAATTTTGCAGACACTTTGTATGACAAACGACGGAATGTGATACAAATTCCTACTAAATTAACGCTACTTTTTACTCAATATCTGGAAAAGTAAAGGAAAAAAATTCACAAAATTCTAAAGCTAAAAAGCGTTAAAACCATATCTAAATTTGCATATAATTTTCAAGTAGACCAACGAAACTTACATATGTACATATGTATGCTGGTAGATACATTTGTTGCTATTTATTGCTCGTGCTCGTTTGCCGAAAATTAGCATCATCTATATTTTGTAATTGTGGTGCGATTTTCGATAGTGATCGGCAATTGCTGTGGCGGCTATAAACGAAAAATGTGCGAAAATTTGCAATAATACGCTTTTAGACAAAAACATTTTAGAGGTATAGTACATTGAAAAAGTAGGTAGGTATATATGCCCATACATACCCTGCAGCAAAATTTAGAGACAGTCTGACAAAGCGCTAGTTCCTACCAACATTCTATTTTAGAACAGTCTCTGAGCTACCGCAAAACTGCTGCAGAGCGGGGCAGAAATTTGTGGTGTAATAGTTGCGCTATCGTCAATGTTTATCGGATTTATCATGTGAAAGCTGAGAAATTTGAATGAAATCTGCAAAAGAAAAGAAAAACCAAAAAAATTTCCAAAAATCGAAACTTAAAAATTGTTTCTCCTAAAGGACTTATGTCGATTTCGTTTCTACAAAAAAAAAGTTGCCTTCTCATCGCCCTCATCTAAGTGTTTGCGCGTAGAGGGCAAAGAGAAGGTTGCATTTTTCCGTAGAAACGAAGTCAGCATTATTGTCCCAGATCCGTCCGAAGGTAACCAACCAGTTCATAGCGAGTTATAAAGTTCTGCAAAGGGAGGAAATTGCCACTTTGTAGGACAAAAAACAATAGAAAGCATTGATTGGGGATATTTAGATGAAGAAACAGTACCGTTCCTTTTCATACCCTTTGAATTGCTGCTGGGTACATATTTACATATATACAAGCAGGTGCTTTTTATACATGGCAGTCTATAACCACAAAACCAAGCCACAAAATCCTCCTTCGCATAATTTCCCACACATACACACACGCACACTAATGCAATCAGACATGATCATGCATCGATGCTCAGCTCCACAACTGCCGCACGCCGAACGAACAACAGCTTTAACTATGTCAGTCGTGGCGGCACACCTTGGAACCGCTGCTGCCGCTGCTGCTGCTGTTGTTGGATGCTAGTATGGCGCAGCCAGCAGCTACGCGATTGTGCCACATTTTCGCACATTTTGCCTGCACTCCGACTCTCTGCGCCTAAAAGCTGGCTTGCTTGTTTCGGTTTATTGATAATTAATGCTTATTTTTTGAACATTTTTTAGACGCACATGTGGTAAAGTGTGTGCGTGCGTGGTGTGTAGGTTTCACATGCCCACAAAAGTTAATACAAATTGTTAGTATTTTTTAGTGTTTCGCTGTTCACTGCGCTGCCAAGAGTTCATTTAACTTTACCTCAATTTATTTAATGAAATTACATGTTTTTTTTGTATTGCTCTTATGCTTGAAATTCGCAGGAAATTTATGTTTGAACTGTTAATTTTTTGCTTTGCCTGTGAACTTCTATTTATTTCAATGTATTTGATATATGTATTCATATGTATGTATGTATGTGCCACCATTCTTGCCATGCCATTTGCGTATTCATACATATGTACGTTTGCGTATGCTTCATAGGCCTGTCTATGTAGCTGTTTGGTACCTTATTGCTTCTTACCATTTTGCTTTAAGTATTTTTGGTATTTCCATGCGGATCATATTATACTTTTCAAATTTTATTTGAGGCTTCAGCTGTTAATTGACTTTCGCGTTTGGTATTTATTTTAATATTCTGCACAATAATTTGACATTTCACCTGAATTCCGAAACTCCAACTCATACACATATACTTATATGTATGTTCTATGCATATGTATGTGTTCTACTTTCTATGCCAACGAAATTTAAGCATGTGTCGTCAATGCATGCATCTACATCAGTGATTCCCAAAGTGTTCCAGGTGGACCCCCAGGGGAGACCAGGACCAGGACCAGAAGTGTAGTAAACAGGCCGGAAGTCCATTATTTTAACCGGAAGCTCATTGCAGAAAAGCTTTTCTGACAAAAGTTACTTATTTTTGTCCGCAGAATCCGAATCTGTGGCAAAAGCATGTATGTCCAATTAAAAGTAAAAGGACTTTACGTTCATCCACACGTTAAATAGTTCTTAATTTTGAAAGAAAAAAATTTAAAACTGTATTTTTGTCCGCAGAAAATGCTTATTTCAGCCATAGTGTCCCATTAAAACTTCTGCGAAGACATTCGTGGACACATACTTCAATTATTGTAATTTTGCGTACGGAAAATGGTTGCGTACATATACGATCATCGCGAAGCTTTTTTATGATCCACCAAAGTACCAGACTTGAGTTCCCTTGCCGAACATGGCGATTGTCGTTTAACAGGTATCCCTTTCAGGTATTGTTACCTAGTAGGACTTTTTAAAGATAAACTTTAGGAGTATTGGATCTATGAGTTTGACTATTAGATCATTTGCGAATGGTTTAATGGTTAGGTTCGGCAGTCTCAGCCTCTTTCTATAAGTGTAGCTAGAGGCGGTATGTCTGTGATGACTAAACTATGCCATGCTGTATTTGTTTGTAGGTTTGGTGTACAGGTAAGTAGTAAGAAAAATATTCAAAAGAAATACTTCCAAAAAATGTTTCGACGCAAACAAGATACTTTTTAACAAGTTACTCCAGTGCATGCAAAATTTTAACCTATTTATGTACATACATATTTATGTTAGGAAAGTTCACTGCGTTTCCTCTACTTACTTATTCCCCTTTTCACTATTAACGCTGCTTTTCCCAAATTGATCGCTTTAGTTTAATTTTATTTTAAACATTTTGAACTTTTATTAAGCCTCTCTTGAGGTGTTCGTTGTTAGTGTTTTCGTTATTACTTATTGTTTATTCGCTGTCGCTTGAAATTTACAATTTCCGTTAGAGCAAGTTTTTAACGCTATGGCGGCGCTAGTCACAATTATTGCAACACTTAAGCTGTAGCGCTTTGGTTGCAACGTTGTTTTAATTATTTTTCGCGTTACATCTTTTGCATTAACGCTGCCGCACAGCATAGCATAGCAACAGGTTTCTGAAGTTTACTAAACTATAATTTGTTGTAGTTGCTCAACATAACAACATTCAATCAATCAATCTAAAGTAATCAACTTTAACTTATCGGCGTAACTTAGTCTTCGATGTTTTTGTTTTTGTTTTATATGTTGAGTTTGTGGCATAGGTTTATTGACATTGGCGGGAAATTAGTCCAATTGATGAATAAAAAGTATTGATTATATGCATTTTCAATATAATACTTAGTGTGACTTTATTGATTGATTCACCTTAGCTGAGGTTGTTGCTCTTGAGTTCGTAGCATAGAAAAACTGCTTGGTTCTAAGACTTCTCAACCTCTTCCACCTCTCCGTTGGTATATTTACCGATTGCAACACTTTTCTGAAACCGCGGTGGTGTCCTTCATGCCATACTTGGGATCCTTTGCAGGTCGTTTAGAAATAAACACCCTTATTTTTGTTGGTTATTTTCAGCAATTAAATCGCATCACAGGCTTAATGAAAGATTTCTCTAATCCAATGTAGTATGAATATCATTTTCGAGACCATGCAAAAGTTTGGATTATATATTTTCGAAAGGAGCTACCAAAAATCCTTGTACGCCGGCTGGACAGAGCGTGCGTAACCTCTCGTTGTTTCGTCTCCTATCTTGCTAGGGTTTTCGAAAACCAAAGCAACACCTGTTTGTATTATAATTTCATTTCCGTCCACGCAGCCATGCATCTTCGCCCATAAGCAGCAAATTTGCTGTCATTTCATGACCCGTAGAAATTAAAATCTGGGAAAATGGCGCCAGTTTTCCCTTCTACTTTTACATATGGTTTTGATATTTTTTACGAAATTGTTTTTCTATTTACGATTTTACTTTTTATGCTACTTCGTCTTTGCCACTTTTTTGCACTTTTCACAAAATGCCATAACATTTTGCTAGCTGGTGGATCATCGAGACGCAGCACTCTTCAAAAGCAGTGAGTTACATACTATATTTCCACATTTCTGCAATATCAAAATATGGCTTTTCAAATGTGTGTGACAGCATTGGGAGCACAGCACCAGCTGAATAGTTGTTTGCTTCAATGTCTGCTGCTGTGATTGGCGCTGAACTTTTTTTTCAAACATACTGCAGTTTTATAAAAAAGAGATGTATGTGTCTACATTCGAGGACTTATGTACATATGTGCTTACATATGCATGTAACTGCATTCATTCACAGAAAGTTTGCCACAACAAGCAATTTTTTAGGTCTCATTGCTTAACTTTTGCTCCAACTAGCACTTGCCGAGCATATAGACCTTCGTTCTTATGTATGAACATTAGACCGCATCGGGAAAAAAGTTCGCCGTACATCCCTGAGTTTAAATTATCTAAATTAAATTTGCTGAGGAAGTATTTTGATTACTCCAGTAGAACTATTTAAAATATGGAGTGTATGGCTACCAGGCGCCGCTGAAGTGAAAATTCTTCTTCACATTACTCGTATAGCTCACGTTATTAGATATCGTCGCCTCAATGGAAGAACGACCTATTTCAGAATTTGGTTGAAGAACACCCTATCTCAAATTTTAGTTAAAAAACGCCCCATCTAAATACAAATCCAATATATCGGCAGCTGTGATAGGGCGATTCGCATTCCATTTGCTGAGATAGGGCATTCTTCAGCCAAATTCTGAAATCGGGCGTTTTTCAACCGTTTTATGAAGTACGACGATTTTTCACTCAGCCGACGATATATGAGTATTTTTCTGCGTTTTCTTAATTTTCTCAATCATAATCTTTTAACACTAAGATAAAGGTTAAGACAAAATTTAAGATTAAGGTGATACGATCTAATGTATGTATTACTTACGAGTATACATACATACTTTATGAATTGTCGATAGTCGTACACACAACAGATACATATTTTTGCTAGTTGCTACTAGTTATTGATTTAGCTGTCATTCATGCCTTTAAGCCGCCTTTTCGATTTTGTATTCATTGAATTTTTAGCCCCACAAGTTTTTTGCCTTTTTTTCTTATAACTGCTAGAACTTTTTTGCAGCCATAAAAATGTGTCAATAGCCAAATAAAAAAAAAAAAAAAAACATAAGAGAAGTTAATAAAAAATCACTAGAAGAAGTTACACAGTTTGTGTAACTTTTTAGGTAATTAGTACTTTATTATTTTTTGTTAAAAAAAAAAAATTCCTCTGACATTGTCACCGTTTGCGTTGACATTTACTTGCCTTGAACTGTCTGTGAACGAGCGCATGTTTGTACGAACGAAAGATTGCACATATGTATGTTCACATTTGTTTGCATTGCAAACACACTTGTTCCGATTTTCGTTGTCGTAAGTATTTATCATAAATGCTGTTATTGCCGCCACAGACAAAAATATATGTGTACATATGCATATGGTGCGGAGTTTTTTTTTTACTTTCCTCTGATCTGTTAATGCGTTTAAGTGTTGCAAAACTGTTTTGCTCGAGTCGCTCATTCACTAGGTGCTAGTATTTCATTTAGTCATTCGCTTAATCATTTGCTCTCTCACTTTGGCTGTGTGCCAATTCAATTATGTATATGTATACCCATTGCTGGT
>NW_023458556.1:19599568-19621217 GCF_013731165.1 Rhagoletis pomonella
CATTCATATGTGAATTCTTTTTCTATTTCGCTCTATATATTTGTACATACATATGTTTGCAAGCATGCGTGTGAAAATTTGTTTTTATATAATTTATTTATTTTCTCTGATATATGTACTATGTATTTATTTGCGCTACCAGCATGTGTCTAAGTGAATATTCAATTTGCTTTGGGTGACATTAAAAATTCATTATGTAGTTTCACATGCTTCGCGCACAACTTGCCAGATGTTTTTTTTTTGCCTTGCCATAATAAAGTAGCTGAAACTGAAAGAGAAACTTACATGTCAGTTGTAATATCTGTACACATATAGGTATTTTGGTACAAAGATATCTTAAAGGATCTTTGAGCGTTTAGATATAACATAAATTTTTAGTTTTTCAGTCTCTAAATTGCTATACGTTCCCCGTTAGAGACGGGCGATAAAACATCGATTCAGTCGTCATCGATTGGGGGTTCGACTTCATTTTCTTCACTGCTTTCAATGCTCTTACCACTCTGACATTGGTGACTATTCCCTGTGGGGCAAAACCCCTCTAGTTCTGAACTGGTGCTCTTCTAGTACATCTAGACCCAGTACTGGTTCGCGATAAATCTCTTTTGCTCCTCTGCAAACTCAGCTACAGCTAAAGGTATGTAAACGTACATTTCTTCATTCAAACAAATTTAATTTCAATTTTAATTGAAAACACATTTCTTCCAAAATAACTTAAAATCGCGCCACGGATGAACCAAAAATATTGAAAAATCATGATACTTTTTCCTTTCGTCTGTCGATTTTAGAACTGGTTCGGAACTATAGAATTTAGGACTAGTTCGGAACTATCGAAAAAGGGATGCAGCGGGGGGGGCAATTGACGCTTCCTAGGACATCGCCATGTTAAATTCGCCAGTTGCTTGCATGCAAAAGAGATTTATCGCGAACCAGTACTGGGTCTAAATGTACTAGAAGCGCTCCAGTTCAGAACTATAGATTTTCCCCACAGGGTTTGGCTGTAGATGACTTTGCAGAGGTGCTCGCTGTTATTTGTTAGATTCCAGACGGTCCCAAGATGTTGAAATGTTAACACAAATTTTAGTTTTGTATTACCTAGCTATGAAAAAGTATCTGCGAAGCGCAGAAAAGAAGCGTATTTGAACGAAAAGCCACCGAACACATATCTATGTAAAGTAAACAAGCCCCCCGCTGCATCCCTTATTCGATAGTTCCGAAATAGTTCTAAATTCGACAAATAGGATCTAGTTCGTTCTGCATCCCTTTTTCTATAGTTCCGAACCATTTCTAAATTCGTCACTTTAGATATAGATTTCTAGTGAAAAAAACTGAAAAAATGAGTGTTTTCAAAGTACCACTTTTCGCCGATTTTGGACAGGTGGGGATCTAGTTCCTGTCGGACTAGTTCCTTTTTGGAGACAAAGACCTAGTACGGAAATTTGATTCACTAGTCCGCGGATTCCCTGCAGGGTTTACACCATCGTTGTCCTTGGAGGAGTTCGCGCTGAACCTGAAATACTCTGTAAGTCCCATAGATTTATGTTACAATTTTCAGCCGTTTTTCCTGTCGCATTTAAAGCTCTTCACACTGGCCTATTTCGATCTCTCGTTTTTTTATTTTGTTTCAACTCTTTATACTGATCCCACATACATACCCTTGTGGTCATCTGATTAAGTCAAGTGACATTTTGACTAGTTCTGGCTACTTTTCTTTCGTTTATTTAATGTTTATATTTTTTTTTTATAAAAGCCTAGCACTTCACCTAAGCAGCGCCACATAAATCTACGTTATAAACTTCGTACAAAAATTATGAAAATCCAATAAAATTTAATAATTGCACCGAAAAATTTTAAACTTTTTATTCAAAATGTTTAGAAAAATTTGGTATGCAGTTTTGTAGCTCAATTTTAGAAGGTCAAAATGCAAATTTTGAGACACTAGAAAATCGCCTTGATTTTAGATAATTTTTTTGGCTAGCGGTGTTGAGCATCTACGAGCTCTACAATTTCGTTTGTATGGGAGAAAATGCCTAGCACCATCAGCAAAAGAATTATTAAAAATCAACGCGATTTTCTAGCGTCTTGAAATTTGCACTTTAACCTAAAAAATTAAAATTTATTGAGCTACAAAACTGTGACCTTTTTTACGTTGAGCTTTCGCTCATTTGTGAGTGGAAATTTTTTGCAGCCTAGTTAAGTGTGCATATCTTAACTTCAGCAAGGCTGGAGTTCAAATCCATGTATGGGCCTCGGAGCATGCGTACATCTAAAAGACTGAAATTATGCCTTCCATCTATTACACCATTATTGATATGGATTATCTTTGTTTCTTTAATTTGAAGAGCGCCATGGCGTTTGATGCATCTGTCCATGCTGGAACCGATCAACTTCAGTCCGTTATCAGACGTTTCGTTCTGAAGGTTGAGCACCATTTTGTTATCGTGACGGGGCAGCGCTTATGAGTGGCTCTAAGCGCTCACAGAAGAGATCCTTGACCTAGTCGTTTTGCTCCATGGGGACGCGGGCTCAAATTAGCGGGATATTTAAGAATCTAACTTTGGCGCAGATTGTGCCTAGACGCTTGTCCACTGAGGCGAAATACTCTCAGTGACGGAGTCTCTCTCCCACCACAAATCCAACACTGACTTTGCGTCCGTCCATCGTGAATGAATGCCGTGTAGAGGCACTTTCCCCATTAAGTTTCTGGTCTTTTCAGTTGCTGCCTCAAATGATAGCTCGCTTCAAAACGGATGTTCGGTTGCTCTCAGAGGATACTTGGTGTAAGCACTGGTAGTCGTGAGCTGCTTGATACGGGTCAAAAATAATCGTTTTTAGCCACGCCCTGGCGATTGACGATCAACAGCTTTTTCCGCGTGCGTGAGCTTCTACACTCAGATTCGTCTACTTAGTAAATCCATGCAAAAACACAATGCTCTTTACTCTTATCCTCTCTGCTAGTCGAGAAGAAGGTGTTGGGTTATCGATTATCGATTCTACCTTTTCGAGGAGGTCCGAGTGTTTCCCAGGGAGGTTAGCGTTGGAGTTATTTTCTGCGTGGAATTGACGAGCTGACCAAGCATGCCTAGATCTTTTAAATAAATAGATATTTATTTGTCTAAATAATTGCCTACGTCTAGTGTCCGATTATCATGCCGTAGTTCATTGATAACACTTCTTCTTGAATCCTTAGATCTAAAGAAACCAAATTCAATATGGCACCCGTTCCTCACAGCTGTCCGCCACTACATATGTAGGTTGAAAATGAGATTTCTGCTAAATAAAGTTCTGAAGTCCTAAAGTAGTTTATTTAATTTAAAAAGAATGCATTCTCCTTTTCTTTCGCTAAAGCCTGGTGCAAGCAATCTTGTAATAGATTTGCTATATTGACACGGAAGCATTTCAGAAGAACGCAGATGGAGATAAATCGTTGCTTTGCAAGATTAAAAGTTAGCAACCAAATTTCAAAAACAGCTTGCGTAAGAATTATTTAATAAAGCATTTTCGATATCTTAAATATGTCCGTGATGTCTCACAATTCCCAAATAATCGATATAATTTCAAGACACGTTGAGTTTTAAAGTAGAAACTGTGTAAAATTCGCATTCTTAAAAAGCTTAGAAAGTTTTTCAAGGACAGTTTGCAACTACATACATAATCGCAAGAAGAGACACACACACAAAAAAATTGATTTGAAAGCTAACTAAAAGTTTTTAGACTGACCACTTTTTGTCTAAACCACAGGCAGACGATGTCAGTACAGTGTTCTTAACGCTTCCACGGCTGTCTGCTGGTATTTGAATGGACACATTTGCAGCTTCTGTTTTTTTTTGTCTGCAATTTTCGTTCCACCCAAGAGTCTGCGTTGGTTTTTCATGCTTCACATTCTATGTCGTCTCAGCTGGCTCAGATTGGCATCTTCTTCTTTGCAACTAGCAGCTGGTGTGTAGCAAAAAATGAAGATGAAAATACAAGAAAAATAAATAAATAAAAGCTAAACAAGAAGAAAAAATAATAATTTCTGCAACTTACATTTCAACACGAAAATCATTGTACACATATTGTAGTATATGCATTCATACATACATATGTATGTATTAGGGCAGGAGCTATTCGTATATCAGATATCCGTTCATATATAAGTATAAGTATCCGGGTGTCCAGTTAATATGCCTTCTCTTTCGTTATCCGAATACCCGGATATCCGGTTAGTTTTTCTTTTCGGATATCCGGTTAAAATACAAATGTTCGGTTCATATCCGTTCACTTTTTATCCGGTTAACCGGTTAATTTTTCTATCCGGCTATTCGGTTAATATCCGTTTACTTTGATATCCGTATATACAAAAATATATGTGGGAAAATGTTTGAAATGCAAAGCTCTCACGCCCTAGGCTTTTTCTAAATGAAAAAAAGAATACCCGAATTTTTTATGTAAAAAAATAAAATAAAAAAAACATACGGGTATTCTTTTTTGCCGTTTAGAAAAATCTTAGGGGGTGAGAGCTTAACATTTTAAACTTTTTTTTGATCACCCTTATGTACATATATATCTACATACGAGTATGTACGTGCAAAAAAATACTTGCGCTTTTTTGTAAGCGAGCGTGCAGACATCAGCGTTGAAATAACAGCAAGCCTGGAAGACGCTGTCAGTGAATTGCATGAAAATAGCAGCTGGGAAACAACAACAGCACCAGCAGCAGCCGTATTGGCAGCAGCAAAATGTGAATGACCAGTCTGTTGTACAAAGCGGCGCGCCAAGTTGCCACTTTGCTCTTCGATTGCTCGTCGGTTCGCTTCCTTTACATATGTAGCTGCCGGTTATGCGCTGTCTGGAACTTATTTTCATTTCACACAGTATCGCGTCTTCTGTTTGGCTTTCGCCACTCCCATTCATTGCTTTGGAATTTTGTTTTGTTTTACAAATTTTTCTTTTTATATGTACATACGTATGTATGTATCTTTGCCAGACGTTGTTGCTTTTTGCTGCCAATTGATAACTTTCCACACAAGTTAATTTAATAGTTTCGTTACGCTTCGTGAAAATTTTAGCTTAAAATAAACTTAGTGAAAAAATATATATAAACATACATACAACAAATATACATACAAACATGCATGGATGTGGTCAAGTGAGTGAGCAAGTATGCGTATTTGTGGTTAAAAGCTTAAATTAGTATTTTGATGCTGTGCGCTTTTCTGCCTTGCCTTTGCGACGCATTCGGTATGGACGTTTGCGCGCAAAAGTTCCAAAACAAGCTCTGCTAAAACAATATTTTCTTTAAGTTATAATTAAAAGTAAAGAATCAGTGAAGTACTAGCAGTTGAAAAGAATTTTTTCGTGGCAGCGAAATAGTTATTTCGTGTAACTTCCGCCAGGGCATGCAGCAGAAGTTGTTCTAATTAAGAGTAAATCAGAAATAAGTTGTTTGATTTTAAAATGAAAATTATTTTAATAAGAAATATGTGCGTAACAATTTTACAGAAACGATATTTTTGTGGGGGCAGCAATTATATGTATGTATGCTAGGAATGTTAATCCCGGGATCCTGGACTTTTTAAGGTCTCGAAAATCTCGGGATTCTTGGCAAGAAATTTGCACTGATGTCAATAATAGAAACTCCTTTTCTTGACCACTATTGGCTATATTTCTTTTTTACCTAATAATTAATATTTTTTTATACATATAACACCGCGCGATAGTAAATTTTAAAGAAATTTTATGCAAAAATAGATCTTGCACCATATTTATGCTATTTTGGAGGTTTGTTGCTAGTCCTTGCCACATAAGAATACAAAATTCGGATAGCTGGTGTGCGTGGCAGTTGACCGATCTTTCCCATATTTTAGATTTATGTCTTCCTAGCTCAATCCAAGTTACAAACCGAATTTCATTAGAATCGGATAACATTTACTATATCCGCCCCCTAGTGTAGTGGGCGTGGTAGTTCGCTAATTTTTACCAGTTTTTAAAATTTTTCTTTCCTTAGTGAAAGTATTTCAAAGAGCGAATTTCAGCAAAATCGAGTTACGTTTGCTACCTTTTCCTACATCTTTTATAGCGATCCACCAATGTAAAGCGTTCAGTCTATGGAAGATTTATGACATGGACTCAGGCGGACGCAGTTAAAATTTGTTTTGCTATTAGTTTAAAGTGCAAAAAGTATTTTTGTACCAATCCCCCTCCGCTGCACGGCGCCGCAAGGTACTTATACTCTCCAAGCAAAAAAAAAACACTAAAAATTCATAATATTACGGAAATGTCCTTAACTGTGTAAGGACTAGGAAAAACTATGAGAACCTAATTTAGAGGCACCCTTGCGTGCTATTGAGCTTAATATTGAAGATGAAGACAAATCCAGTTTTAATCGATCATTCAACCACCAATGCTGATCCCGTAAAATGCGTCTTCAAATTCTTACATAAAAGTTCTGTTCATACAACACTAATTTCCTGTGTCTTTTGATAATTGCTAGAGTAGTTTTTCTCAGGAAATATCCTTAAAACCTGTTAGTAGACATGTTTAGAATCGAGTCAACCACTTAGTTGGATATTTCCACTTATTTCGAAATTAAGACTTTCTGCCACTCTCAGACCACCGTGCATCGTATTGATCAGACGTTGCAAACTTCAACGATACTTTAAAACTAGTATCTCGGAATGACCCGACTAAAGTTTTTGCTTTTTTGCTACCATGACTCGAAAGCTTCACGCTGGTTTGTTATTACCGCATCTCACATAAGCGGTGATCACGTTGTCCATAGCTCACGAACGGGTAGCGCGTAGATGAATTTACTTATACATACATATTTACTGGCGGCAGAAATAATAGACTCGTCGTACTTTTATTAATTTTGTCTATATTTCCTTGGTTTATTTTATGTTTAATATTTTTTTTTTATCAAAGCTTAGGTAGTTATACAACAAACATCATATAAATTCGCTTTTCAAAGTTTGAACGAAAATTATAAAAATTCGAAAAATTTTCACCAAATTTTCAAACTCTTTATTCAGAATTTTTAGAAAAATGTTTGGTAAGCAGTTTTATATCTCATTCAATTTGAGTATAATAAAATGCAAGTTTCAATTGGCTACAAAATACCGTTAATTTTTAAGAATTTTTTTTTGCTGACTTTATCATACTAAAATTGAATGGGATGTAAAACTGCATACCACACATTTTTCTAAAAATTCTGAATAAAGAGTTTGAAAATTTTTCGAATTTTTATAATTTTTGTTCAAAGTTGTATAACTACCCAGGCTTTTTTAAAAAAATATTAAAGATAAAATAAACTAAAGAAATATAGCCAAAATTCTTAAAAGTACGATGAGTCTATTATTTCTGCCGCCAGTGTATGTATGCATTTCCATGCTAACGCAATCGAAAGATAGAGAAATGCGAATAATTTAGTTGTGGTTGTTGAATTGCCACAGCAATTTTCACAAATTGTTGCAGGTATTTTTTTTTCTTCGCTCAAAAGCGAATTACTTCGAAGTTTTGTAGTGGCAATCAGCTTTTGCGCTGTCTGTCACCGCTGCGATCTGTATTTTTGTTTTCAACCATCTTTTCGCAACAAATTTGTTTATACCTACATGTACATTAGACTGCCATACGCCAGTATTTTTGCACGGAAATTTAGAAAAAAAATTAATTGGCCGAACGTAGGGCTCGCCTTTTTAATTTTTTCGTCGCATCTTCGGTATTTACAATCAGATCTTAAATGAAGATGTTTCGATGTTTTTGTCTCCAGGAGACACTTTTTTCCACCAGATCTCAAATTTCGCCACCCTAATGCCACCCAATGTCGGCCGCTGTGGTGTAGTGGTAAGCAGTGCGCGCTTCCACTCCGCAACGCCTGGGTTCAAACCCTGGTCAAAGCAACATCGCAAAAAATATAGAAAAAGGTTTTCTCTTAACAGCGGTCGTCCCTCGGCAGGCAATGGCAAACCTCCGAGTGTATTTCTGCCATGAAAGACAGCTTCTCATAAAAATACAATCGCCATTCGGAGTCGGCGTAAAACTGTAGGTCCCTCCGCTTTGTGTGACAACATCAAGGCGCACGCCAAAGTTGGAGGAGAAGCTCGGCCAAACACTAGCATATGTGCAAGTGCCAATCTATTATTATTATTAATGCCAGCAAGTTAAAGCTCACCGAAAATCCTTAAACTTTTGCTTAGGTGTTATTTTTCTTATTCCCGTAGAACTATTTAAAGCAAATTTGTTATTGCCAAATATATGCGTCCCGAAAAATATAAAAAGACCTAGGGGAGGTTAGACCAAAAAAAAATATTATTTTTTTTATTTTCTTGCAAGGTGATACGGTCTGTTGAACATATGAATGTACAAAATTAACAAACAATAAATTACGTTTTATAAAGGGCGATTTAAAAAAAAACCTGGGTCGACACCCTGTATATGTAGTTACATAAGTACATATTATGGATGCATATGTTTTTTTTTATCTCCTGATGCACCTGTTTTTCTACAAAATACCTCTGTGAGCCGGCAGCTGCAATGAAGAGTGAAACTGTAATTTTTTTTTGAGCTTTCAATAGTTTTTTTATACGCAAGCGAAAAAAGGGAAAATAACAAAAATAATTTAAGTGTAATTTGCGCTCGTTGTTTTTAATAAAACTGTAAGCAACCACTGAGACTTTTCGCAAATATTTTGTGTGGTAATTTTTTATTTTTTTTAATTATTTCTTTGCTCATTGCACTATTTAAGCAGCTGAGGGTATTTGTGACTGTCTGCAACAATGATATTTTTTTTTTAATTTTATATGCCACACACATAGCTACATATGTATGTATGTACTGTATCTGCGTATGTAAGTATGTAAATGACATAATGCCACAAATGTAAGCAAAGCTACACCAGCGCGCTTCTTTGCACTCTTTTTTTCGCTTTCAAGTTGTTGTTGTTGCGCTTTTCCGCATTTCTCGTGTGCATAATTTGTTCACACTCAGTTTCACACCCGCATACATACACATTGTCAACGAAAGGCGAAACAGCTGAAAAAGTTACCTCATTATGCCAGCCAGGGTCGCTTTTCCCCTTAGCTATTCCCTATTCCCTCTTCGCGTCCATTTGGCATAAATGCGCTCATTTCCCCACAATGAAAATATTCATTGCAACTGGCGATGTTTTTAATTTCGTGCGCTTTATTCCACACAAACTACATACTCATACACATATGTATATATAGATATATACATATGTACATAGATCTTTGCGTGCACCTCTTTATCTATTTTTCTTCCTTAATTTTCCATACTCAACTTGTAACCGCTTTATATTTCGCATTGCCTTTTTTACATTTAGTTATTATTTCTTTGTACCTTTCCCACTGTTTTCGCTTCCTCTTTCACTGTCGTGGGAAATTGCAAGTTTAAGGTTACAGCATTGTTTTCATGCTGTTGTTGTATTCTACACCTTCGCAAATTTAATTTCACTGGAAACTTCACATTTGTTTAACTTTATTCCGCTTTTGTTTGAAAATAATGAAGAGAATACAACGGTTCACTTATCCGCGATTTAATTTAATTACGTTAATTTACTTGTGTAACTAATTTTGTATCTATGTACATATTCGGGTACATACATATTTACCTGCTTTCTTTTCTCCGTTCAAACTACTTATTGCGCTTGGGAATTCCTTCATTTTAGTTGAGTCAAATGGGAAATTTATTCAATAGATGAAGTGGTAAGTATACATTTAGACTGACGACCCTTTGAGGTATCGCTCCCCTAAAGACCGCTTGGTACTCAGAAAGGAAGTCACTAATATTCTAATATCTATTACTTTGATGTCAGCGAAGAAACGGCCATATCGTTAAGACATCGTGAGGGTTTTCCCACGGATTTACTTGTAATAGCCGCCTGCCTCTCAGTGAAAATCTAGAAACCGGTTCATGAGTGTCTCTGAATCGCCGTTCGGCTCAAATTATTATACCATATGATACCAAATATACCAAAAATTACAACAAAAAAAAAAATCCAGCAAAAAGGCTGTATTTTCAAGCAAACTTGTGTATTTTTTTGCGTAACTGTAGGAATCTCAGCTACAATATTTTAGCAGGCGATACGTTGTGTGATGTAGAACGAATTTCCTCCAAAAATCCGTTTCGAAAAAAGGCCACATATGATAATTTCCAGCGAAGGAGTCGTCGATATCATAAGACATATCTTAATACCCGTCGCATCTCATATCATCACATGATGGAAATCATCCCATCACATCACATCGTATGTATTACTGCACCTTATATCGCCTCTCATCATATCATATCGCACCATATCGCATTTGACACAAATATTTACTGTGTGGGTTCAAAATTCACAAGACCATTTAAGTCAGTAAATTATGAATAGAATTTGGGCGCTTATCGTCTTTCACGACCAAGCGAAAAACTTTACTCATAAGGCGGTTATTTGAAGTTGTAGATTTTGTTTAATTTCTCAAAGTGAATCAATGATATTTATGTGAATATTTTGCTATAACTTTTAGAAGAAGAAAATTATCACAAAGTTAAAAAAATGTTGGTTAGACCTTAAAAAATCACAACAACCGAAATGATTCAAGTTTTTAATTCTGTTCTTTTTTTTTTTTGAATTAATAATCACCACATTTACACATTGAATTTTTTGCGTCTGCCTCGTACCCTCCGCTCATTTTCTCGACCCCTGCAATCTGTCCAATGAAGCGTAAAAGTGAATAAAAAGCCAAGCAGAAAGTGTGAAATGTAATGTTGTTTTAATTACGCAAAATAATGCGCAGTAGTAACGTTAATAATGAAAGGAAGAATGGACGTCCTTAAAAACTGAAAACAAAACAAAAAAAAAAAAAACACTCACAACAAAACAGTGCGACGTAATTAACATTGCAGCCGTTGTCCGCTTTTTTAGTACACTTTTACATGCGATTTTTCCTG
Organism: Rhagoletis pomonella; assembly: GCF_013731165.1. Taxonomy (NCBI): domain Eukaryota; kingdom Metazoa; phylum Arthropoda; class Insecta; order Diptera; family Tephritidae; genus Rhagoletis; species Rhagoletis pomonella. The sequence goes on from NW_023458556.1 coordinate 19,610,498, forward strand.
TGCATTTCAAGAGCTTTCGTGGCGCGCGCAGAAAGGGTGACTAAAAAGAGTTCAAACACAATTAGGGGACATGTTAACCGTCGTGAAATCTTAAGCTTAAAATTTTTTTATATAAAATAACAGTTAAAATGATTTTAGAGTATTTCTAACCACACCGAAATATTTTTAATTTGGTAAAAAATATATATATAATTAGTCCTCCTAAAACCATTTTAATGGTTATTTTACATAAAAAAATTTTAAGTTGAAAATTTTATGATGTTTAACACGTCTTGTGAATCCCCTAATTGTGATTTTCTGAAACTTTTTTCGTGGCAATTATTTTCGACCATAGAATCGAAATTATTTAAACATGTATTTTTTGCTATATTTACTGTAAATTTAAAGTACTAAGCCATTTTGAGACACCCTTTTCCAACTTGAATGCATATTGTAGAAAAACCGCAATTGTAGCTTGCAACAGCACTGAATGGCGGTTGAAAAAGTTAGCTGTCCGTCCAAAACCATTGAAATTTGTTTAGTTTTTTTTCGCACTTTGCACAACATTCCCTCGTTCATCCTGGCCATCCACATTACTTAACACTTTTGCTAGAGCGATTTCAAACATGCTGCTAAAAAAATTAACAAAAGCAGCAGCATGTGGCTAGCGGAAAAAGCGTAAAAGAAAAATAAAAAATAATTGCATGTAAACAAAAAAACAAAACAGACCATTCAAGTGTGGTTATATGCGTGACACATAAATACGTGAGCTAAATGCGCCTTAATGTATGCTGAGCGCTGAGTGTTTTCTAAAGGAACTGCTACCGAAAACAAATTACAAATACTTACATTCACGCACACATGCATGCGGCATGAAAAGCGTAACTTTACTTGGTGAAAGGATGTTGTGTTTTAGCTTTCCCTTTTGTTTTTACTTTTTTTGCTATTATTGTAGTGTTAGTGCATAGTTTTTACATACTTCAGTTGAATGGTTTAAAAGCATGCGGAAAATACCAACTTTCCTTTGTAAGTTTGTAGTGCACAGCTGAAAGGAGTTGTAAACAAAAAAAAAAAACAAAGCTTGATACAAAGCATTTACCGGTATTATTTTGTGTAACATTATTTTCGTTAACAGCAACAAAATATCAATACAAAATTGCACGGCCATATAGTGATGACTAGAATTGTCCATAAAAATAGGCAGGATATTTTAGATTTGGACAACAGACTAGTGATGGCACGATTATCTAATCGAAAAACCGTTTATTATGGGTTATTTTCTTTCGGTTGACGATTAAATTGTAACGAAATTTTCCGTTCGATTAATCGAAAAGAAACCATCAAAAATTCACTACTTGACTCACGCAAAAATGTAAGCATCAAAATTACGTAATCAAAGTTTGGCGCACTAACCATCCAATATCAGCTGGGACTTACCGTTGTTTTTTGACAATTCTTCTAGTTGAAGGTGTTGCTCATCTTTTTTCATAGAAAATCGTAGAAAATATTTTGTATGGGAGCAAAAAAAGTTTGCACTTTATTATAATAATAATAAATGGGCTACAGAACTGCATACTCAAAATTTTTCTAACAAAATAATTAAAAGCTCGAAATTTTTATGAAAGTTATTTTTTTTAATACTTCACAAAGCTTGAACTTGGAGGTGTACGCGTTTTGCTAAAAAACACACTATGTTTCTATACAAATTTTTCAAATTAATTAACAAAAATTTTAATTCTTAAACTTTTCAACTTTTTACTTTTATTTTGCTAGTTTTCTCGATTGTTACGCACCGAATTCATAGCGTAGGTTTCCAAAATTTAACAAAAACAAAAAATTTATAACTTATTAAATGGTTTTCATTTATTTTCGATTTTGATCGAAACGACCGATTAATCGGTTAATTTCCTACGATTAATCGCAATTAATAATCGAATGCTTTCGATTCATCAATTAACCGTTTAATCGATTATTCGTTTTTTTTTTGCCCATACGACACCAGACGGGAATAATGAAAAAATGGGCTTACTACTTTTTCAAAGGCATCATCAGAATATTTTCACGTTGTATGTAAAACATAATTTCCACATTGTTTAAAAAATTTGCAGGTGCAATATTTTGAGCAATAAAACCTATAATTTTTGTTTATTAACTTCCTGGAATTAACAAAAAATAAATTTATACAAAAGTTTTCAAGGTTTTCCAAAGCTTGATAGGATTTTTGAACTTCTTGGGTATTTTCGGGTTTTCCGAAACACTTAAGGATTTTAATAAATTTTTTTCTGGATTGTTCGGTGCTCAGTATAAAGTATATGATATATGGTATTGCAATTCATGATTTCCTCATGAAATAAAATAAAAGTTTTTCGTTTAAAATTTCAAAATTACAAATTTACATTTTTTTATATTTTTTTTTTTAGAATTATTTGTAGCCCATTAAATTTTAGTATAGTAAAGTGCAAGTTTTAAGCCACTACAAAATTTAGTTAATTTTTTATATTTTTTATGCAGACGGCCTTTTGCACTTTTTTCTTATGGAAGAAAATGCGGAAAACCGTTTATGTTTTATGGGTATGGAACGCCCCATATATATTTTTTTGCATTGCATATTGATTTTTTTCAGTCGTTTTTTCTAGAGCCACCATATTTTTTTTTTTTGATTTTTTAGAAACCTTGGGCTTTGGATTTTTATTGATCCCTCGGGGATTTTTCACACGTTCACGGAATCGTTTGAAATCGTTTTCGGGATTTTTCGAAGCGTTTTGCGATTTTCCGTTATTTTTTTGGGGTACTATCGAAATTTTTTCCAAACTTTTAAGAGCTCTTGAGCATTTCTTTAGAACATTTCAGGTTTTTTCGCGACTATTTGTATTGGATTTGTGACTTGTATAATTTTGTTATATGTGATAAAAAAAAAACATGGTCAAGGATTTTCCAAGATTTTTTGGGGTTTTGTAAGAAATTTCCTGGCTATTTTTTGCTTTTTCATGGCTGTTTGCACTTTCGGAAATTTGAAGCATAGACTCTTAATAAAATTAATCGTGGTTTTCTGGATCTTCTTGATTTAATTTTAGGTATCTTTTGGAAATTTTTCGACACTTTCCCGGATTTTTCGCCATTTTATGTGAGTTATATTTTTCGATATTTATTTTCGGGATTTTCGCGTTACCATTCGTGATTTTTCGAAAACTTTCAGGACCAGAACTTTGCTCATTATGACTCCAGCCACTGTGCATTGGTTTCTTATTTCACCAAAATCGGATCATCAAAAAAGATTTTCTGAGATTTTCTAAATCTAAATATCTAAATTAATTGCTCTAAAAACTATTCAGCATCGTAGAATCTGCGGTTTTAGTTTTTTTTCAATAATCTCAGCTATTGCAGTCACTGTGTTACCTTTTCTGTTCTCCAAGCTCCAATGCTTCCTATTCGCCACTACATACTTAGCTTTCCTTTCGCAGCACTTCACTTCACTCCATGCGAACTTCATTCAACCATTTTCTTCTCTTTTGCACACTTTATTGTTGTGGCGCGCTAAAGGTGCATTCAACAAACAACTGCAACTACATACATACACATTTGTTTGCATACATTTTCCTCCGTCTATGCAAGCATAGTGTTTTTCCATTGCTCTTGCTAGTGAGTGCTGACTGACCACTACAAAATTCAACTCGAGCAAGCTACGATAAAACGATGGAGTTGCGATGAAACAGCACTTAATGGCTAAGAGCAATGGAGCTAGGGAAAGATTTAGAAGCAGGTAGAGTGCAAAAAATACTCATAAGAGGCAAGCACACGTGTGAGCAGAATGGTACAGTGGTTATATGTAGGTAAGTCGGTGGATTTGTGTCACCTTATGTTGCTATTTATGTGCAAAATAAATGCAAGCAGTCAGTTACGAAAGCACAATGGCATACTTATGTACGTATGTATGTACATGGGTATGTTTGCAAGTGCGAATTAGTGTTTGTCCTGTGTTTCAAAGAACTCAGCTTAAAAATGGAGAGGGCGCTTTTTTGCTGCCCAAAGGAAAACAATCTTTGCGCAAATGGTTTGCGCTTGCCTTCTTCACAGTGAGAGTGTTTATGTTGATTGTAGTTGTTGCTGTATTCAGCAAATAAACAACACCAACATCAGTCTTCAGCAGGAGTTGAGGAGCTGCAGTAAGTGAAGAAATATGCACTCGAACACAGAGGGAAGAGTTGGCTACAGGCGAAAGGGTTTGGCTGCACCTTACTAGCCAAACATTCACTACGAATGCATGTATGTGTATGAGTATGATGTATGTGTATGAGTGAGAGTGTTTGCGTGATGTAGTGTGCGTTATTTTTCGCTTGCATGCCTTCATTGTGTATGCTGATATGACGTGTGTGCACAGGTTAATGGTATATTCTTTGCTCACACACACACACACACACACACACACACATACATACATATAGCAGTTTATAGTTTGCACAGAAAATGAAACGGAAATGATGCGAATGGAATTTCAAGCATTTAAACATTGCCGTTGCAACGCATAATGAGCATTGCGTACATACCATACATCCATGCTTCTACATACATTCGAAGCTGCAAGTAGCAATACGCATGCATGCGTATGTGTGGCATATGAGTAGCTGAAACGGGTAAGCATACAACATATGAATATCTGTAAGCAGCTTAGTATGCATTGTAGTTGGTTTGTTTACATCTGTTCGACAGCTGTAGCTTCAAGTTTGCTGTGGCGTATACGTAACCTTTGTTGATGCAAATGATGTTACATACATATGTACATACATACTTTTGTGTAGGGTGGCTTGAATTCTAGTATGTATTTTGCTTTACATTTTATTCCCAATTGCAAAGAAATGCACAATTTGCTATTTCTATTGTTGCTGTTGCTATTGCTATTGTTTGTAAGCTATAGCACAGCAGTGCAGCATGGACGGTAACGTGATAAGCCTCATTGCAGTCCAAAGGAGTTTAATTTTCATTTGCTTTGTTGTATAAATAATGCTTTGTTGAAGTGCTTAAGAGCTGACGAATTGGAGCACAAATAGAATTAAGCTTTTTTGGGCGATTTTTTCATTGAAAAATTAATTTCCAATCCTTCTTTGTAGCTTATGAACAATCAACTAACACAAAAAGGAAAATTTATTAAACTTCAGAAACTTAATTATTTTTGGCTAAATAAGCCACCCTAAATAATCAACTTTAAATTATGCTTACGAAATCATCACTGATAAAAATTATTTTCTTTTCTTTTCAGGTATGTATTTATGTTGCCTCTTATTTTCATATCTTAGTATGAGAGTAGCAGTATCCCTAGAGAAGGTGAGGCTTAGATGATAATACAATAAAATTATATTGCACACACACAAAATTATGCGAAAGAACTTTTCAAAAACCTGACTGATGCATACACTTAAAACAAAAAGCAAAAAACTTTAACCAGCATGGAGTTTTTCGCTCATTTTAGCCAGAAATACCGATTATTTCTTACTCAAATGTATTTTGGGTTGGAAAGATACTGAAACATATCTAAGGATTGCAAAAAAATCCAAGAAAATTCCTCAAATAGCTATTATTTCTTATAGAAATACATCTTTCGGCCGGAAATTTTCTAAAGAGTACTGAAAGGTTCCAAAAAAAACGAAAAATATACGAAAAGTCTCTAACTATCACGAAAAGCTGAAGAAAAGTCCTGCAGAAATACTTAAAAATAATACAATGAAAATAAATACTGAAAAATACAAAAAAGTACCAAAGAGTCACGAAAAATCAGCAAGGACCTTTTAAAAGTCAGCCACGGTGATATCTTGAAAAGTAAAAAAAAAATATATATATAAGAAAGCTTCGAGAAATTTGGAAAAAGTGCGCAGGTACCGTAAATAACGGTTACTTTTTTTCCAACAGCTAAACTTGACCAGATATTTTTAAGTCAAAAATTAAAATCATTTCCTAATAATAAACAAACCGCTTATCCAAATTAAACAAGTTTGGTATTACCTGAAAGAGGACTAGCTTTAGCTTTAAAACTGAAATATTTAAATGAGGAAAGCAAGCAGAAAGCCAGCTATTGAAAAATATTTCAATAAAAAATGTTTTTTAATTACCATAGAGCAAACCTTGGGTCAGGTATATGCATTTTTTTTGTATAAAATTATAAAAAATATATAAATAGAAGTGGTAGCCTTCGATGGTTATTTCTGTTTAAAAGCCATTTAAATCCTCTTTCATTTGGTACCAAATTTGTTTAGTTTGGATAAGCGGTTTCTTTACTATTCGGAAAGAGTTTTATCTCGAACTAAAAAAATATCTGGCTAAGTTTAACTGTTGGAAAAAAATAACTGCTATTTACGGTCCCTGAAAACGCGTGGAGAATATCCCATGAAAAAATACTAGAAAACTAAAATTCCATAGAATGCCGAAAAATCCCGAAATATAGCATACGTTGGGTTGTGTTTTGTTGGGATACTAAAATAATTCTTCCTATGAGAAAGTAAGTCTATAGCCACCTTTGTTTTCAAGATGGCGGCGAGTGCGCATCTCCCTGTGCCTAATTTAGATTACAAAGCTTGAAGTTTCGATGATAATTTGTAAAAGTTCCAAATTGTGATTTAATTTTTTTGAGTTTATCTAAATTTTCTTTGAAGTTTGAAAATTTAATTTATATCGTTTTGGTTAAAGTAGTAATAATATTAAAAAAAAAAATTTAATTTGAAAATCATTGCGCTTATTTAACCGAAAAAAAAAAAAAATCAACATTGGAACGCTTGTTTGAGTTACTGTTTGTGCGTTTTTTTCTTTAACTGCTACTTCAGATTGTTTAAAGTCTCATTAATTATAGAAAGCATAGCTTGTAAAAGCGACTAATTTTAACTTCGAAAAGTCACTGTTTTCCTACTTTACAAAGCACCAGCCTTTAGAATTTCCTTTGCATTTCAAATGCTCTTTTTTAGATATCATGAAATCACTGCAAGCCTATGAACGCAATAAACCAGCAAGATAAACAAAACGCTTCAAAATCACTCAGGATAAGCCCACACAAAATGCATACACATGTATGTTTATGTACATACTCGTACATATATATAAGCGCTTTGATGCGTGCTTATCAGCTAATATTTTTCCTGCCAAAGGCAATCAATGACACAGTCTCATAGGCTCTAGTTTAATAAAAAAATTCCTACCAACTTTCCGCCAACAAAAAGGTTGGCCAATTGCCAATATTGAAAGTAATCAATTTTCGCTCGGAATATTTCACTTCTCTCTCGTTCTGCGTGTGTGTGTGTATGTGCCACTGTAGGCTCAAAGCAAAGCTAAGAACGCTGAGATCATTGCGTTCCTTTGCGCGCCTTTGAAGTTATATCTGCTTTCATGATGGAAATCTATCGTTGTGGATATCAAATGGCTTTAAACACTTGTACAAGCATACTTAAGCATTTCACAGTGGATGCAATTAAAGGAGTTTATGCACATATGTATATGTATGTAAAAAAGTACGGATGATATGAAAAATTTCGCCTGTATATATATATAGTAATGTGTACTTTAAGCATATATTTATGTAGAAGCAGTAACTTGCAAAGGATCACCTCAGGTTTGCATTTCGTGATACGGTATTTATTCACAAAATTTATCTATTTGTATAAATTAGTTTAGTTTTTGCTGCCTTAAATTCAAAAGCAAGTTCAATCCATAAATCATCCCCTTAGCGCAGATTAAATATTCCCGCTTCTGTGTTTCAGTAACATCCTTCAACTCTTCCCCTCTAAACTCTAATTAGTTGGTTTTATATGTAAATTAAAATTTTCTGCAATTTCAATTACTTACCCGTTCTTTGATTTCATAGCAGTTGAACGTTCGATTGTTGCTTTGATTTAAATTGGAAACACAAACAAATAATATCAACTTCTATTTCAATACATTTTATCCTTTTAGCTTTTGTTGTTGTATCGGATGTTGCGGTTTCCTGATTTTCATTTAGCAAATTTACGTTTCAATTCCTAAATTGCCGTAAGGCTTTATAATTTATGGTTTTCTTGTTGAGATTATGAATGCTTTGTTGAATATTTGTGACAGATAAATTTCTTGCAATAGTTTGTGAAATTAAACATTCAAGGTGGAAAATTTTTGACGTTAGAAAACAAGTATCTATATATTAATACGCTAACATAGATTTTGTCTGCGTTAGTTTGGCGATTCTAACGAACCGATGTCAAATCAAGAACGCCATTGGAAAGGTATATTTCCGTAGATGAATAGAGTTTTTATGGATGCAACATTGGTTGAAAATTACAGCCGAAATCGTCGTTTAAACATTTCCATATTTGTGTATAGTTGTCGTGATAGAGATTAAGACAAAAAAGTGAAGGCAAAATTGATGATAAAGACGAATATGAAAACCATTTGCAATACAAAGGGATTAAGGTAAGAATCGAAATAAATTCAGTCATAAACAATTTAGTTATCGAAAGTAATCAAGTTACCGAAATTTATCGAATTATCGAAGTTTATAGCTATCAAATTTATCGAGTTTTGGATGTTTACTGATCAATGTTTATTGAGTTGTGGAAATTTACGGACAGTTATCGAGCTTCAAAAACTTGTGGGATTATTTGTCAAGTTAATGAAATTTAGCAATTTATCGATATTTATTGAATTATAATTTTTTATAGAGTTATAGTGATGCAATGATTTCTTCAACTTACATAATTACCGATATTTATTGATTTACTGAAATTTGCCAATTTATTGAACCGAAGTTTTTGGAGTATTCAAAATATATCAAGTTATCGAAATTTCAAGTTTGTATAAGTTTATCGAGTTATCACTGCTTATCGAAACGAGTTACCAGAGTGCAAAGAGTTATCGAAATTTGTCGATAGCTTTCCAAAAATTTGGTGTTACCAAAATTAACCGAGTTATGTTAATATGTATCGATTTTTATCGATATGGTAATATATCGAGCACTTTAAACCGACAGTTTTCGCATTTTATCGAAAATTAGTCGAGTTATCGGATTTTGTGGAGTGATCAGGTTTTAGTTTTATTGAAATTCATTTAACTTTCGATGTGTATCAAATTATGAAAACAAACGGAATGTAACGGGTTAATTCCAAGTTCTGTCGCAGTTCTAGAAAAACCTTCTAGAATTTAAAAAATTTAAGTCGCGTTTTAGTTCTGAAGCAGGTTATTTTCAGGTAAGTTTTTTTTGTAAGATAAAATACGTACTAAGTTAGAAAACCTTTACCAGGGTCTTGAAACTAGAAAAACGGTCGAATTTCCACAGTAACTGGAACCCCTAGTTTCTGGGAATAGCCGACTCGTCTTGGTTGGACGTCAATATTATCCCTATACATTGGTCTGGGTTCTTCCTCGTCAAATGCGATAATATTCCAACTATATCTCAAGTGTATTCATGACGCCTTTTATCAGATTTCCTTTCGCGTCTTTGCAAGAAGTAGCCCCGTCCTCAAAAACATTCAATTGCTGCCATAGTTTATGATAGAATTACTGGTCTCAATTCTGCTAGCAACTCGAGCTGTTCGCCCTCACGTTCTATGACTCATGTTTCTAACTTTTAAACAGATGATACCTCTTGTGCCGGTATCGCTCAAGAGTCACTCGCGTAGCTATTCTCTGCATGCTGGCTTTGTATGCTTCGAAACGGCATTATTCGCAAAAATAATCAACCCACTCTTTCCTAGCATTTCAAAACGTTTGGAAAATCAAATGAGCAGCAGCTCAGCTCCTTTTTAAGCAGCTACTCGAACTCAAAGCTTCGTCGCGTTGCTTGGCCGAATTCTTTAGCTAAAGACAAGATAGAGATCCGAGTCGATTCGTGCTTGGTCATTTGATTACGCGTTACAGAAGCCCAGTTGGTATGTGGTGCTAGAAACTGGGGAAGGCTGAATTTCCGACATTAGGACCAAATATATTTTTTTTGAATACCTTAGCGTTAAAATCACCACTCGTAAAACTGTCCTTTAGGATCATCGTTTTTCTCCTCCGTCGGAGTAGGCACTCAATTAGGCTGTTGTAGAAGCTAGCCCTCAAGTTTACCTAGAGGCGAGGTGTCATTGGCTGCGCTCAACCGCAAATACCTCAACAAATTTGTGCATCGTCTCTTGGGAGCTGTAATAAATGTCACACGCTGCATGCTTCTTATCAATCACAATTCCTAGAACGCGTTAATGTCGGCCTTATATTTGTCGAAGATATCCAATAATTGGATAGATTCACTTTTTATTCGAAGGGTCGAACATTCCGTATATCTTAGTTCTTATTACGTAATTGAGGATCGTTAACGCGAGATAGTTAGTCTATTAATTGCAGCTCCTTTCCATGGCAGCTTCAATATACGTCGTCAAACCCCACATGTCTGCTGTATTGCCCCGTTCAGCGCATTTCTTGCATAGCGGTGAAATCTTGATGAAACCAATAGGGGGTAAATCTTTATCCTTATGCCACAAGCGAGGATTGTGGTGCTGCCATTGCAAATTGCATTTGGGTTACTCAAAGGACACAAACTGGGACGCGACCGTAGGAATTGAACAGAATACCCAGAAGAATGACCATATACGATTGTACTCCAGTCCTATAAAGATTGAATAGCACTTTGGAAATAATGCACGAAATTAAATGTCCTTCCGAGAGAAAAACTCTTTTTTTTAAGTAAATAAAACTTCCTTATCTTTTTGATCTTTATTTAAAATGAGGTTATTTATAAATACCTGTTATAGGTTTATAA
>NW_023458556.1:19621317-19622677 GCF_013731165.1 Rhagoletis pomonella
TTTATTTAAAATGAGGTTATTTATAAATACCTGTTATAGGTTTATAAGTATGTATGTATGTTAGATTTTTTCCGAAGCTCGCCTCCTTTATTTGCTGGTTTTAATATTATTGGAGGCAAGAGAGGAAATGCTTAAACAATTTTAAATAGAAATTTTAATTTTCGATATACATAACTTATTTATAACTTTGGAAAGTTAATAACGATTCTAGGAGTTATTATAAATTGTATTTAAATATATACATTCATATTTACCAAAAATTAAATGCATATCAAAACAAAATGAAACCGCAATAAATTTTGCTTAAGTTTTCAATTTAAGTATTCCACGAAAATATTTTTCAATTATTCTTTGCGGCTATGACTTTCGGCCGCCGTAAAAGTATAATTTCCTGTAAAACCACTGTCGTACAGCCACAAAAGTTGTTGTATACTAAAGTTTCGCAAAGAATTTAAAGAACAGCCATAAACTTAGAAGACATGACAAGCAAAGTGCTTTGACCAACATAAACTCCGATGAGGGCGAAAACATTATGCAAATGAAGTGTGGAAATTAGAAAGTAGCAGCACTGAAATACAACTAATAAAACTGTGGGCAGGCTGAAGAAATAAAGAGGAAGGAAAGAAGGTGGTGACAAGAATATTTGAGAACAAAACAAAATGCAAAGAAGCATGCTAAATGAGTTTAGTACAGTTGAAGGAAATGGGTATTCTTAAGAACGAGAACGTTGTGTCAACCGCACAAGGAAGCTGAAGAAAATCGCCAACATGAAAATTGAAATACGACGGAAGATTTGAAAAGCAATCGTGAGCTGCTGGAGGTTTGATTGTGTGTGAGCGTGTAGCAGAATTTGTAATATTTAGGCAGCAGTTGCTACAAGTACAAAAGACAGATGTTTAATGTGACATATGTACTATATTTACAAACACACCTACAAATATGTGAGTATTTATTATACGAACATATCTGCATGTGTAAAAAAATGGTTATACATACTTACTTACGTTCAAGACAAACTTTTAAATCTACAACAAATTTATATTCCAAAAATATGAGCAAAATATGAGGGAAATATTTCAGTGTCCGCAGACCCTAACACAATTTCACACAGTCTTAAGTCGACAAAGGCCAGTGTTTGTGGAGTAGAGCCAACTAAACCTGTAGATTAGGTCCGTTCTTAAAATACCAATATTTTGTTCAACATACAAAATAAAGACATACACGAAAATTTCAAAATTTTAAACAAATTTGTAGAGGTTTGAAAAAATTAAAACTTTTTCTTAGAAAACGGGGGCTAAAAATATGAACCACTTATATAGAGATAGAGATAGAGATAGAGATAGAGATAGAGATAGAGATA
>NW_023458556.1:19622777-19627046 GCF_013731165.1 Rhagoletis pomonella
AAAAATATTTTATTTGTCTTACTAAATACTTCTTAAACTCAGAATTAAACGAATTGAAAAATGCTATACATTTCTCCACATTTTTGAATTCAATATTCGTTACCATAATTATGGCCGCCGAATACGGGACTAAAAATAATTTTGTAAATTTTTTCCACAAAAGCTAGAGGATCTTAAAAATCTTTTTCAATGATTCTAGATTTATTAGATTTCGATTTATTTGGTATTTTGTGAAACACACACATAAATATTCAGTTGTAACATTACACATTCGTAGAATATTTTTTCATAATTTTAACGATTTTCACGATTTTAACATTCGTACAGATTTGTACATTTTTACAGTTATAGAGTGGTGTTTTTTAGAAAATTTTTTATTGAGCTTTTGCTATTTCTAAATAACACCACTCTGTGCCTGCCAAAATGTACAAATGGTACAAATCGTGTGATCCCGGTTTTGGGGTTATGGCCACAGATACTATGTTTAAACCGTTGCTAAGCACGGCATTTCCGCCGCAACCATGTAAATGCATGTATGGAATTTGTATTGGTGCCTATTTTCAATTTTCTCGCTTTGTAATCAACTAATTTTGAGCACGTCAGCATCAAAAGACCTTTCTAATGATATATACTTCTTTATACATTAGAAGTATAGCTTAGCCGTAAAAGGAGTGTAAAAAAAAAACACATTTGCCTATTTATATATAAGATTCCGAGAACGCGTTCTGTTCATTTAAAATAAAAAAAAAATGGTCTAGGTGAATCACCCTATATATACATAATAGCTTTTACCCCTTCCTTTAATAAAGTTTTGTACCATCAATTCAGTATGTCTCTATATAAAATTTATAAAGTGTAATTGAATGAAATCATATGCCCTTTCTTTGTTAATATTCAGCAGATATTTATGGATATTGTTTACATAAAAATGCTCGTATTCGTACATGCCGGAAAGAAGGAACCAAGGTATATGTTCATATGAAATTGTTACCTCAATTATTACATTGGCAAGTAAATTTCTGCTGATTAATATTTTTAGAGACGAAGAACTCTGAGAAACTAAATATTTAGATATGCATATACATTCGAGTACAGCTAACGAACTCGTTCAGTGCGCACATGTAGGTACATATGTATACATGTACATTAGAGTGGTCCAAAATAATAAAGTCGGAATTTTAATGCCGCCACCCACCCCCTAGGATTGTTCTGAACCGAAAATAAATATACCCCTCTTTTTTTATTTTGAAATAAAAAAATATTTAGGGAGTGCTCACAGCGCCCAAAGTTTTCCATGTATTTTATATGGGGAAAAACAAATTTTCGTAAAAATGGCATAAAACTCTTGAAAATCAATACTTTTCAATCGTAAAACTGTGGTTTTCTTCAGGAGACTTCAAATATTGATATCCAATTGTTTATTTAACCATTTTTTATGATTAAAGATATTTTATTGGTCCCCCCATTGCATTTTCAAGGACCCATAAAATATAGTCACCATGAAAAAATTTTTAAAGGAACAATTGGGCATTATTACCAGGAATCTCCTGAAGATAAGCAAAGTTTTCCGATCGAAAAATATTGATTTTCAAGAATTCTACACTATTTCTACGAAAAGTTGTTTTTCCCCCATATAAAATACATTGAAAACTTTGAGCGCTTTGAGCACACCCTAATTTTTTTTTATTTCAAAATAAAAAATAGGGGTATAATTTTTTTTTGGTATAGAACAATCCTAGGGGCTGGCGGCATTAAAAATGCGACCTTATTTTTTGTACATGCATTTTTGGATTAAATATGTTTCCAAACGAACAACTAATATACATACATAATTAAACAAATAAAGATTATTGTGCTTTGCTTGCAAGTTTTGATTATAAAATTACAGTTGATCCTTGAACAGAGTGATAGCAGCATAACATTTTAATTAAAACGAAATACATACCAAGTTTTCCTTCAGTGGCCTGCGCACAAAGTATTCTGCATAAAGGGAAGTCCTGAGCGACAGCGGGCTTAACCTTACGAATCAGTAACATTTGTTTCTGTGAATTTGATGTTAAATCACACTTTGAATTGATTAAATATATCCTTACAAACATTGTTGAAATTCATTTTGACTGTAAGATTGAAATAAAATGGTAAAACGGTACTACAGAATCTGCCATGATACAGATATGGCTATGAAACTCCACAAATCATTGGGGTAGGCATCCATGACGCTATGATGATGCCAGCTGAGCATTGTCAAGCAATTTATCAAGTAGAGATCGAAGCCCTTTCTCTGTGTACAGAGATGAACTAACGTGAAAATTACTATAATGTGGGCAACTGAATCCTTAGCTACACTTGGACTGAAGATTTTCATATCCTTTTAAGCTGAATCGTCTATACTTTGAATGCATTTCATATTTTAATGCAGATTTCATAAGCTTAAACTGTTTTGTCATTTTAGGAAATTTTTTCAAGAAGTTGTTTAAAATCTATTTTGATGCATAAAAAACTCCGGTTTTAGAGATATTTTCAAGTCGGCCCAGCTCACGTAAATCTTAGTATTTTTCCGAAATATTTTGGTGGACGTCTTCAAATAAAATAAATTTGGTAATCCCATAAGAAAAACCGCAACTTTTTTTGGTGATGCAGTGCATGTGCATATATACCTAGTCATATGTTGTATTGAATTTTAGTTGTATGAAAATATTTTTTCAAGGATAAGTAAAATACACGTTTTTTTTAGTTTAAGACATCAGAAAATTTGAAAAGACAAGTCCGGAAATATATTCCTCATACCAAAAGCCTCGTATTTATTAAAAATTTAAGCACTTCTTTACGACACTACAGCAAAATGCTAAGTAAAAGAAACCTATTTTCGCAATTTGGCAAACTGCAAATTAATTTTAAACCCATGTCGGCCCTTATATACACGCAAGTAATTTTGAGTAGTTTCAAATGTTCCAAACTTTAAAAATTGGGTTGCACTAAGAATAAAGTAACCTAAATATATTTTTCTCAACGCAAGATTTGGTAACTATAACCAAATCAAGTGTTGAGAGATATGTAGTACATTCCAAAACAAAAATTTCTTACTGAGGAGGCAACGACGTTTTTGAAAATGTAAGTGACAAATATATTTCTCCCATATAAAGCTGCCTGGTAATTAATTTTTACACATACATATGCATGCTTATAACTTATTACGATCATGCGCGTCCACCCATTGTAGCACACTTTAAAATGCATTAAAAGATTTACGTACGGCGCTGTCACAACTTTTACGAACAGGATATTCCTCTTTTGTTTTAACATGGATTTCACTATTACAATGTTACAGTAACAGTTACATATATATTGTGTTGTTAGTACAGCGATGAGCTGTTGTCAAGCAACGCTACAAGCGACCTCTGCATATACTCCCTCATACACATACATACAAACACACGCGCACACACAAATGTTGTGCGATAAACTTTTAACCAAGTTTAAACATGTCGCATTTTTTAAGCCGCTTTTGTTGAAACAATCGCGCCTGTACGTGTCTGCCCTGCTCCTGGCAGCATCGCATGGCGAGCTTATGAATACCCCCACCCACAGCGATTTCATTAACGTTTTTTATTGTACATGCTCGCAGCAACGCAGGCTTATAACTATTGTGGTTTTCATTAAAACAAGTTATACTTATGTATTTAGTTTTTTTCTGCGGCCTTTTGATACAAGCGCTTAAAACTTTTATTTTCTGCAAATTGTGAAAAATATGTTGCAAGTTTTTATTTAATATTTTTATATTCACATTGGTTATATTTGCATTTGTAAACATTATCGGCGTGTAAAACTTTGCCACTGGTGTTAATAATGCTTTTGTCTTTTTTTGTTCTTGCCTGCGTGTTAGTGTTTTATTCGTGTCAGCTTTGTTTGAGCTTTGATTTAATGCCACAACAGACAGTATATTGTAGCGCACAGTGCATATTGGGTCACCACATTATTGATGGCATATTTGTATGAAATTATTGTTATGTATACATATATATCATCACTAGATACGAATAAATGAGCGCTGGTGTTTCGATGGCGAAAAAAGACGCATAAAAAAATTTTACGAAAAAAGGCGGTTAAGAAAACTTTCGGCGAAGAAAGACACGTAATCATAGATTTATACTTGGCTAAGGACGGCCACTTCAGCATTATTCCCCAAAAGCTATTTACGGAATGTACATACTATTACACCCGCAAACACAGTTGACCGCGAAAATAACTTTACGCGGTCTTCTTAGTCGT
>NW_023458556.1:19627056-19641374 GCF_013731165.1 Rhagoletis pomonella
ATAGGCCAAGTAAAACAAAAACCTGCAATGCGACCTGATCCTGATGATCCTCCAAATATTCTCCCTTCTCTATGATTTCTTTAACTCCTCACTCACTTCTGGTACAGAGCAGAGGCCTTGCAAACAAACTGACCATAATAGTGAAATTGGCCATATTTACCTTTAGTCAACACAAATCGCCATTTGCTGATGGTATCAACCCCACACACCTTGAGAAAAGGAATAACTATAAAGCCGGATGGATGTCCGGTAGATGGACTCAAGGCAGAATATCTTGAAGAACTGCTTTTGTCTCACCAACCGATTAGTCTAGGTGCTTTTCTAAGTAGCACATCAGAGAAGTGAACCTAAGAAAAGGGTCTCTGAACGGGTACCAATTTGTTTATCGACGATATAAATTTACTATGGACGTAACAGCAAAAGTAGAGAAGACTTTGAAGTCCAAAAGCACATCACTTGATGCTCTTATATACATCTCTGGGGCTTTTGACAAAACGCAATATAGGCCAATAATTACTTATGGAACTATGTAAGTGTTTGTCTTTGCCCAAGGAAAAATGTTACGAAGAGAAACCTCCGATAGGTGGCGCTTCAATCGATTTATTACAAAAAATCGTATTTATAGTCCGATTCATCAGATAGGGGCGGCTGGAGTCGCTATACTAATATATATTTTGAAAGCCGTTTATTTCCAGTTCGCAAAGCTCGAGAACGGATTGACCGATTTTTTTGAAATTTCAGAAGACACCCACTGCAGTCTTTCCAAGGATGGTTATATTGCATATCTCTGGAAGTGTTCGTGGTAGAGTACTCAAACCTGGTATGCAGATATATGAAAGCAATCGCATACTCATGGGGAAACGTGGGACTTTGGATAGTTTCAGCTCACAATTTTACCCGCCAGGTGGAGCCGGAGTCGAGTTGTTTCGTAAAGGGAAATATGGTGTGGAAAAATTTGCCCGCCAAATGGCTCCGGAGTCGAGTTATTATTAAAAATGCATACTTATTAGGCGATTTGGCTCATATTCGGGATATGTGTTGGTAATGTTAAGCGCAATACTTTTGCAAAAAAGAGCCGTCAAGTGAGAAAAAGTGCCGCGAATATCCGAGTACGTCGACCTGCTGCACCACTGAGTAGGCCGAACTCTTGTGTGTTCCGACTGGCCCAATGGTTGGGATTTACCAATATTACTATGCGTTAAAGCTTCATACGGAGTCACAAGGATTGAGTTGTCCAGGTGGCAATCACAAATGACCTAAGGTAGGTACGTTAAATCAACCACCAGAAGTAGTATTGCGCTCCTTGATTAGATATTTAAGATATTTTGTTTTAAATAAATCTATCTCTATTGGATCTCTGTAGACCAACGACACTCCCCCATTTTGAAATTGCACAGTTTCAAGGACAGACTCACCATCGAAGCGGATCTTTGTTGCCGCCAGGGGTGAAGTGAAAAAGTTCTTAAAATTTATTTCGTTATTCGACTAACCTTGCTATGAAACGCCAGATCATTGGGGAGATTCCAAAAACTTCTTCGCGGACATAACACTTTCGGTAGGGTATTTAAGCGCCATAAGATAGGCGGTTTTGCAATTGGACGATGGGCGGTTTTGCAAAATATCGACGATATGCCTTTCGGGTCTGCTAGTTTTCCATATACTTACATGTGGAAAATACATTTTCTGCTTACTTTACTTTGAACTCGTTGAAAATAAATATTTTTTGATCGAATAAGAATATTTATCTTTAGAAATACTGGAGAAATAAAATTATGATGCATATTTAACTTTATCCTGTGCGTAATTATTTTTTAAAATGTGCATGATGTTGTCACCAACACATAAAATAACACATTTTCCCATATACATACATTTATAAAAGATGGTTTTATCGGTTATGAAAAAGTAGTTAGTAAAATTCTAAAATTAAATATTCATGATAATTTTATTTTCTAAAAATCTCTGTTTTATAGCAATTCTACAAAAAAATAGTATTTTCCCCATGTAAAATATAACAAAACAGAGTTCTGGGGGAGTGGCTGATGAACAAACTTTGGACCACCTTAATATGCATATACATACGTTATTTTAGCTCAATGTGCTTTTAAACCAATAAATAAAGAAAAACTTCAAATCTAATTGAAATTTAATGTTCATCATACGCCATGGCGTACCTAACCACATTCAAACTACATAGTGGGTAAAAATCAAGTGTGAGATTATTCTACTATGTACTAGTATATGTATGTAGTTCTAAAGGCAATAGAACAACTAGTTGTATGTGTTTATGAATGTAGATACCCAGTAGCAAAACGTTCTACGTACCCAAACAGCTTAAGCACATTTGGTAAGTTTTGATGAGGCATTTAAACGGGTTTTACTGTTATGGAATAATAACTATAACTGGATATGTATTTCCTCCCGAATGTTTTTTATTTTGTAACCTACCTTATTTTGCGTATAAAGCGTTCGCTCTTTATCTCTTTGGAATATGTATATAGGGCTCTTTTCTTCTTTTTCTTTGTTATTTTTAGGACACTCTTTTTTGTGTTTTCCGATCACTCATTAAGCACTCTGATTTTGTTATTTTTAACGATGCGAAGAGCGCAAAATTTTTGCATTTTTTTGTTATGCGGAGGACGCTAGACCACCCAGGACAGCCAATGTCATAAGAAAGCATATTTTGTTCGTCGGCTTGGACAATATGGGAGCACTCTTACGATTCTTGTTAAGCACTTCAACACCGCTTACAGTATGATTCCCTTTTCTACTGGGTTTGTACGTATGCATGTATGCATGACATATACATGCCCTAGTTTGTCGTAGTTTAATGGAATTTATGTGTCGTGTCATAAATGTCAGTTTCACAATTCAATCGCAACATGACATAACTTTGCAAGGAAAAAGTGAAACAAGCGTATAATGTACTTTGATATTAACAATAAAAGTAGATTTCACTTTCTGATTGTTTTCTGTTATCTTTGAAATATGTGGGCTGAAAGTCATGACATCGGTCATAGAAGAGCTAAAAACAACAAAAGCTGATATTTCTTTTGTTGCGCACATCAACAAATGCTTTCAAATGTTAACTCGGGTAGCCTTGTTGTTCGATTTTTCTTACAATAAGGACTCTTGGCAGGTACTGCACCAGGAGGTTGAGAGATTCTAAACAAACATCAGTCGGAAATCAGGCAGAGTCGACAAACGGTTGTATGGACGATCGCAGAATAGGAGGTGCATGACGAGATAGCTAGCACCAGCTTTATTACCCGGCTTTAAGAGGCTTTTCGTTCACACTGAAAGAAGCGGAGCGGAGATTTTTGCATGGAATCAGCCGTAAAGATACCACAAAAGCTAGCTTCAATGAAAATCGGCTAAAATATTTGTTTAATTTGCTGCAATTTCTTTCTCTAAAAATATATTTGCATTTAAATATCATGACTTTTTGTTCGTATCAGCGTATAGAGGCTGAAAAATAAAAAAATTTAATTCAAGATCAAAAAGTTTTTTGCATTCAGCTCTAAAACACTTCTGAATAAGTTATTTAATAATAAAAACAAATATTTTTAAAATAACCTTTCTAAATATGAACAAAATCTGACCAAAAATACTGGTTTACCGAATACATCGACTCGTGCGCCACCTATTGGCAAAATTTTTAGTGAAGTTATTTCTTTTCATGTAGTTAATATGAATCAAATCGGACTATACATAAGGGGTTTTCAAATATCTCGACTCCTGCGCCACCTATCGGATTAATTGATCTTTAGTATTGCATTGTCATCGAGTTCTGAGCCAACTGTGAAGTTTCAAGTCTCTAGGGGAGTTTGGAGTCGGAAAGTTGGTCAAAAATTTATTGCAAGATTTGTCCCTAACAAACGTACTTACAAACATACATACGTGCATATATACATACATACATACAAACATACATACATACAAACATACAGAGAAAGTTAAATAATAAAAGCTTGTAAAACAGCTTGCTGTATGAACATATATATCATATAGCTACATTAATTTGAAAGCTTTTTCTCTGATATTTTGTATTTCCGACTGGAGAATTCTTATGTTTCCCCCTCCGGACAGTAGACAAACTGGTACCTCTACAGCGTGGTGCTACAGGAGCTACTTGTAGAAGCCTTCAGGGGAGCTTTTGTCTTCTGCAGAAAAGTGGAAAGCTGACCTAAATTGTCGCGATTGTCAAGCTCAACCTCTCGAAAAATCCTATTACTTTAGAAGACTTGAGAGATGAGCTGAGCAACTCCTCGATTGTCATTTGCAAGCGAATACTGAGCCTTGTGAATCTGCCGATGTTAGGCCAGTAGACTGCTTCTTTTTTTCTGATTGCTTACTGGAGTAACACCGCCAGCTCTGCCCTGTAAGCCTCCCATACCGAACCAAATTCTTCCTGCACAACCGCAAAGCCTCCAATTGGCTCCTACTCTACACACATCCTTCTTCTAAGGCGTGAATGGCAGGCAGCCTCTTGGGTCAAAATTGGATGACCTCTACCTCGGTCCATTCATATTAGTACATACAGTACATGGCTGAGAAAATGCCATTACTGGATATGCTTTGGGTCATCTTTCTAGAGAGGGAGTGTTTAGATTGCTGCTGTAGAGATTAGCTCACAGAGCGCTGGCAGAAACTCCCGATATGCAAAGATAGAATATTCTTTTGGCCGGCAGGTGGCTGGCTCTTTTTTTACAAATCAAAGTTTTAAATTTCTCGTCTTACATTTCATCAAAATTCACGAGAAATCCTTTGCGGTAGACAACAGCTACCGCCGCGATTGTTACCTAACCTAACTTTTATGATGCAAACAAAATTTCATTTAATGCGAAAATCGTTATAAAATATGAATGTAAATTGTATTACTGAAAGCCAGCTTAAGTTCTTATTAAATTGCGAAAAAGTGCAAAAAGTCTGCCATAATAATCAATGACAGAGCGGAAATTAATTTTCGTTTTCAAGCTGCCACAAGTAAGGCAGTAAGGCATAAAAGGCAAAAAATTGATGTAAAGAAAAAAATTTAATACTCAAACATTATTTTCTTTGTCACTTCCACTACTTTCAGTTTCTTGTCACACAGCTACATTTTTTCCGCTTTACTTAGCAGGCTTACGGGCCGGGCTTACGGCCGGATATTACCAGCTTTCCATTACAAGCAAACATAAAAGTATTTTGGCAAATTGTATGAAGCGTTTATTTGGAACACAGCGAAAAAGAAGAAGAAGAAGAAAGGAGGAATTTAAGTTTTCAGAAATTTGTTACACCTGTCGCTTTGGCCAAGTCATATGAGATATTAATTTAACTTGAGCTTTTTCCGCGATACGCGTGCATGCATTTATGAGCACATACGAACACACACACACACAAACACAAATCATTTGCATTGCCTTGGCATTTTTCGCTGCTGAACAGGTAAGTTTGCGCTGCTAGCGATGTTCACGAAAAGTAGTAAGTATCACATGCAGCTGATGACTTTAACGCTGGAGATACTTGAAATTTTATTTTATTTTTATTTTTTAACAGAAAAACGATGTACTACGCTACATAGTTTCAGGCGCTCGAGAGTAAAATAAATTTGTAACGAAACTTTTACACTTAAGAGCGTGAAGAAATTTTTGGGATGGAAAAGTTGCACTTGTATGTGTTTGTTATTAGAGCATTTACTTGAAAGTGTAAGCGATGAAAGGATGTATGCGACTAGTAAGTTTTTAATTTTGTTTTTGTTATTAAACTTTGATGGCAATGCTCGCTCAGTTTGGTTTTTGCTTTGCAGCGCAGAAAAACAAAAGAAGGAGGAAATGAAAACAAAATTCCGTTGCCAATGAAGTAATACAGCACACATGTGCTGCTTGCTACTCGTATTCCTTTTCATGCATATCCACTTACATAAATGCACTTACATGCATACTAATATATGTATGTATGTATGTACGTACACATGTATAATTGAACGCTTTAAGAAGCACACAACTTTATTTTATTTCTTCTACTTCAATGGTTCTTTGTTGAACTTTTCAAAAATATTTAACTTTGAATTTTGTGGTGGCGTTCTCAAGCATCGACATACTCGCACAAACTCGTACATTCATAGGAGTCATACATACATACATATGTGCTTACATTTGTGAAGTATACATACATATATGTATCTATGATTACATCCTAGCAGTAAGTGCCAGAGTTGCCGAGGTCGTAAAAGTGAAAAACTAAACTATAGTCTACTTTGAACTCCTCGGATCATCGCAGGCATGCAAGCAGACTTGTGCTACTCAACGTGTGTGGAGAAGCATTTGATGAATTGCATGATGCCATAGCAAAGGTCACACTTGTGCCAATGCCGAGCAGCCGAAGGGCTAGCAGTAAGGTGGGTTTCAGTTTTGCGCTTAAATTGGTATAATTCTTGTTAAAAGTTCTGCCGAAAAGATAATAATGCGAGTTATGCTCGTATGTACTTGAAAGATTACAAAAAAAAAAACGGATAACTTATAGCAAAAAAGGAAAGTTGAAAATAATTGCGCTGAAACTTTATTTTCGCCTTTTATTGGTTTAAATTTCATGCCACACTTTCATACATACATACATTTATGTAATGCAGTAAAACAATATCCCACACTCATACCTATAAATTTTGTGCATATGTATGCAGGTTTGTGCATTAATATGTGGTTTATTTAGTCACTTCTACATTCAAACTACGAAAACATTATCAATTCCCAGGGAAGGCGCCACAAATGTGAAAGGTCCTTTGAACTCATTCAAGTGTCAATAAGTGATAAGCGGTGTGAGCCGAGCCAAGCAAAGCAATAAAATGCTATTGCCTTCAATTAAATGCACAGAGTTGGCCGTAAGTGAAATATAAACTTTTAAAAGGATATACAAATGATTGTCATCATATGAGTACATACTTTTATATGTGCATTAGGGCGGAATAATTTAAGTTAAACAAAAAAGTGTTTGGCATATTCGAATTCGATGTTCGATTCTAAGCAAAAATGGTGAACAAACTATAATATCAAAATAAGGTTTGACCCTCCCAATTTTTAAAAGAAAAATCAGTTTCGGAACGAAATTAAATTTTCATTTAAAAAATTTTATGTTTTCTTCATTTTTAAGAAATTACTTCATAAAACCGAGAAAATAAAAAATTGTGTAAAAAAATTTTTTGGTAGAATAGAACATAAATTTCGACCAAAACAAAGTTACAATATACAGATTTTTCTTCCGAAAATTGGGAGGGTCAAACGTCATTTTTTAAATTTAGTTTACTCGCCATTTTTGATTAGAAACAATCGTAGAATTTGAATTTGCAGTACATTTCCTTCGAAAATTTTGCTCCGAACAAATTACTTCGCTCTAATGTACATACATACATGTATATATACATACATATTTATTATGAAATTTCTTACTGGAGATTTAATGCGGGTACATATACATTTACTAAAAGTTTCCATATGCCATATAAATGCAACACTGCTCCTGTCGACTACCGCCTGTCAAATGGCTACATAACCCAGTTTGCGTTTCACAGTCATTGAAAAGAGGCAACCTGGTAAACTTTTTATGAAAATGGAAACAAGTTCCATTTCAAGAAAAGTACATTCTGCTGATAAGCATCTCTACTGAATATGTAGGCATGAAAAGCCTCTCCGTTCAATAGGATAGGTGCTGCAATTTCCCACACTCGACCACAGACGCAAACGTGGTACCACTAGGCGATGTTCAACCGCAATCTGGATCAGATTTTGGGTGCTTTCGTAAAAGTGGACGAAAACATGACTGTTTAACAACACAATAAAGGTCAAGAAACAGTCAAAGCAGTAGACTTCTGCGGGGGAACATGTACCAAAAGAGGTTAAGGTGCGTCTTTCCGCCACCAGTGACAGTTTTTGAAATGCACCCGATGACACTCACATCGATTACGTTGAAACGGGGAAAGAAGTTAACAAATACCTTACGTGTTAAAGGTATTTTTGTGTTGTTGTTGATTCAAATATCTGAAAAATGACACTGAAGATGGCACAACGCCGAAACCGGTTTGTCTCCAAACCAAATTTGACAAGATGTGAGGGAAAATCGTTCCACATTACATCACATCTACATAAAGCCTTGATCCAATGTTTTGCCAATACAATAAAATGTAAATGTTTATCGCCTCCCATTACCGGGTAAATTATTAGTTAAAGC
Source organism: Rhagoletis pomonella (assembly GCF_013731165.1). Taxonomy (NCBI): domain Eukaryota; kingdom Metazoa; phylum Arthropoda; class Insecta; order Diptera; family Tephritidae; genus Rhagoletis; species Rhagoletis pomonella. The sequence continues at coordinate 19,635,259 of NW_023458556.1, forward strand.
AAGTAATGTCTAAGCAAAAAAAAACCCGACTTCAACTCTCATATACAAATTTAAGATTATCGTTAATTTCTTTACGATCCAATTATCGGATCTAATTAGTATGGGACCCCTTTGAGATACCACCTTTCCGATGAAAAAAGAATTATAATTCTAATAATTATCGAAATCGGTTGACGTGGTCCAAAGTTATGCGGTAACATACTTAAAAAAAAATATTCCGACGAACTGATAACCTTCTCCTTTTTTTGATTAAAAAATAGTTCTCCATGCAGCCTATACAAATTCTGAATATGGGCCAATCTCAAATATTTAGTACTTTCTCAAATTTCTCTAAGTACTTCAGAGCTACCTAGCGAAGAATTGATTGTAATTTAATGGCCATCATCAAACACAGGTAAATCGCTAAGCTCAGCAATGTATGGGAGGTTCCTGTATGCGAGTAATTGGAGGTATTTACTATAAATTACTACCCCTCGATAGGGCCCAGGTGCGATTCCTAGTCCGGCCAAAATCAAAGTTTATTTCGCCTGATGTGATTGTGATTTTTCTTAATTTTTGCAAGGATCGTCATTAACTTCTTGTTGGAGGTTTTTGTTTGCAATCATACACATTTTTATAAGGTTGACTAAATACTTCAAATATGGCCACATAAGTTCTTGGTTTAGAATTTTATACAGTAAATTTTGAAACTCCTCCTTTTGACCCATATTGCGATTGAGTAGCAATTTTATCTTATACATACTATATATATTATCACAATGGCCCCTGATCGGGCCTAAGTGTGCTGGCGCCCTCTGGGCCTAGCAGCCACTTCCACCTACTATATATATTTATATAAAAAAACTAAGTAACACGTAAGGAAGACTTTGTTCAGGCAAAGGAATTTTTCCGAATTTCTGAAAATGCTCTTTATATGACAAATAGCCGTATTTTTTCGATTTGAAAAATCTCAATTAAATTCCCTTTAAGGTTACCGTGAGCACCAAGTTTATAAAATAATAAACAAATATCAATATAAGTAGGCGGTGCAACGCCCATTTTTTTAAGTTTCTTAGTTTAAAATTTCCTAAGTTTTGTCAAACCACCTCAATTTCTTTTACAGATATTCGATGCGCGCAAGAGGCCAGACGCAGGAAAGCTATTCTGTGCAAGATCTATGTTCATGCTTATGTTGTCAGCAAGGATGGAATGGCAAGCGAATATATATACAACGATTCACAATGAACTGTCAACTGTTTGGTTAAACTACCGGCTTAACTAACTTTGCAAAGCTGATAAGCAATTGGCGAAGTTATTTGGTCACGACCCAAACCGAGAAACAGTCGTAGCGCGCAAAATTAGCGGGAAAGAAGAAGAAGAATGTTTGGAAATATCGCAGCTTCACACAAAATATTAGCTGAGCGCGTTTTAGGGAGCAAATACGTCGAAAAAGAAAAAAAAAAAATTGGTACAAATTTTAGTTTAGTTTGGTTAGTATTCTTCTGGTTTTTTTTTACCGGTGCACTTTCTTTTTCTTTCTCAAATCAATTTTTAGGTATACGTTTTAATTCGTCTCGAAAAATTAAGTCGATGACAGAAATTACTGGATTCGTTAGGCGTATTTCGGAAGGTTTCGAATTTAATAGCGATCCATAAATATTTCATGAGCAATCATTTCCTAACCGACTTCCAAAAAAGGAGGAGGTTATCAGTTCGTCGGAATATTTTTTTTTTTTATGTATGTTACCGCATAACTTTGGACCACGTCAACCGATTTCGATAATTCTTTTTGCATCGGAAAGGTAGTGTCTCAGAGGTGGTCCATACTAATCTGGTTAAGATCCGATTAGTGGATCATGAGATATATATATATATATATATTTTTTTTAAATGAGAGTTTAAGTCGGTTTTTTTGCTCAAAATTACTTGTTTGTATTACAAAACAATTTTACGCGCCCTAAGAATATTTATTCAAAATACATTGTTTGTATACTCAAAGTTTATGCTAAGCTTAGTTGCCCTAAACTGAATAGAAACTATTTTGCAGTTTTTAAAATTTGCCACTGATACAACTTACTTGCCACTTTTTAATAAAAAAATTACAAGAATATTTTTTTATTATTTAAAATAAATCTATTAATCAAAAAATTACTCAACTGGTTTCAATATAGCAGGGTTAGATAAACAAAGAGTAATTAACAAATATTTCGTTATATAAAACCACCAACATAAGTAATTTCCTTAATATAAACTAAGGACCGAGCTCACTTTTTATTATTTATTTATTTATGGGATCCTAAGTAGCAATGCAAATATTTAATAAAAAAAATAGGGAAGTAAGTTGGTTTACCTAGAATATGAGCATTGAGCTGGTGTCAATTATAATTAACTTTCGCAATAAACCGAAAAATAGAAGCGAGAAAAGCACTGCCAAATCGTATTGTAAATCATGGTCCAAAAATGCATAGATGAAATGAGTAACAGCCAGATAGCAATCCCAAAATTAAATAAAAGAAAAAATCAGGCTAGCAGCTTAACGTCAGCTGAATTACTTTCTACTTTTACCTAAGCTGCATGCCCTTATACCCGTTGTACGAACTCAGCCTAAATATGTATGTTGATTGTTGTTGCTCATATAAGCCTGCTCGCCGAGCGCTGGGGATAGGCGGCTTAGCCACTAGACGTCATATTCGAGGTCGAGTTCAAGTCGTCAAGTTTAATCAAAAAGTTGAGCAAGACAGACAAGACAGAAAGGTCAACTTGCAATGCAAAAAAAAAAACAAAACTAAAAAACCCAAATCGGCTTTTAGCCACAACAAAACAAGAAGCGGCAGCGACTATGCTAGCAAAAGTGACGCTAAGTACTGTACTGTGTAAGAAGTTTGGGGCGAACGAAGGAGGTAGAAGCAGAGAAGGACAAAAGCTTTTATGTGTGCTTAACGATAAGGGATCAAATTTTGGTCGGGGTAAGTGTAGCGTATATCTCATTGGGCGGTCGGTTTATACTTATATGTACATACTTGGTTTCGCTGATGCTTGATGCTTAGTTATATGTATGGTTCTATAATAAAATATCTAAACCACGAGCTATTATCAGCCACATATTTGCGGCGGTTGTTGGTAAACCACTAAACAAATAATTTGGATAAGCGAAATAAAATCGCAGAAGAAAAGCTGCACTCAACTTAAACTGACAAATAATAATTTTATTTTTATGATATATGTATGTATATGTATGTCTGTATGATGGAAGCCCGTCTGTATTTTATGTTCGAAACTTAATTATCGCATTTTGTACATGCCTGCACACAAGCATACTTAGGTAAACAAATAATGACACTAAAACACAATTGTGTCTCTGGCTACATGTGAAATTCATGTTATAAGCCGCCGGATGCTATTTATTATGGCTAAAAGGTGTTAAGGATAACCATCAAGCAGTATATATGTACATTGTGTGTTGCATGTGTGTGTGTGTGTGCGTGTGTGTGTGCGTGCTTGTTAGTTATTGATGACACTTGCTTTTAGTGCATACACAATTTCGTAATTAATTTCAAATGTATTGCAGATTTGCGGGTTTGGGCATATCCATTTGCTTGTAAATGCTTAAAATTAATTTGTTAGTGGTATTAAATCGAGCCCTAACCGCCAAAATAACGTAAGAGCCATTTTTTTCAAAATTTTCTTTTCGATGCAGAAATACATCTAAATGCCCGAGGAATATTTCTGCATCAAAAATAAAATTTTGAAAAAAATGTCGCTTACGTTATTTTGGCGGGTAGGGTTCGAAATAGTTAACTCCCACACATGCAAAAGCGGAGTATTCCCTGCAAAAAAATGCCACTAATCTAATTATTCCCCTCCATATCAGAAAGGGTATAGAAAGCGACTAGTCACTTAACAAAGAAAAATTAAAAAATAACAAACCTTTTGTAGTTTTGTATTAAAATCTGTTTATTTGACAAAAACGATGAAAATCGGTGGATAAATAAACAAATTTTAGATAGTCAAATTAAATATGTGAAATGGGCAAAATTTTTTATATGAAATAGGAACAGGAAATAATGCTACTCATACGCCATGTCATACAAGGCCGTAAACGTACAACCGCGTACATGGCGTATGAGTAACATTTTTCATATTAAAGTTTGATATTTTTTTCATTCGCAATGCAGATTTAAAACGAAAATATCTTGAAAAAATGGTATACAGATCCGTAATCTACGACCCAAAATTTAGTTTACGAGTCTCGGCGTTTTTTTTTTGTGTGCCATTTTAGCGTACCTACAGTTTTATTAAATCGTTAATTGCATTCGTAAAGTTATGAGTTGTGTTGTGATGAGCTCTGAGGGCAAAATAGATAGGTCGCAGTGAACATACTCTAACAAATCTATCTAAAGGTAAGAGTCGCGACTACTTGAGCTCCAAAAATACCCGTATGCGACTAGTTGCCACTAATTTATGCCCAATTATAACCGATTGAAACTGATTCCGGATTACTCTCTCTTTTTTTTTGCAGGGTTATGTCTATTCTACACAAATACGTAATATATTCGATATAATCAATTATGCATACATACAAGCAACTGACACACAACTGCGACGCCTTTAATTTAACTGCATTACAGCATCACAAATTGCATTAGATATTCCTTTTCGCCTCTAGTAATAAATAATTTTCATGTAAATTATTATTTAACTAAGCAGTTAATCCATCTTTAACACTGATAAATTAGATTGGAATTCTTTTGTATTTATTTAGTTGAGTATATTGTATGCCGTTGTGGTACAAGATAATATTCATTAATTTACTTTGTTTTCCTTTGCTAACTAAAATTACTTACTCAAGTAAGTACTTATTTATAAGGGATTTGTATATTGGCGGTACAGGTATTAACATTACTTTACCTTTCGCTTATCATCAATTTAATTTTCAAATTAGAACAAAACTACAAACACATTTCTCAATTAATTTTAGGCTTTATAATATTATTCATATTCTTCATTTAGTAAAACTAGAGAAGAGAGCTAATGTAGGTACTAATTGATTAGCGTTTAGTTTTTCTATGTCTTGTAAATTTTCTTGCCTTCGATTGCATAGCATAAATCCAATAAGGTTTTCAGTAATGGTTTAGAATAGCGCGAAGTATTCCTTAGCCTGTCTTCAACCTCGGAATTTCAAGCTAAGTATTTGCTTTGATTGAGCATATGAGACTGCAGAGAACTTATGGTATTTCTGATGAGTGGTAAAAATACATGCAAGGCTACCCAATTCGCACTTTCTTCCTTGAAGAGATTGAAGCAGTGCTACATTTTTTGCGCTTCTATCTCGTCTTTGCAAGGATTTGGTATGAGGCTTTCTTCAGCGATTTGTTGAGTAACTAATACCTGTGTTCCTTTACATTCAACAATTTGCCTAAAATTGTTTTGAATAAATCTAATTAATGTAAATATAAACATAGTTGACCACGATCGGTATGTAAGTAGTCATGAGTTCGCTAGACAACTGAACGCTTATCACCAAAAGGTATTTAAGTATTTCGAATAGACTTAAACCAAACAAGTAATTTTTAGGCAAAAAATATACAAGTCTCAATTTCAATGCTTATATAAAAATTTAGGATTATCGTTAATTTCTTCATTCAAATTAGTAGGGGAAAGCCTCTGAGGTACCAGCTCTTTTTTAAAAAGGATTTTTAGAAATCGGTTAACGTGGTCCAAAGTTATGCGGTAACATATGTACAAAAGCAAAAATGAAATAAAAAATATTCCGACAAATTGATAACCTCCTCCTTTTTTGAAAACGGTTAAAAATCTACTTCAATACTCATATAAAAATTTAGGAGTACCGACACATGATCGGAACTAAACCAGATATAGGACCATCCTCGTCGTACCACCTTTTCGATAAAAAAAAAAGAAATTGTCGAAAACGGTTTACGTGGTTCAGAGTTATTTCAACGAATTTATAACCTCCTCCTTTTTTTAAGTCGGTTAGAAATGGATCACATTAGTCAGTAAATAGCACACAAAAATATTGTGGTCCATGAATGATGAATGCACAAAAACAATGGAAAAACTATGGTGATACACGGGACGCTTGGCCAAATGGTCAGTATTTATATTGCGTTGAAAAA
>NW_023458556.1:19641474-19648080 GCF_013731165.1 Rhagoletis pomonella
GAAACAAGTAAAAGAAAGGCTTTTTTGTGTCAAGAGCTTTCCAAATTGTAATTGAAAATTCTGTTTAAAAGTAAATATTTACCCTCTTAATCACTTTTTTCTTAGAAGAAAAGAAAATATTACCTGGAAAAAGAAAGAAAATTTATTTAGCATATTTTTATAATCAGTAAAATTGTTTAAATTAGATTTAGAATAAATATTGAAGGCTTGAAACTGCTGGACATTTTTATTAAACACAACTTGTACATTATTTAATCGGGCCATTAAACAATCCGCAAATTAATTTGTTTATAACACTTATTGTGGCAATGGACATGGTACCCATATTAATTTCGAATCGATCAGAAATCAAGGACAGCTTTCTACAACAGTCATCCACTAAAGCGTGCGTTGAACCCATATTTTGACCAATAATAACCGTTAGAGATTTCTAATAGGGTTGGAAATTACAAGCATGCTTCTTTTCTATAATAAACCCTTAAGCCCTGCTTACTAATAGAGCGTTCATCTAACCCTGTTGTACGCTGGCCCTCATACATATGTATTACATATTATGTAAGCATCAATTATGTATGTACAGTCGTCGAACAAATTATAGACGCTCCACATTTTGACAAGTATTAACGCATTATTTTTCTTGTTATTTAATTTTGGTTATATTTTATAAAAATATTTAACAAAACCCGTGTAAATCCAAGTTTCAAACCAACTTTCGTAAAAATTTCGAGCTTTTTTAATTAGATTTCCTAGAGTGAGGGATATGCAGTTTTGCAATCCATTGAATTCTAGTAGAATAAAGTACAAGTTTCAAATGACTAAAATTTACCGTTGATTTTTTTTAAATTTTTTTTTTGCGTCCCATTTGCTTTTATATAACGAATAAACAAAATTTATTTTTATATGGAAGAAAACCGTAACTTCTTCGACAAAAAGAATTCTAAAAAATCAACTGTAATTTTTAGCAATTTAAAACTTGTATCTTTTCGTACTAACATTCGAAATCTGTCTAGGAAATTCAATTAGAAAAACTCGAAATTTTTACGAAAGTTTGTTGATTTTTTTTACATTGCACAAACTTTGAAGCTTGGATTTACATGGGGTTTTTTTTAAAGAACGTACCATATTTTTATAAAAAATAACCAAAATTAAATAACGAGAAAAATAATGTGTTAAAACTTGTCAAAACGTGGTGCGGATATAATTTTTTCACCACTGTATGTATGTAGATACATATACTGCATGTACGACTGTACGACTAAGTAAATAGTATGTATATATTATACAAAAGTGCCACAGAAATTGTAGCAACTGGCTTACTCAATGGCACTTGCATATACAAATCGAAATAGTTAGTTGCTAAAGTCAATTTCATTGATTATTCACAGAAGCATAAATGCATCGGCACCGAACGATATGGGCAAAAAAGAAGCGTATTCGCTTATTTGCTTCCCTACAGATTCTTATAAGCATGACTTTCATTTGCAAGCACTTTCGCAGAAAAGTGGTATATACTTGCATACATAGTTACATATATTTACTACATAAATATGCATATGTATGCAACTCACACATGATGAGCCAATTCAAATATTTACATAATCGTAAGCGATATTCTAATATTTACATTAAATCAAATAAGATGGATTTGAACAGAAAATAAAGTGAAAGATAGTAAAGAAAGTAAAACGAAAAAAATTGTTGAGCTTTATGCAGCAAGTTCAAAGCATTTTATGAGTATGCACTTACTACTTAACTCAAAGCGATTATTTAAGTTGCTTGGTATTTAGTTAGTAGAAGCATGCATATGTTTGCGCTCACACATTTATTTAACTGCATCAGGTGTAAATATGTAAAGAGGAATGGCTGCAGGCGCACAAATACTCTTTCACTTCATATCGGTATATACCTGTGTATAAAATTCTGCATAGCTAATACTTGTATTATGTATTTTAATGAGAATATTAAAAGTGCAGCGCATTTGTTGAAAGCAAAGCAAAGTTGGAAGCATAGCGTGGAAGAGATAAGGATACAAAGGCAGCAGTTGATTGAAAAATTAAAGACGATAAGAACTTGTTAAGGTATGAGTGCTTCATTATTTCAAGGTAAAACAGAAGGGACTTTGATAAATTAGTTTACACTCATTCAAAGCATTGGTAAACAACCCGTGCGTGTGGCAGTTTTATTGTTATTTTAGTTATGCATGGCAAATTAATGATACCATCTGAACGCATTAATTAATTAAACAAACTTCCTTTTGTTATTAGGAAGTCAAGTATTTTGCAGGATTTAGTTTTCCATCAATTTAATTATAAGTTAAATTGAACATATTATGTAAGCGCCAATCTATTATTACACTATGGAACAAATTCAGGTTAGCTAAAGTTAGGTCGATTCTGAGAGTGAGGGGTGAAAATGGAGGCTGAAATAGAAGACCTATATCGCGGCGTTTGTTTACGTTAGTTCGAATTTTTTTTTAATCGACCTTGTAACTTTGCAGTCAAATGCCGATTTTCAGCATATTGTTTATATGGTTTTTTGGCTATAACTCGTCGACTAATTGATATTTTTTCAATCTGTTAAAGCCAATTGCTAGAGACCTGTGCAACAATTAAAATTAAAAAAAAAAAAATTTATTTAGAAAATTTTTATAGTGCTTATGAAGCAAAATGTTGGGAATTTTTTTTTCATGCTTTTTGAACATATTTTCCACAAAGCTAATGCTGGATTTCCACTAGGCATTAAATGGCAAAAATGACAAATGACAAAGTCGGCCATTAAAAAATAATCGTGTCATTACATTAAAAAAATAATCATTAAGATCATTTCCACATGGCATTTTTTTAAATGGCAGACATTTTTTGTCATTTCAATGCCTAGTGGAAATTCGGCATTAGTCTTTTTTGCTTTCTGTTTGATCTATAATATGCTTCTCAGTTTCTTCAATAAATTTCATTTGAAAAGAAAACAATCATAATGCAAAACTTGCATTTTCCAGCCTGCCGAAGGGCGGCCGCGATTAGATCCATCCATCTTCCATCATTTTAAAATTGCTGAAAAAAGGCTAGCGCCGATTAATGCTTACACAGCCTGCAGAAGTACAGGCACGCCAAGTCCATACAGTTAAAACATGTCGTACCAGGTGACGTAGCTTGAACATATGCCGCTTGAATAGGAGTAAGAAAGAAAAGGCTAATCATCTTTAAGGTTCTCTCAATATGAGAAAAACCACCAAAACATTTTCACACGAGAAGCAGTTCGAAACAAATGGTTGCTTGTCTCTTACGCAATGAGAATATTTTTCCCGACAAAATTTTGTATTTTTATTAGGTATTCTAAGGACGTTTTAGTGATCCTCGTAGACTTGCCAACAAACGAAACTGGGTGAGAAATCAAAAGGAAATCTTTAAAATTTTGGAATTCCTAAATCTCAGCGGCACAAATTCTTCGTTGGCACATACCACTACGAGTATAAAAAAAAACTCTTTTTCTTCGTTTTGCAGCGTTGCTTGTCCGCTCGTGCGTTACATGCGCTTGAAAGCATACGAAATTTTGTTGAATGCTATCACTAAATGGTTGTCTGACAGCAACAGTGGGTGGTGAGCTAGTCAAAGCGGAAGTTTATGTTAAAATATATTTACGTATATGAAAAATGTGTTACGCATACATGAAGATTTATGTATGTCATCCACATATACACATTTACATATAGTTATGTATCCATATGTACATACATTCGGCGCATTCGTGCATTTGATGTGTGCTTCAGCGACTGTAGCCAACGGTGCTGGGTATCTGCTGGAACATAATACTTGCACTTTACGTGTCAAGTCAAGTTGGAAGCAGCAAACAAACCTTAACGCAACGAATGGGATTTTCGCGGGCTTGCCGAGATTTTTAATTCAAGCGTAGATATTTAGAACTTGTTCACGTTTCTTCTTCAACTTGCTTGAACTTTGTTTTAAATACATTTTAATTTTAGGTTGTATTCAATTAAAACTAATAGATATTTTTAATTCGTGGTCTTAAAATTTAACGCACTTTCAATGAAGCTTGCCAACTCCGAGTCGATCTTAAAGGATCACACGGCAGTATGCGGCAGTTCTCTTCTACATTAAAAAGCTGCGAGGGATTCAGAATTTTAGTAAAACGAACTATGGCCGGTGTAAATATGACAGCGCCTACATGCTAACATAGAGTGGAAATGGTTCACCGCTTGCTTTGTTGCTTTCTGTATCTTTGTCTGAATACGCGAAAACTAAATCCAAATATTTAAGCAGCTCATAGATTAGACGTTGTACGGTTTTGACCGCGTGAATTAGGCCAAAAGTGATAGAGTAAACTTACAAATACCGAAACATGCACAATATGTAGTTGAAGAATGGATCAACACCTGGCAACACTTCCTCAGATCAATTTTCTTATATATAGAGCTACCAGCCAGAATCGCAGAAAACTCGTACAGGTGCCAGTGGGAAATTGTAGTTGATTTCGAAGCTCGGTAGCTTCCGCATGGTCTCCAGAACCCATCAGCTTTGTACACCATGTGCAAAAGAACTGTACCAGTTTATGGGGCCGCTAATGACTACCTTCAGTAGTCTCGACTTTTTCCTTAGCAGCAGTAAGTTTTTGGAGCAACAGCTTTAGAAGACCAGTAAAAACCGGGTGCCTTTTAATTATATGTGATAAGGAGTGGAATCAGAGCTGCACCCCACCAAAATGGATTCTGAAAGCCTAAACCTGGTAAAGATGACGGAGAACTGAGACATACCGGGTAGCGAAAAGATTGCAAGAAAGACCGCTTCCCTTCCATTTTCACCTTCGTGGAAAAAATTGGGAACGTCGCTCGCTACCTTTAAGCTCAATATAAATATGTATGATAAATCTCCCTCCAAAAATCGAATGCAAGATGGAAATACCTTTGCAAAACAACAAAGGTCATGTGTCTGGAATGAAAAATAAAAATGTTACGAAAGTTATTTAAATAAAATAAAATCGAAATATTCGCGGGGTGGCTTTACGCACCATACAATTGTTTCTGTTGAAGCTGCAAACCATCTTCAATTAGCCAGTTCGATAAAGAGTTTGCAAGATAATAGCGAAATAGCCGCATTGTGAGCAGTACTGTTCGCAAGCAAGGACGTATTCTTCTTCGCCAGTTTTTCTGTCATATACTTAGTTCTCCGCTATACCTTTGTTGCCTGGACTCGATACTTGGTATGTGTTTTGCCTGAGTGCGGTCTAATTGGCAACCTTCGGTGCAAATGGAATTAGGATACAGGTTGAAGACTAAGTTCTACTGCTAATCGCTCCTACAGAGAATCTTTGTGTACAAAAAATGTCTCACGAATCAGAACAAAAGGCAATACTGTGTAGTCTGAGCACCCAAACTTTGCAAGAGGATCGTCCACTTTATCAATGGGCTTTATCGTATTGCATTACAACCTGCCTGTTAGTTTGCATGTGTTCCTGAAATCGAAAAACACACACCAAATAAGGGAAAACAGGAGCCCGGAAGATATTTTCAATTGCAATTCCGATATTGTAAGAAAATCATTAGTTTATAATTTTAGATTTCAAGTAATTTTAAATTTTCTTCTACCAACTTTTCCCTACAGGTTACCTTTTACTGCGCACTCATTCATTGCTGTTGGTGAGTGATTTCGCTGCTGCGAGTGTTGCTGTGGCTACGATGAATGACAGCGTTAACTTAGGACACAAAGACCCCAGACACGCTACAAATGCTTTCATAGGCGAGTACATACACAGAGGCACCGATGCAAGCGACCGAAGCAACATACAACTACTTAAAGCTTAGGATGTTCCTGTCTTCTTAGCGTAGTAGCACTTCCAAGCATGTTAACACAAACAGACATAGCTATACCCATATACATGTGTACATACACATACAGCAAATCAAACTGGTTCAGAACTAACGCCGAGCTAGCTTGAAAAGGAACCGCACTGGTTCTTCATATTTCCCAATCAATGTTTTCAACTGTCTTTTTTAATTTGCCAGTATCCTACGAAGTGGCAATTTCACCCCTCCTCAGAACTTTTGAGCCCGCTCTGAACTGGTTCAATCTTAAACAGATCTGGGATAATAAGTTCTTATGCGGAGAAATGTTCAAGCTTCGATTATTGAATATTTTGGTTGCTTTGAACTTAAATCGGCACATTGTATGCGAATCTAGTGGCAGCTCGCCATTTTGCGATATCATTTGTTTATTCCAACTTTATTCGGCAGAGCTGTCAAGTCATAAAACGATATTAACAAAACTCAGCGGTTGACTATTGTCTTTACTACTGCGCCTAATACTATGCCGCAAATTTATTCTAAGCTCTCGTATGGTGACAATTGTCATTGTTATTGTTATGACCTACTGAGTACGCGACAATGACGAAATAATGTTTATATTGTGTTTTAGGCGCAGTAATTGTGACAATAGTCATACGATGAATTCTATCAGTGTTGTGGGTATAAAGCGGTAAGTTAGTTTCTCAGAAGTTATATGAGAGAGTTTTGTGTCATCTTGTCCTAGCTTTCGTATTGTGAGAGAACTGAGAATTTGTTACATACAACTTCTCAGCTTTCATATGCTAAGTGTG
>NW_023458556.1:19648180-19678851 GCF_013731165.1 Rhagoletis pomonella
TAGAGATAGAGATAGAGATAGAGATAGAGATAGAGATAGAGATAGAGCTAGAGCTAGAGCTAGAGGTATGTTATATCATGTTATGTTGTGGTATGTCATGTTATGTTGTGGTGTGGCATGTTATATTATGCTATGTTGTGTTATATTATCTTTATTTATGTTATGTTGCGTTATGCTATCTTATGTTTTGTTATGCTATTTTATGTTATGTTATGTTAAGTTATATTATATTAAGTAATTCAACGTTTTTATCACGACTTAACACTGCTCACTTCAAACCACATCAAGTCTTTCATCTCAACTCAACTAACCTCACATAAACTCTTCTCAGTTCACCTGAAGTAACCTTAACTCACTCTCCAAAACTCATCTTGTTTCACCTCAACTAAACTGACCTTAACTCACCTTAATTTATCTAAACTCATCTCATGTGAACTCACTTCACTTCACTATAACTCAACTTACTTCAAATCCCCTAAATTTTAGTGGTTAAATTTTAACCGCTGGGCAAACACTAGCTAAAATGAATTCATGCACTCGCTAAATCAATGTAAATTTTTTTTTGGACACTTACGATTTAAAAAATAGTGTTTTTTCAAACCCTGGTACTTTTATAATAATTTTGAAATTGTCGTGGAATAAAGGGGCGCCCCCATCATGTTGATATTTTAAGGTCCAACCTACTGCACACACGCGCATGCATATTTAACAAACAACGCTTTGCTAGTGAGCAGCATTTGTGTGGACACACTAACGTGCGATCTGTCACTTTAGCTTGTCCCTGCCATTTGTAAAAACATATTTCGTACCATACATACAGAAAAACAAGATAGCTGCAATACTAAAACATACATAAATTCTATAGCCAGCACCCATAACAAAAAAAAAAACAAAAAATGTGAAATAAACTAATATAAAATGCCAAGCAGTCACATACTGGCTGGCTGCAGTGAACAGGACACAACAGGATAATGTTGATATAACATTTTTGCATGTGTCATTCAAACACACTCGCAAATTCTGCAGCGATACAAGCAAGAGCATGGAAACTTATGCGCTTACATGACCACCTATGCACGCTTGTGGCTGTGCATCTAAAATAAATATACGTGTGTATGTGTGTAGTATTATGTGTTTGTTCGTATAAGTACCCTCCAGCAAAAGTTGTAGTTAGCTTAGCAAAGCGCTAGTTTCGCCCTACAAATTTCAGAATTGTTTCTGAACTATTACAAAACAGACGGACTTGTGCTAGTTTTTCGGTGGTCAAAGTTTTTCACACTTAGCATATGAAAGCTGAGAAGTTGTATGTAACAAATTCTCACTTCTCGCACAATACGAAAGCTAGGACAAGATGACACAAAACTCTCTCATTTAACTTCTGAGAAACTAACTTACCGCTTTATACCCACAACACTAACAAAATTCATCGTATGACTATTGTCACAATTACTGCGCCTAAAACAAAATATAAACATTATTTCGTCGTTGTCGCGTACTCAGTAGGTCATAACAATAACAATGACAATTGTCACCATTCGAGAGCTTAGAATAAATTTGCGGCATAGTATTAGGCGCAGTAGTAAAGACAATAGTCAACCGCTGAGTTTTGTTAATATCGTTTTATGACTTGACAGCGCTGCCGAATAAAGTTGGAATGAACGAATGATATCGCAAAATGGCGAGTTGCCACTAGATTCGCATAAAATATGCCGATTTAAGTTCAAAGCAACCAAAATATTAAAAAATCAAATCTTGAACATTTCTCCGCATAAGAACTTATTGTCCCAGATCTGTTCAAAATTGAACCAGTTCAGCGCGCTCAAAAGTTCTGAGGAGGGGTGAAATTGCCACTTCGTAGGACAGTTGAAAGCATTGATTGGGAAATACGAAGAACCAGTGCGGTCCCTCTTCAAGCTAGCTCGGCGCGAGCTCTGAACTAGTTTGATTTGCTGTATGTATATGTATATACATAGCTATGTCTGTTTGTGTTAACATGCTTGGAAGTGCTACTACGCTAAGAGGACAGGAACATCCTAAGCTTTAAGTAGTTGTATGTTGCTTCGGTCGCTTGCATCGGTGCCTCTGTGTATGTACTCGCCTATGCAAGCATTTGTAGTGTGTCTGTCTATGGGGTCTTTGTGTCCTAAGTTAACGCTGTCATTCATCGTATCCACAACAACACTCGTAGCAGCGAAATCACTCACCAGCAGCAATGAATGAGTGCGCAGTTACAAGGTAACCTGTAGGGAAATGGTGGTAGAAGAAAATTTAAAATTAATTGAAATATAGAAATATAAACTTATGATTTTCTTACAATATCGGAATTTCGATTGAACATATCTCCTTGTTTTGATTCTGGGATTTTTTTTTACACAAAGATTCACTGTAGGAGCGATTGGAAGGAGAACTTAGTCTTCAACCTGTATCCTAATTCCATTTGCATCGAAGGCTCCCAATTAGACACATAAACTGCCGAGGAAGAATATCTCCTTGCTTGCGATGAGTACTTCTCACAATGAGGCTATTTCGCTATTATCTTGCAAACTCTGCATAGCCCACTTTTGGGATAGCACAACACTTTTAACCTTATTTATCATGTAGAAGATCTAACCTGGAGCGACCACTTCGCTACAAGTCACCGCTTGATCCAAATTACGTTTGGACTTTCTTGAGTTTCTGGTTGAACTGAGCATGGCTAGTGTCTATGAGTTTAAGACCTTCATCAAAACGACAACTAATTTCTTTCCAACGTTACGGTTTCACAACGGTCACATGGCGATCTAAAAATGCTTCCTTCCAGCAGTGGGTGGGACAGCCACATTATTCTAACACATATGGCTCAGCTCTCTAAGTACGGAACATTCACGGATTATGTTCTCTGTCTTTTCGAGTTTGTGTTTGTTTATGCAGCTTCAACAGAAATCATTATATGGTGCGTAAAGCCGCTCCGCGAATATGTTGACTTTTTTTTATTTAAATAACTTTTGTGATATTTTTATTTTTCAATCCAGATACATGTTCTTTGTTGTTTTGCAAAGGTATTTCCATCTTGCATCAGATTTTAGTAGGCAGATTACTCATATTTATATTGAGCTTGCAGGTAGTGAGCGAAATTTTTTCCAAAAGGGCGAAACTGGAAGGAAGCGGGCTTTCTTGCAATCATCTTGTTACCCGGTATGTCCCTGTTTCCCGTCATATTTACCAGGTGTAGGCTGTACAATGTTTATTGGGAAAATTTCCATAGCTTTCAAAATCCATTGTGGTGGGGTGCAGCTCTGATTGCACTCCTTCTCATATGTTAATAAAGGGCACCCGGTTGTTGCCCGAAAAATGGTGCGAAAAGCTGATGGGTCCTGGAGACCATGCGGAGGCTACCCAGCCTCGAAATCTATTACAATTTCCGACTGGTACCTGTACAAGTTTGCTGCGATTCTGGATGGTAGCTCCTTATATAAGAAAATTGATCTGAGGAATTGTAGCCAGATATCGATCCATTCTTCAACTACATATTGTGCATGTTTCGGTATTTGTAAGTTTCCTCTATCACTTTTGGCCTAATTCACGCGGCCAAAACCGTCCAACGTCTAATTTACGAGCTGCTTAAATATTTGGCTTTGGTTTTCGCGTATTCAGACGTCCAGTTTCGTCGCCCTTTCGAAGAGAGGAACCACTTTATCATATGAGCATATAAAAAACTAAAAAATCTTACTCAGATGAACCGCTGAGACTGAAAGCGGAAAGAAGCAAGATACAGAAAGCAACCGCCGAGTTTTTTTTCACTTACGTTTACTTTCGCCGAAACTCGCTACAGTATTTTCAATCGGAAACTCACTGCGATAGACAGCTTAGCGGTGAACAATTTTCACTCTATGTTAGCAGGTAGGCGATGTCATATTTACACCGGCCATAGTTCGTTTTATTAAAATTCTTTTCAATGTAGAAAAGAACTGCCGCATACTGCCGTGTGATCCTTTAAGATCGACTCAGAGTTGGCAAGCTTCATTGAAAGTGCGTTAAATTTTAAGACCATAAATAAAAAAGAAATCTTAGTTTTAATTGAATACAACCTAAAACTTAAAAGTATTTAAAACAAAGTTCAAACAAGTGGAAGAAGAAACGTGAAAAAGTTTTAAATATCTACGTTTGAATTAAAAATCTCGGCAAGCCCGCGAAAATCCCATTCGTTTCGTTAAGGTCTGTTTGCAGCTTCCAACTTGACTTGACACGTAAAGTGCAAGTATTATGTTCCAGCAGATACCCGGCACCGTTGGCTACAGTCGCTGCAGCACACATCAAATGCACGAATGCGCCGAATGTACATACATATGTGTGACCATACAAAACTATATGTAAATGTGTATATGTATATGTGGATAATATACATAAATCTTCATGTACGCGTAACACATTTTTCATATACGTAAATATATTTTAACATAAACGTCCGCTTTGACTAGCTCACCACCCACTGTTGCTGTCAGACAACCATTTAGTGATAGCATTCAACAAAATTTCGTATGCTTTCAAGTGCATGTAACGCACGAGCGGACAAGCTACGCTGCAAAACGAAGAAAAAGCGTTTTTTATATACTCGTGGGGGGATGTGCCAACGAAGAATTTGCGCCGCTGAGATTTAGGAATTCCAAAATTTTAAAGATTTCCTTTTGATTTCTGACCCACTTTCGTTTGTTGGCAAATCACTAAAAAGTCCTTAGAATACCTAATAAAAATACAAAATTTTGTCGGGAAAAATATTCTTGTTGCGTAAGAAACAAGCAACCATTTGTTTCGAAGTGCTTCTCGTGTGAAAATGTTTTGGTGGTTTTTCTCATATTGAAAGAACCTTAAAGATGATTAGCCTTTTCTTTCTTACTCCTATTCAAGCGGCATATGTTCAAGCTACGTCACCTGGTACGATGTGTTTTAACTGTATGGACTTGGCGTGCCTGTACTTCTGCAGGCTGTGTAAGCATTAATCGGCGCTAGCCTTTTTTCAGCAATTTTAGAATGATGGAAGATGGATGGATCTAATCGCGGCCGCCCTTCGGCAGGCTGGAAAACGCAAGTTTTGCATTATGATTGTTTTCTTTTCAAATGAAATTTATTGAAGAAACTGAGAAGTATATTATAGATCAAACAGAAAGCAAAAAAGACTAATGCCGAATTTCCACTAGGCATTGAAATGACAAAAAATTTCTGCCATTTAAAAAAATGTCATGTGGAAATGATCTTAATGATTATTTTTTTAATGTAATGACACGATTATTTTTTAATGACCAACTTTGTCATTTGTCATTTTTGCCATTTAATGCCTAGTGGAAATCCAGCATTAGTTTTGTGGAAAAAATATGTTCAAAAAGCATGAAAAAAATTCCCAACATTTTGCTTCATAAGCACTATAAAAATTTTCTAAATAAATTTTTTTTTTTTAATTTTAATTGCTGCACAGGTCATTAGCAATTGGCTTCAACAGATTGAAAAAACATCAATTAGTCGACGAGTTATAGCCAAAAACCCATATAAACAATATGCTGAAAATCGGCATTTGACTGCAAAGTCACAAGGTCGATTAAAAAAAATTCGAACTAACGTAAACAAACGCCGCGATATAGGTCTTCTACTTTAGCCTCCATTTTCACCCCTCACTCTCAGAATCGACCTAACTTTAGCTAACCTGAATTTGTTCCATAGTGTAATAATAGATTGGCGCTTACATAATATGTTCAATTTAACTTATAATTAAATTGATTTTTTTTTTAACAGTTGCAAACTCATAAGAAATATTTTGGAAATACAGTTTTCTTAAATAAACCTCTTTCCCTTGTTATTGAAATATTTAATTTAATATTTTAATTATATTAAGTTTGACTTTTTAAGCAGGTGACAACACCATGTGAATATTTTTTCGAAATAAAAATTTCTTAAACCTATTCTTACACCTGGCAAGTCTCTCCGAAAAGGTTCACAAAATATACAGCGTGCACCAAAACTTACTCAAATCGGATCATTCGCTACTAGGTTCATACATCTACCATCCCCACTAGTCATTTCCATGGAAAACTAAATCCTGCAAAACACTTGACTTCCTAATAACAAAAGGAAGTTTGGTTAATTAATGCGTTTAGATGGTATCATTAATTTGCCATGCATAACTAAAATAACAATATAACTGCCACACACGGGTTGTTTACCAATGCTTTGAATGAGTGTAAACTAATTTATCAAAGTCCCTTCTGTTTTACCTTGAAATAATGAAGCACTCATACCTTAACAAGTCCTTATCGTCTTTAATTTTTCAATCAACTGCTGCCTTTGTATCCTTATCTCTTCCACGCTATGCTTCCAACTTTGCTTTCAACAAATGCGCTGCACTTTTACTATTCTCATTAAAATACATAATACAAGTATTAGCTATGCAGCATTTTATACACAAGTATATACCGATATGAAGTGAAAGAGTATTTGTGCGCCTGCAGCCATTCCTCTTTACATATTTACACCTGATGCAGTTAAATAAATGTGTGAGCGCAAACATATGCATGCTTCTACTACATACTACCACGCAACTTAAATAATCGCTTTGAGTTAAGTAGTAAGTGCATACTCATAAAATGCTTTGAACTTGCTGCATAAAGCTCAACAATTTTTTTTCGTTTTACTTTCTTTACTATCTTTCACTTTATTTTCTGTTCAAATCCATCTTATTTGATTTAATGTAAATATTAGAATATCGCTTACGATTATGTAAATATTTGAATTGGCTCATCATGTGTGAGTTGCATACATATGCATATTTATATAGTATATGTAACTATGTATGCAAGTATATACCACTTTTCTGCGAAAGTGCTTGCAAATGAAAGTCATGCTTATAAGAATCTGTTGGGAAGCAAATAAGCTAATACGCTTCTTTTTTGCCCATATCATTCGGTGCCGATGCATTTATGCTTCTCTGAATAATCAATGAAATTGACTTTAGCAACTAACTATTTCGATTTGTATATGCAAGTGCCATTGAGTAAGCCAGTTGCTACAAATTTCTGTGGCATTTACATACTATTTACTTACTCGTACTGTCGTATATGCATTATATCTACATACAGTGGTCGAAAAAATTATAGCCGCTCCACGTTTTGACAAGTTTTAACACATTCTTTTTTTTGCTATTTAATTTTGGTTATTTTCTATATAAATACATATAGTTCATTCTTCAAAAAACCCCATCTAAATCCAAGTTTCGAAGTTTGTGTAATGCAAAAAAAATCAACAAACTTTCGTAAAAATTTCGAGTTTTCTAATTAGATTTCCTAGACAGATTTCAAGTACGCAGTTTGCAATCCATTAAATTTTAGTATGAAAAGTTACAAGATATAAATGCTAAAAATTACCATTATTTTTTAGAATTCTTTTTTCGAAGAGGTTACAGTTTTCTTCCATATAAAAATACATTTTGTTTATTCGTTATATGAAAGCAAATGGGACACACAAAAAAATAAAAAAAAAAAAAATTAAAAATCAACGGTAATTTTTAGTAATTTGAAACTTGTACTTTATTTTACTAGAATTCAATGGCTTGCAGAACTACATACTCCACTCACTCTAGGAAATCTAATTAGAAAAGCTCGACATTTTTACGAAGGTTTGTTTGAAACTTGGATTTGCACGGGTTTTGTTAAATAGTTTTATAAAAAATAACCAAAATTATATAACATGAAAAATAATGTATACTTGTCAAAAGGTGGTGCGGCTGTAATTTATTCGATCACTGTACATACATAATTGATGTTTACATGTGTATGGCGACCAGCGTACAACAGGGTTAGATGACCCCTCTATTAGTAGGCGGGGAACCATATTCGATTCTTGGCTTAAGGCTTTATTATAGAAAAGAAGCATGCTTGTAATTTCCAACCCTATTAGAAATCTCTAACGGTTATTATTGGTCAAAATATGGGTTCAACGCACGCTTTAGTGGATGACTGTTGGAAAAAGCTGTCCCTTCACTATTTATTCTGAATCTAATTTAAACAATTTTACTGATTATAAAAATATGCTAAATAAATTTTCTTTCTTTTTCCAGGTAATATTTTCTTTTCTTCTAAGAAAAAAGTGATTAAGAGGGTAAATATTTACTTTTAAACAGAATTTTCAATTAAAATTTGGAAAGCTCTTGACACAAAAAAGCCTTTCTTTTACTTGTTTCTCGTATACGATTGATTTTTCAACGCAATATAAATACTGACCATTTGGCCAAGCGTCCCGTGTATCACCATAGTTTTTCCATTGTTTTTGTGCATTCATCATTCATGGACCACAATATTTTTGTGTGCTATTTACTGACTAATGTGATCCATTTCTAACCGATTTAAAAGTAGGAGGAGGTTATAAATTCGTTGAAATAACTTTGAACCACGTAAACCGTTTTCGACAATTTCTTTTTTTTTTATCGAAAAGGTGGTACCACGAGGATGGTCCTATATCTGGTTTAGTTCCGATCATGTGTCGGTACTCCTAAATTTTTATATGAATATTGAAGTAGATTTTTAACCGTTTTCAAAAAAGGGGGAGGTTATCAATTTGTCGGAATATTTTTTATTTCATTTTTGCTTTTGTACATATGTTACCGCATAACTTTGGACCACGTTAACCGATTTCTAAAAATCCTTTTTAAAAAAGAGCTGGTACCTCAGAGGCGGTCCCCTACTAATTTGAATGAAGAAATTAACGATAATCCTAAATTTTTATATCAGCATTGAAATTGAGACTTGTATATTTTTTGCCTAAAAATTACTTGTTTGGTTTAAGTCTATTCGAAATACTTAAATACCTTTTAGTGATAAGCGTTCAGTTGTCTAGCGAACTCATGACTACTTACATACCTAGTGTGGTCAACTATGCATGTATTTGCATTAATTAGATTTATTCAAAAAAATTGTAGGCAAATTGTTGAATGTAAAGGAACACAGGTATTCGTTACTCAACAAATCGCTGAAGAAAGCCTCATACCAAATCCTTGCTAAGACGAGATAGAAGCACAAAAAATGTAGCACTGCTTCAACCTCTTCAAAGAGGGAAGTGCGAATTGGGTAGCCTTATATATGTATTTTTATCACTAATCAGCAATACTATAAGTTGTCTACAGTCCTATTTGTTCAATGAAAGCATGCACTTAGCTTGACATTCTGAGGTTGAAGACTGGCTAAGGAATACTTCGCGCTATTCTAAACCATTACTGAAAACCTTATTGGATTTATGCTATGCAATCGAAGGCAAGAAAATTTACAAGACATAGAAAAACTAAACGCTAATCAATTAGTACCTACATTAGCTCTCTTCTCTAGTTTTACTAAATGAAGAATATGAATAGTATTATAAAGCCTAAAATTAATTGAGAAATGTGTTTGTAGTTTTGTTCTAATTTGAAAATTAAATTGATGATAAGCGAAAGGTAAAGGAATGTTAATACCTGTACCGCCAATATACAAATCCCTTATAAATAAGTACTTACTTGAGTAAGTAATTTTAGTTAGCAAAGGAAAACAAAGTAAATTAATGAATATTATCTTCCACCACAATGGCATACAATATACTCAACTAAATAAATACAAAAGAATTCAAATCTAATTTATCTGTGTTAAAGTTGGATTAACTGCTTAGTTAAGTAATAATTTACATGAAAATTATTTATTACTAGAGGCGAAAAGGAATATCTAATGCAATTCGTGACGCTGTAATGCAGTTCAATTAAAGGCGTCGCAGTTGTGTGTCAGTTGCTTGTATGTATGCATAATTGATTATATCGAATAGATTACGTATTTGTGTAGAATAGACATAACCCTGCAAAAAAAGAGAGAGTAATCCGTAATCAGTTTCAATCGGTTATAATTGGGCATAAATTAGTGGCAACTAGTCGCATACGGGTATTTTTGGAGATCAAGTATTCTCGACTCTTACCTTTAGATAGATTTGTTAGAGTATGCGACCTATCTATTTTGCCCTCAGAGCTCATCACAACACAACTCATAACTTTACGAATGCAATTAACGATTTAATAAAACTGTAGGTACGCTAAAATGGCACAAAAAAAAACGCCGAGCCTCGTAAACTAAATTTTGGGTCGTAGATTACGGATCTGTATACTATTTTTTCAAGATATTTTCGTTTTAAATCTGCATTGCGAATGAAAAAAATATCAAACTTTAATATGAAAAATGTTACTCATACGCCATGTACGCGGTGTGCGATTACGGCCTTGTATGCCATGGCGTATGAGTAACATTATTTCCTGTTCCTATTTCATATAAAAAGTTTTGCCCATCGAAAACTTGTTTATTTGTCAACCGATTTTCATCGTTTTTGTCAAAAGAACAGATTTTAATACAAATAAAAAACTACAAAAGACTAGTCGCCTTCTATACCCTTTCTGATATAGAGGGTAATAATTAGTCTCCGGAGTCATCCCGGATTAGTGGCATTTTTTTCAGGGCATACTTTGCTATTGTATGTGTGGGAGTTAACTATTTGATACCACTAACAAATTAATTTTAAGCATTTACAAGCAAATGGATATGCCCAAACCCGCAAATCTGCAATACATTTGAAATTAATTACGAAATTGTGTATGCACTAAAAGCAAGTGTCATCAATAACTAACAAGCACGCTTACACACACGCACACACACACACACGCAACACACAATGTACATATATACTGCTGATGGTTATCCTTAACACCTTTTAGCCATAATAAATAGCATCCGGCGGCTTATAACATGAATTTCACATGTAGCCAGAGACACAATTGTGTTTTAGTGTCATTATTTGTTTACCTAAGTATGCTTGTGTGCAGGCATGTACAAAATGTGATAATTAAGTTTCGAACATAAAATACAGACGAACTTCCATCATACAGACATACATATACATATATCATAAAAATAAAATCATTATTTGTCAGTTTAAGTTGAGTGCAGCTTTTCTTCTGCGATTATATTTCGCTTATCCAAATTATTTGTTTAGTGGTTTACCAACAACCGCCGCAAATATGTGGCTGATAATAGCTTGTGGTTTAGATATTTTATTATAGAACCATACATATAACTAAGCATCAAGCATCATCGAAACCAAGTATGTACATATAAGTATAAACCGACCGCCCAATGAGATATACGCTACACTTACCCCGACCAAAATTGAATGCCCTTATCGTTAAACACACATAAAAGCTTTTGTCCTTCTCTGCTTCTACCTCCTTTATTCGCCCCAACTTCTTACACAGTACAGTACTTAGCGTCACTTTTGCTAGCATAGTCGCTGCCGCTTCTTGTTTTGTTGTGGCTAAAAGCTGATTTGGTTTTTTAATTTTTGTTTTTTTTTTTTTTGCTTTGCAAGTTGACCTGTCTGTCTTGCCTGTCTTGCTCAACTTTTTGATTAAACTTGACGACTTGAACTCGACCTCGAATATGACGTCTAGTGGCCAAGCCGCGCATCCCCAGCGCTCGGCGAGCAGGCTTGTATGAGCAACAACAATCAACATACATATTTAGGCTGAGTTCGTACAACGGGTATAAGGGCATGCAGCTTAGGTAAAAGTAGAAAGTAATTCAGCTGACGTTAAGCTGCTAGCCTGATTTTTTCTTTTATTTCATTTTGGGATTGCTATCTGGCTGTTACTCATTTCATCTGTGTATTTTTGGACCATGATTTACAATACGATTTGGCAGTGCTTTCTTGGCTTCTATTTTTCGGTTTATTGCGAAATTTAATTATAATTGACACCAGCTCAATGCTCATATTCTAGGTAAACCAACTTACTTTCCTAATTTTTTTAATTAAATATTTGCATTGCTACTTAGGATCTCAGAAATAAATAATTACCTGAACTAACTAACTAATAACCTGAATCAAGTCTTCCCTGTTTGTGACTTGGTTTATAAATAAATATATTTAGTATGTATAAGATAAAATTGCTACTCAATCGCAATGTGGGTCAAAAGGGGGAGTTTCAAAATTGACTGTATATAATTCTAAACAAAGAACTTATGTGGCCATATTTGAAGTATTTAGTCAACCTTACAAAAATGTGTATGATTGCAAACAAAAACGTCTAACAAAAAGTTAATGACGATCCTTGCAAAAATGAAGAAAAATCACAATCACATCAGCGCTTCCAAAAGTAATGGCTTTATCATTGCAGAAAAATGCTCGGAAGTTGTCTTTTGGCTGCCGAAGGCGAAAAAACCTTGGACTTTGGTTGGACTAGGAACCGCACCTGGGCCCTATCGAGGGGTAGTAATTTATAGTAAATACCTCCAATTACTTGCATACAGGAACCTCCCATACATTGCTGAGCTTAGCGATTTACCTGTGTTTGATGATGGCTAAATTAACGCCGCTCTTACAATAAATTTATTCTCTAGGTAGCTCTGAAGTACTTAAAGAAATTTGAGAAAGTACTAAATATTTGAGATTGGCCCATATTCAGAATTTGTATAGACTGCATGGAGAACAATTTTTTTTTTAACTAATAGATTACCCGGTAATGCAAGGTGATAAACATTTATATTTTATTGTATTGGCAAAACATGGGATCAAGGCTTTATATAGATGTGATGTTATGTGGAACGATTTTCCGTCACATCTTGTCAAATTTGGTTTGGAGACAAGCCGGTTTCGGCGTTGTGCCATCTTCAGTGTCATTTTTCAGTTATTTGAACCAACAACAATACAAAAATACCTTTAGCACGTAAGATATTTGTTAACTTCATTCCCAGTTTCAAGGTAATCGATGTGAGTGTGCATCGGGTGCATTCCAAAAACTTTCACTATGCCCTTTTTGGCGGACAGACACACACCTCGTTGGTGTATGTTCACCCTGAGAAGTCTACTGATTTGACTGTTTCTTGACCTTTATTGTGTTGGTATGCAGCCATATTTTGTCCACTTTTACGAAAGGACCCAAAATCTGGTCCAGATTGCAGTTGAACATCGCTTAGTGGTGCCATGGTTGCGCCTATGGTCGAGTGTGGGCAATTGCGGCACCCATTGAGGGGAGAGGCTTTTCATGCCTACATATACAGTAGGGATGCCTATCAGTAGAAGGTACTTTTTTTGGAATGCAATTTGTTTCCATTTTCATAAAAAGTTTACCTGGTTGCCTCTTTTCAATGGCTGTAAAACGCAAACCGGGTTTTGTAGCCATATGACAGGCGATAGTCGAGAGGAGCAGTGTTGCATTTAAGTTACGACCCGGGAAATTGAAAAAGTCACCGACTGATCAAACTGTCAAGCAGGGTATTCAATAATAGAGCGACGCGTTGAAATGCAACATTTAATTCAATACTAAAGACGTGGTAAATATATGAAAAGCCCACTGAAAACTTTTTGTAAATATATAAGTATACAGACCCGCATTAAACCTCCAGTAAGAAATTTCATAATTAATGTGTATAGATATATGTATACGTATGTATGTATTTACATTAGGGCGGAGTAATTTGTTCGGTGTAAAATTTTCGAAGAAAGTGTACAGCAAATTCAAATTCCACTATTAATTCTAATCATAAATGGCGAGTAAACTAAATACCTAAAATGACGTTTGACCCTCCCAATTATCAGAAGAAAAAGCAATATATTGTAGCTTTTTTTGGTCGAAATTTATTTTTAATTGTACCAAGAAAATTTTTGCACAATTTTCTATTTTCTCGGTTTTATGAAGTAATTTCTTAAATACGAAGAAGACACAAAATTTTGTAAAGGAAAATTTAATCTCGTTCCGAAACTGATTTTTCTTTTAAAAATTGGAAGGGGTTAAACGTCATTTTTGTTGTATAGTTTGTTCGCCATTTTTGCTTAGAATCGAACATAGAATTCGAATATGCCAAACACTGTTTTTTAAATTAAATTACTCCGCCCTAATGTACAAATATGTTGACAATCATTTGTATTTTCTTTTAAAATTTTATATTTCACTTACGGCCAACTCTGTGCATTTAATTGAAGGCAATAGCATTTTATTGCTTTGCTTGGCTCGGCTCACACCGCTTATCACTTATTGACACTTGAATGAGTTCAAAGGACCTTTCACATTTGCGGTGCCTTTTCTGGGAATTGATGATGTTTTTGCAGTTGGAATCTAGAAGTGACTAACTAACTCACATATTAATGCACACAATTTATAGGTATGTATGAGTATGGGATATTGTTTTACTGCATACGATGTATGTATGAATGTGTGGCGTGGAATTTAAAACCAATAAAAGGCGAAAAGAAAGTTTCAGCGCAATTATTTTCAACTTTCCTTTTTTGCTGTAAGTTATCCGGACTTTTTTTTTGGAATATTTTAAGTACATACGACCATAACTCGCATTATTATCTTTTCGGCAGAACTTTTAACAAGAATTATACCAATTTAAGCGCAAAACTGAAACCCACCTTACTGCTGGCCCTTCGGCTGCTCGGCATTGGCACAAGTGTGACCTTTGCTATGGCATCATGCAATTCATCAAATACTTCTCCACACACGTTGAGTAGCACAAGTCTGCTTGCATGCCTGCGATGATCCGAGGAGTTCAAAGTAGACTATAGTTTAGTTTTTCACTTTTATGACCTCGGCAACTCTGGCACTTACTGCTAGGATGTAATCATAGATACATATATGTATGTATACTTTACAAATGTAAGCACATCCATATGTATGTATGTATGGCTCCCATGAACGTACGAGTTTATACGTGTATGTTGGTGTTTGAGAACACCACCTCAAAATTCAAAGTTAAATATTTTCGAAAAGTTCAACAAAGAACCATTGAAGTAGAAGAAATAAAATAAAGTTGTGTGCTTCTTAAAGCGTTCTATTATACATGTGTACGTACACACATGCATATATACATATGCAAGTATGCATGTAAGTGCATTTATGTAAGTGGATATGCATGAAAAGGAATACGAATAGCAAGCAGCACATGTGTGCTGTATTACTTCATTGGCAACGGAATTTTGTTTTCATTTCCTCCTTCTTTTGTTTTTCTGCGCTGCAAAGCAAAAACCAAACTGAGCATTGCCATCAAAGTTTAATAACAAAAACAAAATTAAAAACTTACTAGTCGCATACATCCTTTCATCGCTTACACTTTCAAGTAAATGCTCTAATAACAAACACATACAAATGCAACTTTTCCACCCCAAAAATTTCTTCACGCTCTTAAGTGTAAAAGTTTCGTTACAAATTTATTTTACTCTCGAGCGCCTGAAACTATGTAGCGTAGTACATCGTTTTTCTGTTAAAAAATAAAAATAAAATAAAATTTCAAGTACCTCCAGCGTTAAAGTCATCAGCTGCATGTGATACTTACTACTTTTCGTGAACATCGCTAGCAGCGCAAACTTACCTGTTCAGCAGCGAAAAATGCCAAGGCAATGCAAATGATTTGTGTTTGTGTGTGTGTGTTCGTATGTGCTCATAAATGCATGCCCGCATATCGCGGAAAAAGCTCAAATTAAATTAATATCTCATATGACTTGGCCAAAGTGACAGGTGTAACAAATTTCTGAAAACTTAAATTCCTCCCTTCTTCTTCTTCTTTTTTTCGCTGTGTTCCAAATAAACGCTTCATACAATTTGCCAAAATACTTTTATGTTTGCTTGTAATGGAAAGCTGGTAATATCCGGCCGTAAGCGCGGCCCGTAAGCCTGCTAAGTAAAGCGGAAAAAATGTAGCTGTGTGACAAGAAACTGAAAGTAGTGGAAGTGACAAAGAAAATAATGTTTAAGTATTAAATTTTTTTCTTTGCCTCAAGTTTTTGCCTTTTATGCCTTACTGCCTTACTTGTGGCAGCTTGAAAACGAAAATTAATTTCCGCTCTGTCATTGATTATTATGGCAGACTTTTTGCACTTTTTCGCAATTTAATAAGAACTTAAGCTGGCTAATACACATTTACATTCATATTTTATTACAATTTTCACATTCAATAAAATTTTCTTTGTATCATAAAAGTGAGGTTATGTAACAACCGTGGCGTTAGCTGTTGTCTACCGCATAGGATTTCTCATGAATTTTAATGAGATAATAAGACGAGAAGTTTAAAACTTTGATTTGTAAAAGAAGAGCCAGCCAACTGCCGGCCAAAAAAATATTCTACCTTTGCATATCGAGAGTTTCTTCCACCGCTCTGTGAGCTAATCTCTACAGCAGCAGCCTCAAGAAAAATGACCCAAAGAATACCCAAGCCAAGCACCCCCAATTCCAAGATCGTCCATACACCCGTTTGTCGACTCTGCCTAGAGATTCCGACTGATGTGTCTAAACCACTCTCTCACCCTCCTGGTGCTGATAACACCAGCCAGGCGTCCTTATTGTCAGAAAAATCTACCAACAAGGCTACCAGAGTTAACATTTGAAAGCATTTGTCGATGTGCGCAGCAAAAGAAATATCAGCTTTTGTTGTTTTTAGCTCTTATATGACCGATGTCATGACTTTCAGCCCACATATTTTAAAGATAACAGAAAACAATCAGAAAGTGAAATCTACTTTTATTGTTAATATCAAAGTACATTATACGCTTGTTTCACTTTTTCATTACAAAGTTATGTCACATAGCGATTGAATTGTGAAACTGACATTTATGACACGACACATAAATTCCATTAAACTACGACAAACTAGGACATGTATATGTCATGCATACATGCATGCGTATGTACCCAGTAGAAAAGGGGATCATACTGTAAGCGATGTTGAAGTGCTCAACAAGAATCGTAAGAGTGCTCCCATATTGTCCAAGCCGACGAACAAAATATGCTTTCTTATGACATTGGCTGTCCTGGGTGGTCTAGCGTCCTCCGCATAACAAAAAAATGCAAAAATTTAGCGCTCTTCGCATCGTTAAAAATAACAAAATCAGAGTGCTTAATGAGTGATCGGAAAACACAAAAAAGAGTGTCCTAAAAATAACAAAGAAAAAGAAGAAAAGAGCCCTATATACATATTCCAAAGAGATAAAGAGCGAACGCTTTATACGCAAAATAAGGTAGGTTACAAAATAAAAAACATTCGGGAGGAAATACATATCCAGTTATAGTTATTATTCCATAACAGTAAAACCCGTTTAAATGCCTCATCAAAACTTACCAAATGTGCTTAAGCTGTTTGGGTACGTAGAACGTATTGCTACTGGGTATCTACATTCATAAACACATACAACTAGTTGTTCTCCTGCCTTTAGAACTACATACATATTGATTTTTACCCACTATGTAGTTTGAATGTGGTTAGGTATGACATGGCGTATGATGAACATTAAATTTCAATTAGATTTGAAGTTTTTCTTTATTTATTGGTTTAAAAGCACATTGAGCTAAAATAACGTATGTATATGCATATTAAGGTGGTCCAAAGTTTGTTCATCAGCCACTCCCCCAGAACTCTGTTTTGTTATATTTTACATGGGGAAAATACAATTTTTTTGTAGAATTGCTATAAAACAGAGATATTTAGAAAATAAAATTATCATGAATATTTAATTTTAGAATTTTACTAACTACTTTTTCATAACCGATAAAACCATCTCTTATACATGTATGTATATGGGAAAATGTGCTATTTTATGTATTCGTAACATCACGCACATTTTAAAAAATATCTACGTACTGGATAAAGTTAAATATGCATCATAATTTTATTTCTCCAATATTTCTAAAGATAAATATTCTTATTCAATCAAAAAATATTTATTTTCAACGATTTCAAAGCAATTCTAGCAGAAAATGTATTTTCCACATGTAAGTATATGGAAAACTAGCAGACCCGAAAGGCATATCGTCGATATTTTGCAAAACCGCCCATCGTCCAATTGCAAAACCGCCTATCTTATGGCGCTTAAATACCCTACCGAAAGTGTTATGTCCGCGAAGAAGTTTTTGGAATCTCCCCAATGATCTAGCGTTTCATAGCAAGGTTAGTTGAATAACGAAATAAATTTTAAGAACTTTTTCACTTCACTCCCTGGCGGCAACAAAGATCCGCTTCTATGGTGAGCCTGTCGTTGAAACTGTGCAATTTCAAAATGGGGGATTGTCATTGGTCTACAGAGATCCAATAGACATAGACTTATTTAAAACAAAACATCTTAAATATCTAATCAAGGAGCGCAATACTACTTCTGGTGGTTGATTTAACGTAGGTCATTTGTGATTGCTACCTGGACAACTCAATCCTTGTGACTCCGTATGAAGCTTTGACGCATAGTAATATTGGTAAATTCCAACCATTGGGCCAGTCGGAACACACAAGAGTTCGGCCTACTCAGTGGTGCAGCAGGTCGACGTACTCGGATATTCGCGGCACTTTTTCTCACTTGACGGCTCTTTTTTGCAAAAGTATTGCGCTTAACATTACCAACACATATCCCGAATATGAGCCAAATCGCCTAATAAGTATGCATTTTTAATAATAACTCGACTCCGGAGCCATTTGGCGGGCAAATTTTTCCACACCATATTTCCCTTTACGATACCAATGCATATTTCAAATATAAGCCAAATCGGATCACAAATAAAAATTTTTGGAACAACTCGACTCCGGCTCCACCTGGCGGGTAAAATTGTGAGCTGAAACTATCCAAAGTCCCACGTTTCCCCATGAGTATGCGATTGCTTTCATATATCTCCATACCAGGCTTGAGTACTCTACCACGAACACTTCCAGATATATGCAATATAACCATCCTTGAAAAGACTACAGTGGGTGTCTTCTGAAATTTCAAAAAAATCGGTCAATCCGTTCTCGAGCTTTGCGAACTGGAAATAAACGGCTTTCAAAATATATATTAGTATAGCGACTCCAGCCGCCCCTATCTGATGAATCGGACTATAAATACGATTTTTTTGTAATAAATCGATTGAAGCGCCACCTATCGGAGGTTTCTCTTCGTAACATTTTTCCTTGGGCAAAGACAAACACTTACATAGTTCCATAAGTAATTATTGGCCTATATTGCGTTTTGTCAAAAGCCCCAGAGATGTATATAAGAGCATCAAGGGATGTGCTTTTGGACTTCAAAGTCTTCTCTACTTTTGCTGTTACGTCCATAGTAAATTTATATCGTCGATAAACAAATTGGTACCTGTTCAGAGGCCCATCTCTTTTGGTCTGATTATGCATACTTCGCATAACTTCGCACAACTTCGCATAAACTTCAAACTGTAATTTCGTATGTATTCCATTACCCATAAATTAGCAGTACTTTTAAGAACTTAGCGATCTGTTGAGTTTAGATTTTGCTTCACATTTTCTTAAGTTACACTTTTAGTGCACTGGTACAAGTGGTTGTGCGAAGTTATGCGAAGTATGCATGATCAGACCCTTAGGTTCACTTCTCTGTTGTGTTACTGAGAAAGGAATCGAGACAAATCGGTTGGTGAGACAAAAGCAGTTCTTCAAGATATTCTGCCTTGAGTGCATCTACCGGATATCAATCCCAGTAAGAGTTAGGCTCTATAAAGTTTTTGAGAGGTTTGCGGCTTTATAGTTATTCCTTTGGTGAAGGTGGGTGGGTCGATCATCAGGAAATTGTGATTTGCGTAGACTCAAGGTAAATATGGCCCATTTAACTAGTGTGGTCAGTTTGTTTGCAAGGTCTCTGTTATATACCAGAAGTGAGTGAGGAATTAAAGAAATCATAGAGAGGAGAGATAGTCGGAGGATCATTACTACAACAAATAATAAAATTTGAGTCGGGTTCAGATCGCATTGCAAGTTTTTGTTTTACTTGGCCTAAAGTATATGTATGTATACATAATAATAATTTCATACAAATATGCCATCAATAATGTGGTGACCCAATATGCACTGTGCGCTACAATATACTGTCTGTTGTGGCATTAAATCAAAGCTCAAACAAAGCTGACACGAATAAAACACTAACACGCAGGCAAGAACAACAAAAGACAAAAGCATTATTAACACCAGTGGCAAAGTTTTACACGCCGATAATGTTTACAAATGCAAATATAACCAATGTGAATATAAAAATATTAAATAAAAACTTGCAACATATTTTTCACAATTTGCAGAAAATAAAAGTTTTAAGCGCTTGTATCAAAAGGCCGCAGAAAAAACTAAATACATAAGTATAACTTGTTTTAATGTAAACCACAATAGTTATAAGCCTGCGTTGCTGCGAGCATGTGCAATAAAAAACGTTAATGAAATCGATGTGGGTGGGGGTATTCATAAGCTCGCCATGCGGTGCTGCCAGCAGTAGGGCAGACACGTACAGGCGCGATTGTTTCAACAAAAGCGGCTTAAAAAATGCGACATGTTTAAACTTGGTTAAAAGTTTATCGCACAACATTTGTGTGCGCGCGTGTGTTTGTATGTATGTGTATGAGGGAGTATATGCAGAGGTCGCTTGTAGCGTCGCTTGACAACAGCTCATCGCTGTACTAACAACACAATATATATGTAACTGATACTGTAACATTGTAATAGTGAAATCCATGTTAAAACAAAAGAGGAATATCCTGTTCGTAAAAGTTGTGACAGCGCCGTATGTAAATCCTTTAATGCATTTTAAAGTGTGCTACAATGGGTGGACGCGCATGATCGTAATAAGTTATAAGCATGCATATGTATGTGCGTATCCGAGGACAGGGAAAATGGTGTAAAAATGAATTACCAGGCAGCTTTATATGGGAGAAATATATTTGTCACTTACATTTTCAAAATCGTCGTTGCCTTCTCAGTAAGAAATTTTTGTTTTGGAATGTACTACATATCTCTCAACACTTGATTTGGTTATAGCTACCAAGTCTTGCGTTGAGAAAAATATATTTAGGTTACTATATTCTTAGTGCAACCCAATTTTTAAAGTTTGGAACTTTTGAAACTACTCAAAATTACTTGCGTGTATATAAGGGCCGACATGGGTTTAAAATTAATTTGCAGTTTGCCAAATTGCGAAAATAGGTTTCTTTTACTTAGCATTTTGCTGTAGTGTCGTAAAGAAGTTCTTAAATTTTTAATAAATACGAGGCTTTTGGTATGAGGAATATATTTCCGGACTTATCTTTTCATATTTTCTGATGTCTTAAACTAAAAAAAACGTGTATTTTACTTATCCTTGAAAAAATATTTTCATACAACTAAAATTCAATACAACATATGTACTAGGTATATATGCACATGCACTGCATCACCAAAAAAAGTTGCGGTTTTTTCTTATGGGATTACCAAATTTATTTTATTTGAAGACGTCCACCAAAATATTTCGGGAAAAATACTAAGATTTACGTGAGCTGGGCCGACTTGAAAATATCTCCAAAACCGGAGTTTTTTATGCATCAAAATAGATTTTAAACAACTTCTTGAAAAATTTTCCTAAAATGACAAAACAGTTTAAGCTTATGAAATCTGCATGAAAATATGAAATGAGCTCAAAGTATAGACAATTCAGCTTAAAAGGATATGAAAATCTTGAATCCAAGTGTAGCTAAGGATTCAGTTGCCCACATTATAGTAATTACCACGTTAGTTCACCTCTTAACACAGAGAAAGGGCTTCGATCTCTACTTGATAAATTGCTTGACAATGCTCATCTGGCATCATCATAGCGTCACGGATGCCTACCCCAATGATTTATGGGGTTTCATAGCCATCTCTGTATCATGGCAGATTCTGTAGTACCGTTTTACCATTTTATTTCAATCTTACAGTCAAAATGAATTTCAACAATGTTTGTAAGGATATATTTAATCAATTCAAAGCGTGATTTAACAACAAATTCACAGAAACAAATGTTACTGATTCGTAAGGTTAAGCCCGCTGTCGCTCACGACTTCCCTTTATGCAGAATACTTTGTGCGCAGGCCACTGAATGAAAACTTGGTATGTATTTCGTTTTAATTAAAATGTTATGCTGCTATCACTCTGTTCAAGGATCGACTGTAATTTTATAATCAAAACTTGCAAACAAAGCACAATAATCTTTATTTGTTTAATTATGCATGTATATTAGTTGTTCGTTTGGAAACATATGTACATTAAAGTGGTCCAAAAATGCATGTACAAACAATAAGGTCGCATTTTTAATGCCACCAGCCCCTAGGATTGTTCTATACCAAAAAAATTATACTCATATTATTTTATTTTGAAATAAAAAAAAATTAGGGTGTGCTCAAAGCGCTCAAAGTTTTCAATGTATTTTATATGGGGAAAAAACAACTTTTCATAGAAATAGTGTAGAATTCTTGAAAATCAATATTTTTCGATCGGAAAACTTTGCTTATCTTCAGGAGATTCCTAGTAATAATGCCCAATTGTTCCTTTAAAAATTTTTTTCATGGGGACTATATTTTATGGGTCCTTGAAAATGCAATGGGGGCACCAATAAAATATCTTTAATCATAAAAAATGGTTAAATAAACAATTGGATATCAATATTTGAAGTCTCCTGAAGAAAACCACAGTTTTACGATTGAAAAGTATTGATTTTCAAGAGTTTTATGCCATTTTTACGAAAATTTGTTTTTCCCCATATAAAATACATGGAAAACTTTGAGCGCTGTGAGCACTCCCTAAATATTTTTTGATTTCAAAATAAAAAAGAGGGGTATATTTATTTTCGGTTCAAAACAATCCTAGGGGGTGGCGGCATTAAAATTCCGACTTTATTATTTTGGACCACTCTAATGTACATGTATACATATGTACCTACATGTGCGCATGTAAATCTTTTCAACTATTTTGTATGTAAAGTGTAACTTTCCCCACTGAACGAGTTCGTTAGCTGTACTCGAATGTATATGCATATCTAAATATTTAGTTTCTCAGAGTTCTTCGTCTCCAAAAATATTAATCAGCAGAAATTTACTTGCCAATGTAATAATTGAGGTAACAATTTCATATGAACATATACCTTTGTTCCTTTTTTCCGGCGTGTACGAATACGAGCATTTTTATGTAAACAATATCCATAAATATCTGCTGAATATTAACAAAGAAAGGGCATATGATTTCATTCAATTACACTTTATAAATTTTATATAGAGACATACTGAATTGATGGTACAAAACTTTATTAAAGGAAGGGGTAAAAGCTATTATGTATATATAGGGTGATTCACCTAGACCGTTTTTTTTTTAATTTTAAATGAACAGAACGCGTTCTCGGAATCTTATATATAAATAGGCAAATGTGTTTTTTTTTACACTCCTTTTACGGCTAAGCTATACTTCTAATGTATAAAGAAGTATATATCATTAGAAAGGTCTTTTGATGCTGACGTGCTCAAAATTAGTTGATTACAAAGCGAGAAAATTGAAAATAGGCACCAATACAAATTCCATACATGCATTTACATGGTTGCGGCGGAAATGCCGTGCTTAGCAACGGTTTAAACATAGTATCTGTGGCCATAACCCCAAAACCGGGATCACACGATTTGTACCATTTGTACATTTTGGCAGGCACAGAGTGGTGTTATTTAGAAATAGCAAAAGCTCAATAAAAAATTTTCTAAAAAACACCACTCTATAACTGTAAAAATGTACAAATCTGTACGAATGTTAAAATCGTGAAAATCGTTAAAATTATGAAAAAATATTCTACGAATGTGTAATGTTACAACTGAATATTTATGTGTGTGTTTCACAAAATACCAAATAAATCGAAATCTAATAAATCTAGAATCATTGAAAAAGATTTTTAAGATCCTCTAGCTTTTGTGGAAAAAATTTACAAAATTATTTTTAGTCCCGTATTCGGCGGCCATAATTATGGTAACGAATATTGAATTCAAAAATGTGGAGAAATGTATAGCATTTTTCAATTCGTTTAATTCTGAGTTTAAGAAGTATTTAGTAAGACAAATAAAATATTTTTAAATCTCACTTTCAGTTTACTGTAAATTGTACTTTGACTAAAATTTAACTTTATATTTACTATGTATGTAGTCGTACATTAATTTTCACCACCGCTTTGCAACTATTTTTGCTCATTTTGTAGTTACAGTTGTATGTTGCAAACATTTTCCTGAACTAGCTGTCACTTCCGCTTTTATTTAAACGTTCGCTGCATTTGTTGCTACTTACCACTATTTTGGCTTGCACGAATGTACTAGTGAAGTGAATAAGTATGAATGTGTATGTACATATGTTGCTGTTGTCTTGAATGTTGTTGTCGCAGTGCGGCTGCATTGCTTTTTGTTTCGTAATCACGCTAATAACTTGGCTTTCGAAAGTAATTAGCCACATTGCGCCTGTAAAGGCGTGCAAGCGTGTGAGTACATGTGTAACAATCTGTGCAAGTGTGCGTATTGCCAGTTTCGATTACACTTTAAAGCAACAAAATAGTAACAGCAACGTGAAAGCGAAGAGCGGCAGTTAGGTAGAAGCCAGTGGGAGCGAGCTTGTAAGATTGTAGCGCCAGAGTACACATATTGCATGTGGTGGCAACGCACAAAACATCAACACACCCAGGCATATTCACAAGCGCATGCATATGCATGTAGATATGTACATATGTATGCATGAAAGCAGAAACACCAGCATTAGTGTTTACCAAAGCAAACAGCGGCTGCCGCAACCGCAGCAATGCAACAGCGGGGCAGGAAACAAGGCAGCTAAAGCAGTCGAAAATTTTTCCTACACTTTTACGCTTGTTGGCGGTTATGATGGCTGATGTTGCTATTGCTGTTGTTTTGCTTTGCTACTTTTTTTGTCCAAAACCTGCAACATTTTTGCGCAACAACATCTCAACTCCATTCAACTAAAGTTGTTATGTGTTGCACACTTTTCAGCTTTTATTTGCTTCAGCTGCTGCGCGTCATTGCCGCTTTGCTCGCTTTTGTTGCTTATTACTTCTACTTCTGCTGTTTTTGTTGTTGCAGTTGCACATTTGTGTTTGCTTGTTTTCATTTCATTAAGATTGCCACTTTTGTTGGCTGCCTGCAACTTTGTTTGTACTTGCAATTTTTGGTAATTTTTTCTCCTCATTTCCACGGCTTTTGGCGCGAAAGTGCCGGATTGTTACGCTTACTATGCAGCGTTAGCATTCCAATTCGCTATTTAGCTGATGTGCTGGTGTTGGCGGCGGCTCACAACAATAATTTTATTGCCAGTGCAACAATTGGGTTAATTGCATGAGGTACTTAAGGCACACGGGCAAACATATGGGGTCAGACGGCTGTGCTGGAAGGAAAATGGAAACTCGAAAAGCTGGCAAAGCTAATAATACTTATGCCACTGCAGCAGCTACATACATATAGTATTATGTACTGAAGCTGCTTCTATTGCTTTTGCGGCTCCTTCACTCTCGCTGGTGTAAATGAGTGGCGGGCGTGTAGTCGTGTGTGTTGGTTGTTTACGCTGGTGGATGCTGCTGACGTTGCTTTACGAGTTGGCGCACTGATTATTATTTTTGTTGCTGCTGCTACAGTAACTGCTGATTGTAGCGATAATGGCGGGGAGCCGATGTAGCGCAAAATTAATGGCGGCAATCTCGATTGCTGCGACCGTGAGGGGGGTGCATACAGCTCGCTGCTTACTTGAGAGGGCCACTTTTAAAATTAGGTCTACGTGGCGTATGAGGAATGCTAATTTCGTTGTTGCAATTCGGAGTAGCCGATTTGCATGTTACATAATACATACAT
Organism: Rhagoletis pomonella; assembly: GCF_013731165.1. NCBI lineage: Eukaryota > Metazoa > Arthropoda > Insecta > Diptera > Tephritidae > Rhagoletis > Rhagoletis pomonella. The sequence continues at coordinate 19,673,832 of NW_023458556.1, forward strand.
ATTAGAGAATTAAAAATATGGAAAGTATAATTTTGACCTAATTTCAATAGACTGATGGAAATACTTAAAGAGTTTTTCGAAATAAAGCTCTTTACACAAAAATTAAAACTAGCAGAAAAAATAATAATAAAATACAATAAAATAAAATAAAATAAAATAAAATAAAATAAAATAAAATAAAATAAAATAAAATAAAATAAAATAAAATAAAATAAAATAAAATAAAATAAAATAAAATAAAATTAAATTAAATTAAATTAAATTAAAAAAAATAAATAAAATAAAATAAAATAAAATAAAATAAAAAATAAATAAAATAAAATAAATAAAATAAAATAAAATAAAATAAAATAAAATAAAATAAAATAAAATAAAATAAAATAAAATAAAATAAAATAAAATAAAATAAAATAAAATAAAATAAAAAATAAATAAAATAAAATAAAATAAAATAAAGTTAAATTAAATAAAATTAAATTAAATTAAAAAAAAAATAAAATAAAATAAAATAAAATAAAATAAGATAAAATAAAACAAATAAAATAAAATTAAATTAAATTAAATTAAATTAAATTAAATTAAATTGAATTAAATCAAATTAAGTTGAGACAAATTAAATTAAACTAAATTATATTCAAAAATCTTATTAAGCTCGAGGCCGTTTTTAGTGAAAAGTTATTGTGGAGAAAACAACGATAGTTTACAAAATGGTAGAAGTTATAGCTGTTTTTCATATTTCAACCCAACTACAATCAAGGGCAACTATTTTGCTGTCATTTAGACTTTAAGGCGTGCTCATCCTTATGCATTGCCAGAAATTAACTTAAAAAACAACAGTCACATGATCCACCAAATCTCAATAACAATGCTAAAAGTAAATACTATTGCGCCACAGTAATAATACCATTAACTAAGCTAAATCAAATTAAATTAATTTAGACTAAATTCAAATAAACTACACTTAATAAAATTAGATCAAATTGAAATAAACTAAATTATCTTAATAAACTAAAATTAAATTAAATTTAGTTTAATTAAAATAAACCTTATTACATTAAATTCATTAGAAACAAAATAAATAAAATTAAGCTTAATTAAAATAAACGAAATTAAATTTTTATTAATAAATTAAGTAATTAAGCTTTTGACAATTTAATATTGTACTATTCCGTTTAATTAAGTTAATGAAATTAAACGCAAATTATTTACTAATCAATGACATCACATCCGCACCGGTGTGTTTCAGAAGTTAGTAGTTTGAAAATGTTATGAAAAGGATTGCCATCTGATTGAAATGTCGAATTCGGTTAACTTAACTCATACACAAATTATATGAGATATCAAAATATGGGTGTTAAGCAAAGGTATGTAAAGAAATCTTTAGATTAAACACTGAAATGTTTTTGAGGTGTTTGAAAGGGTTGCCGCCTGTTCGAAAATTTAATTTAAAATTGTCTAATAAGGTAAATGAATTATTATAATATTGGTATCTGCCGAAGGAGTTTTAAAAATCCTTATTTAGGAACTATATTTAGCGGGGTTGCCACATGTTTAAAATGCTTTTGACGAGGTCTGCCACCTGTTTGAAAGATCTATTTTAATTAACTAATACATAAGTTATGAGAAATTTAGAAATACGGAAGTCAAACGAAGGAATGTTAAGAAATCTTTAGTGTGAACATTTGGAATATATGAAACGGGTTGCCACGTGTTTAAAATGTTACATTCAAATTATGCAAAATGTTGGGTGAATTATCAAAAGAAATATGTTTAAAAAATCAAATTCCACTTGTACTAAAGAATTGGATAATTGAAAAACATACATGTGTATGTAGTTATCATAATATGGCTGTCAGATGAAAGAGTTGAATAAGGTGTGAAGAGTCGAACTTAGTTAACTATTACACAGGTTATATGAAGTACAAGTGTCAAACTACAGAATCAAACGAAACATTTGTTATAGTTAGCATGTATTTGAGGGATTTTAAGGGTGTTGCCATCTGTTTAGTAAAGGTTAAATTATTTAATTTAAATTAATTACACAGGCCAACGAGGTTTTCGAACCAAGAATCGGACTATACTTTTCCGAAGGTCTTTGACGTGCTGAATTCGAATCTGCCCCAGAATAGCCCAATCACGTCAGATATTCGAGATATTCCAACCTAAAAGTACAAAAATCACGGTTTTGGGCACATTTGAGCTCTGTAACACGATGAAAAACGTTTTTTCAGAAAGATCATCTCGTTATCTAAAAGTACTACTCCTCCCCTCCATATTATAATAGCATTGGCTTCCCCTAAACATACTCTACCCTAAACCCAAGTATTTCTGTGAAAAATTGTCAAATACATCCAAGCTGCGATACGAAGCAAAATCGAGAAAATCCAAGTTCCACACAGAAAAGCAACGAGCAGCAGCTAAATAAGCACAGAAAATAAGTAAGATAAACAGGCCAAGCGGAAGTACAGCGTCGATGTGATATCAAAAACAACTCAATTAACTAAGGCACACAGGCTCTTTAATAGCTTCAAACGGAAATTAGACGAAACGAAAGGCAAAACATATAATTGCTGCCAGCGGCTAATAAACAACCAGTATACTGACCAACTTTGTTAACGAGCAGCCGTTAAATAGAAAAACCCAAACGAGTGGAAAAAATCTCAAATTGAGTTCGGTTCTTTTTTTGTTGTTCGGCATTCCATTTTGTGGCTCTTAGGCTATTTTGGCTTCCCGACTACTTGCGCCTTTGCGCTTGATTTGATTGGACTTAATTTGACTTGTGCCAAGTTTTGTTGACTTTCGCTGCAGTTTCTCTGAAGTACCAGAGTTTTGTAAGAGCTAATTTTTTCTTGTAACGGTAAGCACTTTTTATGGTTGTAAAAATACTTTGATGCGAGTTTGTTACTAAAAACTTTAGTTGTACGATGTGCATGAAAAAGCGTTTAGCGAAAATGAATGCGGTAGAGTGATGTCGGCAAAGTTGTTTGCAAAGCCAATGTTGTGTATGAAAGCAAGTTGAACGCAAGAGCGAAAATGGTAAAGTGAGAAGAAGATATCTTAGTTTTAGTTCTTAATTTAAAATGGTCCTGCATGATGTGATGCTAAGTATATGTGCATTCGGCGGCGGTGTAAAATTATCGGTGCCATATTTGGTTTGAAAACATCAAGACGCACATCATAAATTGGGGACTAAAAGCTGACTAAACTTAAAAAAGCACCACTTATATTTTAGTTCGAACCAGAACTTACGTGAAAAAAACTACTTAAACTTTTATCATTTCTAGCAAGTGGCAAAAAATACATATTTATTCTGATATTTTTGAACCCATATTAATTAGTAGTTTTTTCTTTTCATTATATAAAGCGAAATGAAAATTTATGTGCGCATTTTAGCCAGAAACCTCCTAAAAAGTCCCGAATAGAACACCAAAAGACCAAAAGCAACTTAAAAATACTAACAGATAAAAAATACCGAAAAGTACCAAAAATATTTTGGAAAAAATCTAAAAAAAATGCCTAACCGTCCCGAAAAGAAACCATAATTCTATGAAATGGCACGATGGTTACAAATAATTCCCGAAATAGCTGAGGCGATCCAAAAAAAAATAAAAAATTTAATTCCGACAGCTCTTGAAAAAAGGCCTAATAAATCTCGAGAATAGCACAAGAATCTCGTTTTTTTCATAGTATTTAAGACTCAGCGAGATTTTTTCACTTTTATTTTTTGGGTTTAGTGGGAGCTTTCGACATTTTCGTTTTCGGGGCCTTTTGCTAAAAAAATATTAGAGTGCCCAAGAAATCTCGAAAATAGGAGAGGAGTCCCGTTATTTTTCATGTTTTTTTTTCTATCACCCCGAGGTTTTCGCAAATTTTTTTAGGCGGATTTGGCGAGATCTTTCTGCGTTTTGCGAGAGTTTTTGCTTAAAAAATATTTTAAATTTCAACCGCAAATATTGTTAAAGTCCTTCATGTTTAATCGGATAATATTTTAGTAGAATATTTTCTAATAGAAACTTGTATATGCTCGCATCCATTCTGTATAGTGAACCTTGTGCTCCTAAATCTGTGCAACAAGTGCGCAATTTGATGAGTTTTGCATTTTGTTTTTGTTTTTGTTTTTTTTTTTCTTCCTCTCTCATTAAACAAGCCAATCTTCCATAATTATTTTACGACCTTAATTTCTGATCTGCTTTTGCTTTTTGCAAAATTGCTTTCCTTCTTGCTAATCGCACGCGCAGCCGAGTTTTTATCCTTATTTTATATCCACATGCACCACTGTTAATTAGCCGCGACGAGCGCCGCGCACCACACACTATGTTGATTATGCAAGTCAAACAGACTTTTTTGCAAGCACGCATGCAAATATGTAACAGTTGGCAGTAGCAAACACACACATGTACATACATATGTGCTGCCATTCATTGTTTGCTGCTCGTTGATATTCCTCGCTTGAAATTGGCAAAGTTTTTATGTCGCAAACAAGCTTGCGCGCGCGCGCTACTCTCAGCCAACTTCAATGCCAATTTCAACAATCTTTTTCTATGCATGCATTTTTTTTTTGCTTATTTGTTATTGCTGCTTGCTGCTTGCTGCTGCTGCCACTCAACTTCTCATCAACTTACTGCCGCTGCTGCTGCTGCTGCTCGACATACCCTCGGCGCAATTATAGCGCTGCAATTTTATTCCTATTTTCCTATGTTCGAATTTTTTGTTCCATTTCTTCGTCATTTTTTTTTGTTCCATTATGGACTCTCTCCCACATAAACGCTTCCTCGCTCCGTACTCTGTTTAAATGTTACGGCGTTTTTTCTGTTTGTTTTGGTTTTTGCTGGAACGTCGGTTTTCCCTGTTGTATTTGTGTGTCAACAATATTTGTTCTTGCTGCAATTGCCGTCAATCTGTGCCTGCTCTTTGCTGCCTTCAAATTAGTTGGCAATGATTTTAGTCCAATTACTTTGCTAGTTACAGTACGTGGCAGCATTTTTGTTTTGTCAATGGCAGACAGTGAGTATACAAGTTA
>NW_023458556.1:19678951-19680826 GCF_013731165.1 Rhagoletis pomonella
TTTTCATTTTCAATTTCATAGATTGTTTATAATGACTTTTGCTAAAATTTCAAAATCAAAAGTTATCAAAACAAATTCTATGGGACTGAGAAATATTATTTTCTACTTTTTAGTCCATTTATAAAAGCGTTGTATATTAAAAAGTTTTTTTTATATTATTTATTTTCTACTTTTTAGTCCTGTCTGAATAAAAGTTTGCAATAGATATTAAGATAATTCAACGATATTAATAGAAAGGTGCACACACATGCATTTACATATGTATGTACATACAAACGAGCACCAATTAATTTTATTTAAAGAATGGCGTGTCGTCTATTTCCGGTGTGGCAAACGTAGTACATAGGGCGACATCTAGATGTCATCTACCTCGCCCTATTCACTATGCTTTTTTATAGGAGCTTTTCAAAGCTTTGCTTTATGGTGTCGGACACACAACATTGAAAGTTTCTGGAACACAACATTGCAAGTTGATAAAAGCGTTGTAAAAAACAAAGATAGTTTACAAAATGGTAGAAGTTATAGCTGTTATTTCGCAGATCATGCAATAATGTTTTCCTTTTTTGAAAAGAGCCGCCAACTTTTAAAACATTACATTCAAATTATTTAAAAAGATAAATCAATTATGACAAAATGGGTATCAATCGAAATGGTTTCGAAAAGCTTTGTTTCTTAACTTACCTATCGGAGGGTTGCCACCTGTTTAAACAATCTAATTCAGTTTGATTTAAGAGAATTTGGTAAAATAGAATGTATCACCATATCGGTGCCAAACGAAAAGTGTTTCAGAAGATAGTATTTTGAAAATATTTTGAAAAGGATTGCCACCTGCCTGAAATGTCGAATTCAGTTAAATTATACACAAGTTATATGAGATATAAAAATATGGATGTCAAACAAAAGAGTGTAAAGAAATCTTTAGTTTGGACACTAAAATATTTTTGAGGTGTTGGAAGAGGGTTGCCACCTGTTTGAAAATTTAACTAAAATTGTCTAATATATTAAATGAATTATTAAATTATGGGTATCTGTCGATGAGGCTTAAAAAATATTTATTTAAGGACTATGGAGTTGCCACATGTTTAAGGCATGAGAAGGCATTTTTTTGTTATGGCCATTAGAATTTCACCGTTCTTTCGAATTTCAAGAATGAAAGATCAAATTATAGACCTTAGCCTGCAGATGTGCGAAAAAGTTTTTATTTTTTTTAATTAAGAACTTTTTAATCGAAATAGGGTGATTTGAAATTTGATAAAATTAAAAACCTGCAATAAGCGAGGTTTTGGATGAAATATGGTCCTCGGTTCTCTTAAAACTTCAGCTAACATTTGGAATATTTTTTATGTTTTTGAAATTCAATTATGGGCGTTTTAACGCCATGAATGTTCTCTAGTTATAATTAATAGGAGTTAAGGGCTTACGGGTTTCTACAAAAAATGGCTGGTTAAATACTATAAGTCTGTGGATTGAATAAGAATTTAATTTGTTAACGTTTTTGAAAATTATTTATTTTATTACAGGATTATTATTTTTTTTTTCTAAAAACGGCCATCCTTAAAAATCGTCCCGGATATTTATGGTTAGCTAAATTAGGTTAATCGAATGGCAAAATTGCGTTATTGACTAAAAAATGTCCTGCAGCCACTAAGCCACTCTAACTCATATCAACTGACTGGAGTACTCATCTTAGCAGATTTCTCTCTCTCTCAAAATCAATGCAGCTTTCCAGAATACAATGTTAAGCCAAACATTTTGATAACGAAAAGATGCTTAATCTTAATTTGATCACTATGAGTAATGTGCTCCTGACCAGTGCGGGCTTCCGCACAAAAAATCTAAAGCTTTTCGCTTTCAAAAAAAAAAAAAAAAAAAAAA
>NW_023458556.1:19680926-19682979 GCF_013731165.1 Rhagoletis pomonella
TTTTTAAATCTCACTTTCAGTTTACTGTAAATTGTACTTTGACTAAAATTTAACTTTATATGTACTATGCATGTAGTCGTACATTAATTTTCACCACCGCTTTGCAACTATTTTTGCTCATTGTGTAGTTACAGTTGTATATTGCAAACATTTTCCTGAACTAGCTGTCACTTCCGCTTTTATTTAAACGTTCGCTGCATTTGTTGCTACTTACCACTATTTTGGCTTGCACGAATGTACTAGTGAAGTGAATAAGTATGAATGTGTATGTACATATGTTGCTGTTGTCTTGAATGTTGTTGTCGCAGTGCGGCTGCATTGCTTTTTGTTTCGTAATCACGCTAATAACTTGGCTTTCGAAAGTAATTAGCCACATTGCGCCTGTAAAGGCGTGCAAGCGTGTGAGTACATGTGTAACAATCTGTGCAAGTGTGCGTATTGCCAGTTTCGATTACACTTTAAAGCAACAAAATAGTAACAACGACGTGAAAGCGAAGAGCGGCAGTTAGGTAGAAGCCAGTGGGAGCGAGCTTGTAAGATTGCAGCGGCAGAGTACACAGATTGCATGTGGTGGCAACGCACAAAACATCAACACACCCAGACATAGCACAAACGCATGCATATGCATGTACATATGTATGCATGAAAGCAGAAACACCAGCATTAGTGTTTACCAAAGCAAACAGCGGCTGCCGCAACCGCAGCAATGCAACAGCGGGGCAGGAACCAAGGCAGCTAAAGCAGTCGAAAAATTTTCCTACACTTTTACGCTTGTTGGCGGTTATGATGGCTGATGTTGCTATGTTGCTGTTGTTTTGCTTTGCTACTTTTTTTGTCCAAAACCCGCAACATTTTTGCGCAACAACATCTCAACTCCATTCAACTAAAGTTGTTATGTGTTGCACACTTTTCAGCTTTTATTTGCTTCAGCTGCTGCGCGTCATTGCCGCTTTGCTCGCTTTTGTTGCTTATTACTTCTACTTCTGCTGTTTTTGTTGTTGCAGTTGCACATTTGTGTTTGCTTGTTTTCATTTCATTAAGATTGCCACTTTTGTTGGCTGCCTGCAACTTTGTTTGTACTAGAAATTTTTGGTAATTTTTTCTCCTCATTTCCACGGCTTTTGGCGCGAAAGTGCCGGATTGTTACGCTTACTATGCAGCGTTAGCATTCCAATTCGCTATTTAGCTGATGTGCTGGTATTGGCGGCGGCTCACAACAATAATTTTATTGCCAGTGCAACAATTGGGTTAATTGCATGAGGTACTTAAGGCACACGGGCAAACATATGGGGTCAGACGGCTGTGCTGGAAGGAAAATGGAAACTCGAAAAGCTGGCAAAGCTAATAATACTTATGCCACTGCAGCAGCTACATACATATAGTATTATGTACTGAAGCTGCTTCTACTGCTTTTGCGGCTCCTTCACTATTGCTGGTGTAAATGAGTGGCGGGCGTGTAGTCGTGTGTGTTGGTTGTTTACGCTGGTGGATGCTGCTGACGTTGCTTTACGAGTTGGCGCACTGATTATTATTTTTGTTGCTGCTGCTACAGTAACTGCTGATTGTAGCGATAATGGCGGTGAGCCGATGTAGCGCAAAATTAATGGGGGCAACCTCGATTGCTGCGACCGTGAGGGGGGTACAGCTCGCTGCTTACTTGAGAGGGCCACTATTTGAAATTAGGTCTACGTGGCGTATGAGGAATGGTAATTTCGTTGTTGCAATTCTGTGTAGCCGATTTGCATGTTACATAATACAAATTGGAGAATTAAAAATATGAAAAGTATAGACTTGACCTAATTTAAATAGACTGATGAAAATACTTAAAGAGTTTTTCGAAATAAAGCTCTTTACACAAAAATTAAAACTAGCAGAAAAAATAATAATAAAATACAATAAAATAAAATAAAATAAAATAAAATAAATTAAAATAAAATAAATTAAAATAAATTAAAATAAAATAAAATAAAATAAAATAAAATAAAATAAAATAAAATAAAATAAAATAAAATAAAATAAAATAAAATAAAATAAAATAAAATAAAATGAAATG
>NW_023458556.1:19683079-19684923 GCF_013731165.1 Rhagoletis pomonella
ATAAAATAAAATAAAATAAAATTAAATTAAATTAAATTAAATTAAATTAAATAAAATAAAATAAAATAAAATAAAACGCAATTTTTTTTGTAATTTTTTTTTGACATTGTAATCGAACTTTACATATACTAGCGTTAAGCAAGTGCTGCCAACATATCCGCATAAGCATATCAAAGTTGCCACACTTATTCAAAAGAAGGAATACACGCCTTTGATAAGTGAAAATGCAGTACACAAGAAGCAAACTTTTTCAAAAATTTACAGAAAGGCTTCAAATTTTTAATTTTTAAAACTTGTGTACATACTTAATATATGTACCTACTTTGCAGCTTCATTGAAATTCAAAAAAAAAAACAGTAAGGGCCGTTTTCTCATGTAGCTTTTGAAATTTATTTGTCCGTTAAATAAAATTTTTTTTTCTCAAAAGATAAATTTTAAAAGCTACTTGAGAAAACGTCCGTAAATTTAAATTTTTTTTTTTAATTTTGTTCTATGATTTCAAACCCTTTGAAGCGCTCCAAAAATTAATGGTAACAAAAAACTTGGCACATTTAAAATGAGCATTTAGAAAAATTTAAAAACTGGCACTTTAGACAAGCTCACAAGTTCAATACATCCATTATATCAAAATATATTTATATATATATATGTATATTTTGTAATTTTAAAACTTAATTCATTGGCAACATTACAAAATTTTAAATTTCTCTATAACAAAAACAACATTAATCTTAGTAAAAATTAAACGAATTGGCAACACTAAAAATTTGATTTTTTCAATAATTTTTAATATTATGATTTCCAATCTTTAATTTTATTTTAAAACTATGCTTTATAAATACAAAAACATGGACATTTCTTTGGCAAAAATTAAATATAAACACGATTTGCATATGAAAATTCAAAGAATTTAAAAATTTCCTAGCAAAATTAAATTCTAAATTTAATTTAATTACAATTTGTATCTTGTTTTGTTTTAGATTTTTGCTCCTGAAATATGTACAAACATTTTGTTTTTAACCGACTTCAAAAGGGAGCAAGGTTATCAGTTCATCGGAATATTTTTTTATGTATGTACATATGTATGTTACCGTATAACTTTGGGCCACGATCATTGGATAATGAAAAAATTAACGGTACTCCTAAAATTTTATATGAGCATTGAAGTCGGTTTCAGTTTTTGTTTAAAAAGCACTGACTATGATTATGATTTTAAATTTTAATTTTAATTTGAAGATTTTTTTACTAATGAAAATTTGTGTGGAAAAACAACTATATTCTAAAACTATGACTTATGAATATTAAAAAATAAAACTGGATTTTTTTTTGCAAAAAATAAATATCAAGTATTTAGATTTGAACAAAAAAATTCTGAAGTTTTATTTTTTTCATTCAATTTCTTTTCTTGGTTACCTTTCATATTTCTTATTTGATTAAAAAAAAGTCATGTTTCAAATTTCAAAAACTTCGTAACAAAATTTTAATTTTTTTTAAATATTTTTTTTTTTCACTACATAAATATACCTATCGCATAATAAAAAAAAAATCAACAAATTTTTTTAGTAGGCACATTTTCGGGGGAAACAACCTAAACAATTAATACTTTTATTACAAAAATTTTAATCGAACTTTTTTCAAAATACAAAATTTAATTGTTTGGCAGCATTGTAGAACTGGGATTTTTCGTTCAAACAATTTTAGATTGTTTTCATTTTTTTCATTCATTTCATCTTACATAGTTTTTAAGCTTACTTTTCATATACATTTTTACATACATTTCATTTAAATTTTTTCGAAATCTCGAGCATTGGTAAAAGCTTTGTAAAGAATCATACAAAAAATAC
>NW_023458556.1:19685023-19705629 GCF_013731165.1 Rhagoletis pomonella
GGCAGCATTTTTGTTTTGTCAATGGCAGACAGTGAGTATACAAGTTATCTACACACACACATAGTATATGAGCATACTATGCAGGGAAACCCCGAACCATGTGTGTATAGTTTTTCATTAGAGAGCAAACTAGATCCCAGCTGTCGAATACAGGACTGGTTGCGAACTATAGAAAAGTTAATGCAGCGGGGGACAATTTCCACTTCCTAGGACCACCGCCTAATTAAATTCGCCAGCTGTTTTGCATGCAAAATAGATTTATAGCGCACCAGTTCAGAACTATAGACTTTCCCTACAGGGTATGTACATATGTATGTAGATAAATACCAGTGCGTATTTGTAGAAACTTTTTCACAATTTGTGGGAATGGGTTCACGTTCGCTTAAATTGTGCTCTATTTTAAGCTGAAATTAGGTTGAAGTACGAGTAGTTAATTTGGTTGGTATGCAAAATAGTTTCAGCGGAAAAAAACTTATTTAAAAAAATACTCACAGAATGCATTAAAAATAGTATCATTATTTATTATATCTAACTCATTTCTGACATTCTCTATGAAGTTGTATTTACGCGGTATATTTATCATGACCATTTTGTTGACTTTTGTTTCTTTCTACAACCAGAATCGTTAACCGAACCATGACCGGACGACAGTTTTTATCCACTCCAAAATAGCTTATGCACCTCTCCCTTTTTCGTGAAGCGGCTCCGCACTCCAGGAGTAGGTCCAACGTTGTATCTTTGGCGGAATCACATACGTGACCTTAACCATATCCCCAGCTGGTGCATGTGGCCTCTTATCCTAAAATGACCCGTAACAAAAACCTGTAACCAGTTTTAACCCCACCTTGGGGTGGTTTATGAGTAACCTGTATCTCTTTAAGTTTTACCCTCCAGTAAGCTCTTATGATACTTCCATCGAAGATTAATCTCCGTGCATAGACTTCCGCTTGGCATACGCTTGGGAAGGTTCCCAAGTGCGCTACTTCTTCTGAATTGTTGCTGTAACCACCTTTTGTTTTTGGCCGAGTTCAATAAAGCATGCCAGTCGTTTCACTTCTTTGTCAACTGACATCATTTTGGAAATGCCAAGTGAAGCAACTTCGCCTTTCCATCGAAGAGGAGGTCTGCCTCTTCCTCTGCTACCAGCTGTGGTTGAATAATAAAAAAAAATATAGTGGAATATTCTCTTATTGAAAAACAAATGTCAAAGGCAGTTTCTGCTATTCAATGAATGACTCTAAGTAACCTGAGTGGCAAGGTGCAGGGATGCTATTTCCAGGTATTATAGTCGAAAGTTCAAGCCTTAATTTAAGCCTAATTGGAAGGTTCTATCGCCTTTTCTCTCTTTGTTAGAACTTTTTAAATAAGTATTACGAAAAACGTGATTTTTTGACACTTTGACCTATTTTATCTCAAAATGTCCAGCTGATGGAAACTTTATACTTATGGATTCGTAATCAACATAAAATAGTCTATCAGAAATGGTTTTGACATTTGCCGAACCAAATATTTTTCCATTTTTATTGGCCTGTGTTATCTATAGACTTTTTTTCTTTGAAAAAAGCAAATAGTACTTTTGATCACCGTCCAACTTACAGGGAGCGTGCCCTCCATCTATTACAACATGATCGATTCGGTCACTCGTTTTTATGATCCGCATATAGCCATGTAGCTCGATGGTGGTGAATGACGTTTAAAAACTTTCCCAATATGTATGGATTCATGTTCCTGAAACTATCCTGCATTCACTAAAGGATCATAGTTTTTTACGAATAATGACAAGTTTTTTTTTCGCGCGCAGCCCTATCGTTTTTCGCTTGCAACGCTACCTACCTTATTATCGGCTTCAAGGCGCTCGGGCTGACTCAAGACGCTCCATTTCGATGTCTAGGCCTAAAATCGCATTCTATAAAGCATTTTGTTTTTAAGCACTTAAGCACGGCAGCTCGAATTCTAACCTTAGCTGCCGCATGTTAAAATAGCCTTCCCTTCCATTCATAGGGGATCGAATTTTAAGCGTCCCAAAACAATAAAAAGAGCTTGCGCGCCAATTTTCCACACGCAACTTTTCAGCATGAGTAGCTATTTAAAACCTCCACTGGATCCGAGCGCACCCTTCATCTAAATCTCTAACAATAAAAAGTTGGAAAAACACATATCCTTTGTGCCCAAATATCTCTCAATATCTGCTTATTTTTATGCATAAATATTCAACTTTTTTCTTCGCTAACTTGTGGTTAACAATTTTCTTCTTCTAAGGTTTCGATGCCCTTTGCCCACTCTCTGCCTTGTCTCTCTGCACTGTCCTTCGGTGATTTGAAATCACAACGCTGCAGCTCCCAGTAAACTTTTGCTGCCCTACAACTTTGCTGGTTGTCTACAAACGCCTTCGAAATACTGACAAATCCCTCTTCGCACTGCTGCATGCAACCAATATCCACATACATACATACATCATACATACATACACACCAGACTATTTCCGCCTACAACAATTTGCTTTTAACTGCTTGTTCTACTAGCTTTGGTTAGTCAAATATATACCACTACATGCATGCATGCATTTATTTATGGCATTTTAATGGGTATGTGTGTGTGTGTGTGTGTGTGTGTGTGTGTGTGGGTTTAGGTCGCCCCTCTACACAGCCACTTTGGCTGACTTACATGGCATAAGTTCTGCGCTCTTTGCTGGCAATCGAAAAAATTTTTGTTTCAATATACGAGTAGTCTACAAAAAATGCAAACTTGTAGTTAAATTGCTTGTGGCTTCTCTTTTGTCACATTGCTTTAAATTATATTTCATGTAACAGATATTTAAATTTTTTTTTTTTTGTTTTATTTGCTGGGATTTTTGCTTGCATGTCATATGTATGGGTTGCTCGTTTGTGACTTTCGACATGTTTAAACCGTTTGTCAAAAACTTTTAAGTTTTATTAACTTTGTAAATTGGTTTTGTTACATGCAGATTTATAGCAACAAGCCTTTGCATTATGTATACAATTTTATAGTTTACAAATTTGCGTAGGCATGTACATGTGTTGCCATGCCACTTAATGTTTCAATTTAGAGTAGGACTATTCCAAAATAAATTTTGTTTTTCAAGCGTTGTAAAATTTTAAGTATTTTAATGGCTTATTCATTTTGTACATGAACATACAGTGCTGGCGGAAGGAGTATCAAACGTAGGTTTTTTTTTTTTTTTAAATACTAGAAGCAAGTAACTCAAGTTAATAATTTTTTGTGTTCCACTAGAGACCTCATCGTAGATCAAATTTAAAAAAAAAAAAAAAAACATTAGGCTTCTAATTCTTTTTATGAGCAAGAAATAAATAAATACCAATTTCTTTTATTTCTTAGATATTCACAATAAATTATAATTCAAATAATTATATCAATCAATTTGAAATTTTCCGGAAAATCCCAAAATGTCCCAAATTATTCGAAAAATCTTCAAAATACCGAAAAATAACGAAAAGTGTTGAAAAGTTCACAACGGATGGCGAAAAACTCAAAACCAACACCAAACAGTTCTGGAAAACTCCCAAGAAAATCGCGATAAAACCTCGAACATTTCTTTGCAACACTTAAAATTCAATAAAGGCTAATAGAGTTTCTTACGAAAATATCAAAAATTAATAAAATGCTAAAGGCTCCATTCAAGATATAATAAGTGCCTTAGAAAATGTATTTACTGTAATATTTTTGTAATTACCGTCAGCCATACTAAGTGGTGTTTTCTGTGTAAAAAAAAAATGCAAACAGGGACGTAATCCAGAAAGACACAAGAGTGCAAATGCTAAATAATTAATTTCGTCTAAAATATGGCTAAATTCAGCGACTAAAAGACTCGAAGGATCTCTAACTAACTACTTCAAATCTGTGACTAAGTGCTACTCAATTCAATTAAGTACTAAATAGCAACGACATAAGCGAGATATCTAAAAGTCATTATGAACAAGAAGCCGATAATTTCACTACATTTCGAATAGATTCTGCTCACCGTGGCCTTCTTTATGTCCGCGATGGATTCGAAAAATTCGTATGTAGTAGAAAACCTCCTTGCCAAGTGGGATAACTTTATCTGGTTGTTCTGTAGCATTACTTTCGCCGTGAGTTTATATACTATAAAGGAGTTATGTATATAGATTAGATGAGCCCAGATTAGATTAGGCTAGGTTAGATAAGGTTAGACCAGATCAGATTAGATTCGATTATTTGGATTAGATTAGGTTAAACCAGATTACATTTGATTAGATTAGACCAGCCTAGATTATATTAGATTAGACCAGATTATATTGGATTATGTTGGATTAGGTTATACCAGATTAGATTGTACTAATTTAGATTAGATCATATTAGACCAGATTAGATTAGATTATTCCAGACTAGATTAACTTGGATTGGATCAGATTAGAATAGATTATATTAGACCAGTTTAGATTAGATAACTTAGGCCGGATTAGATTGGATTAGACCAGATTTGATTAGATTAGATTACCCTGATTAAATTAGATTAGATTAGATTAGACTAGATTAGATTGTATTAGGTTAGATTGGATGAGATTATATTACATTAGATCGTATTAAATTAGATTAGATGAGACTAGATTAGTTCATGCTAAATAATGTAAGAGGAGATTACATTACATTAGTTTAGTTTAGATTAGATTATTATTTAGAGATGGGAGTAAATAATTTTGTTACTGTGATCAAGGATGATCTATTGTAACGAACCTCTAATTAGCTAAGGCTCTTCTTTAATTCACGCGCCTTTAAAGTACCTTGCGAAATTTCTTGGTTGAGCACTATTTAGTTCGTGGACCTCTATGTAGGTATAGGGATTTTATTAAGAGCTTCGTAGTGACAGAACACATAACCTGAGCTTGCCAGAGCAAACAAGGCTTGACAAGTGCTTTATTACACTTCGTTTTTCGTAAGTGCCTTAGGTGTCCTCGCCAATATTTTCGGGATGAAGTTTCGAGCCTTGAAGGGTCCAATGAATACCTGTGCTGACCCTTTCCTTACGACTATATCTGCCACTGTATTAGTCATGATTTCACTATCTCCTTTGTGCTATAAGCATTAATAGCTAAAGGCATTACCACACCAGTTTTGAAGTCCTGTTTTCAGATTACATATATGTAAATACCAAAAATGCCCAAATTTCTGAAGGCTGCCTCAGATAAAGCTCAGTTACAGTTCAAAGATAGAGTTAACTTGTCCCGGGTTAGTGAAAAGGCTCTTATATGAGTAGATTGTATGCCATAGACCCCTGTTTTGACACCTGATTTTTTCTGGAGCCATCATTATACCAGAATTGGCTATCTTTCCATAGCTTTGATCGCTTGTTATCCCCCCCCCCCCCTTCCCCAAAAGTGGCCCGCTGTGAAGAGTAAAGCCTGGCTTTTTCTTACAGTGTACAAAGGTTGCAGGTTTAAAAGCACCTCGACAAAGGCAGTTTGTTCGTTTATCGATTCCTTAATCACATTTTAGTTTTTTCGGTCATTCATTTAAGGTTGCAAATTTTATAGAACATTTTTTTTTTTAATAACTTTAAAAAGCTATTCTAGTGAAAGAATATCTTTCTTTGACCCCTGATGATCTAAATTTGTATACATACATATATACAATTTTTACTTTCGCTATTGTGCTGGCAAATCGGTAAAGTTTAAACACTTTGGCATGCCTAATGCCATAAGGTTTAATTGCTCGTTTGTGCATATGCAAATTGAGTAATAGTTTGGAGAGAGATATCTTCGATGTCTACACACAAACATATATTAATCTTGAAACAATATAAATGGTGTCATCTGTACTGCAGAGCAGACAACCGTCATTAGCATGCTCCATTTTGCCACTTAAGAGCTGCCGTTTTCCCTTTCATTAAACACAAATGTGGATATGTTATACAAAAGCGGTTAAACTAACATTTACAAGAAGCCCATACACACACACTTTTATCGTGCTATAAATATTCTATTATAACACTAAGTATTTGCCTACAACAGAAATAACCATAGTGGCATTCGCTTAGAAATGTCACTCATACGCCATGGCGACCACACATGCAAATACACAATATAATAGTATGAATGTATGTAAGCGCGCTGTTGGGTTAGTGTTTTTATTGCTTTTCACATTCTTACTAATATCGTCCTTAGGTTGTTCACTATATTCATATCCACATACACACATATGTATGTATGTATGTATATATATAGATATAGATATCTTTATTGCCTACCATAGAAAACTTTCCACACACACAACCCCAAAAACAGATGTTGCAAATAATTAATATGACCACAAGCAAATGAGCTGTCAGCATTGGTTTGAAAATTTACTCAAATAATATCTCGGCGCTGTTTATATTTCGCTACAAATTTAATAAGAACAAGAAGAAGGGGCAACATATTAAAGCATAGCTGGAAACAAAGTTTTTCATAAGCAATACATTAATGAAAAATGAAGGGAAGAACTTTTGCTGTGCTCTATGTGCGCAGAAATTATAATTTACGCCGCAGCAACACTTGCTTACTGCCTGTGGTTGCTCATGTGGCCATACAAATGCATATCTTTTTATGTCTATGGCTTTTGTTGCGTTGAACATATCTATGTATTGCTTCGCTTGTTACTCTGCAGTTCATATTTACGCAAATATACACAGTGGCGGTCAAAAATGGATGATTGGTGTTTAGTTTTTAATATTTACAATGTTTTTCAAGCTAACATTTTTTGGAATTTTTTTTTATAAAAATATGGTGCATGCTTTAACAAAAACTATATAAATCACACTTTCAATCTTTATACAGACCCTAGAAAAATTCCGAAAATTTTTATCTAAATTTCGAGCTTTTTAATCAGAATTTTTATAAATTTTGTTTCGGTATGCAGTTAACAAGCTTATAAAATTCTAGTAAACCGACTCATACAAATATACTTAGAAAACTAAGTTTTGCACAAAATTTGAAAGTGCGATTTATATAGTTTTTGTTAAAGCAAGAACCATATTTTTATAAAAAAATATGAAAAAAATTTTAGCTTGAAAAATATTGTAAATATTAAAAACGAAACACCATTCATCACCATTTTTGACCGCCACTGTAGGTACATAAATAAGTAAGCCAGCATCTATACATCTTCATGCTTTCCGTTCTGTATGTAATTGTTGGTTGTTTGTTTCCTTATTTGTTTGCCTGCATAATGATGTGCGCAATAACAACAACATTATTAGCTACATAAACAACAAAAGGCGATTTGCATATTTTATTGCAAGGCCACACAGTCGCATTGGTGTCATTGTTTGTTGCTGACACAGCATAAAACATTTACCCCTCCGTCACCGTCTCACTCTTTCGCTTTATTCGTGCTCTCTTTGATCTCTGTAGCTGCAACGGCAGTATTCTAGACTAATGGGTAGGGTGCATCTGTAAACAGTAACAGCACGATCAACATTAACAAGACCAACCAGCCTGCTCAGCAATAACAACAACAGCAAAGCGCTAGAAATGCCATGCATTTCCTTCCTTTTTTGGCACAAATGTGTAAACACAGCCGCAACAGCAAGTGGCAGCCAACAAGTTAGGCCGCCACTTCTTTCTCTGGTGTATGCGTAGGTTGTCATTCGCTGTGGCAACATTAAAAATTGGCAGCTACATACATATATACATATATATGCATATTTGCTTGTACAGCCGTTGCTAGCAAACCGCAACAGAACCAAACACGATAATTGCCAAGAAAAATTGCGTAAATTTTTAAGCGCAATGCAACTACATGCCGATGTACGTGTAAATGTGCTAAGGGTGCTACAAAGCTAAGATTTATTCAGAGGAGCTTATTGCCCTACATACTCGTGGATGAATACCAAAAATTTGGCTGGGCTTTCCGACAACCTATTAATTCCGGTACTCATAATTTTTGATATTGCTTGATTATTGTGGTTCTTTTGACGCTGCCACCCAGCCTGATCATTTTGAGCTCAACATTTTTGTGGCAATTTGTGCTCTTATTGTACCCTACGAATTCCTTAAAATCATTTCAACCGTTATTTTACATTGCAAAATTTTACGACTTTGAATTAAATATTTATTCAAAATAGAGGAAAAATACAATATCGAAAAAGTTATATCAATCATGATTTTCAGCATTTGTGGTATTCCATGACTCACATAATGAAAAATAAATCAAGTATTTTAACAATCTTAGTCTTCAAACGTTTAGTTGGGCTAAAAAGTACCGAAATTAAAAATTTTTTCATTGTCACTCGAAAAAATTGTAATGGTGTTTTTTTTTAATAGCTTTGGGAAGTTTTCAAATAAAATGTTCATATTAGAGGCAATGAAAGGTGGCATAAAATACAAAATGTCTGTTAAGTTTCAGGAGTGTGCCACGAAATTTAAAAAAAAGGTCAGCATGCAGAATATCCGTCGCAGCTTTTAAATAATTTTTGAAATTTTAAATTTTTTTATTTTAATAATTTAAGATATGTTATTCGAAATGTTAAAATTAAGCGGTACAAATTTTCTGCCATCAACTGAAAAAAAATTTAATTGAGTAAAAGATTACTATGATTTTATAAACTAAAATTCCATTTTTAAAATTGTTATTGGCACACACGAAATTCATTCTTAAATTGTTATATACATAAGGAAAGTAATATATGTGTACATATGTGTATGAGGAATACTGTGTAAAAATCTTCCACGCCAATATTTAATTACATACTTTTAAATTACATGACTGTGGTAGCTGACTGTGTATGGTGCTATGGGGCGTATACGTCACAGACACAGCTACGGATATATAAGCACGACTTGTTATTTTTACTATTTTTTTAGTATATATTTTTTAAGTTTTCATTTAAATGCAATTTCGCACGGAGTCTTGTTCTGTGCGCAAAACCGAAGATAAAGCAGTGTCTACCATTTGCGGCCAAAAATACGTTTTTGTCAAAAAATGTAACAACTCGTGAGATTTGGTCATACAAGCATACATAAATCAGAATGCACCACAAACAGATTCATTGCCTTCCATCAGCAAAAATTTACCTAAATACGATAAGCTTGTATCTACCCAAATAGTATCAACTTCGATAACGAATGCTGAATAGGTTAGTAGTCGATTCGATAACTATGCCATTCTCCAGCAAAACGAAACCTTCCTTATCCAATGTATTTTCCCTTCGTTATGAATTCGAAATCCGGTCGAAATTATCGAATTGAAATTTTAATGAGAGAGAGTTATTGTCATATATTTCGCTTGGAGAATTAGCTGGATTTCACTTTCTCTCTTGTTGCTATGGTTTCCATGTTTTTTTTCGAACCCATCTCAAATGTATTTCCAATATAATATGAACCTTGGAAAACTAGGGTTGGTTATGAGTTCGTTCTCAGTTCGGTATGCATATTGGATATAGAAGGTCATTTTCGAACGTTCACCACAATATTTATTGGGTATATATATATATATGCTTATAAATATTTGTATTCAGGTATGTACATAGACAACAAATGATTTCTGCAACATATTGTCTACAAAATTTTGCACTTTCCTCTTTACTTCCATTTAACTAACTAACTCTTCATTTACCACTCTAGCTAGCCGCTTAAGCAATACAAATTTATCTGTCTGCTGTAGTTTCATTTTCTACTCATCTATTCCTCCTCTTGCTAGTTTCAATTTTACTTGCCTGCTACTGACGTTGGCTAAGAATTTATTGTTTCTTTCTTTCTCAACTCAAGTCAGCACAACTAAGTAGTTGTGCAGTACCCATTTGCTGATAATGTTGCTGCTGCTGTTGTTGCTCCTCCTGGCTTTGTCTTCAGCATGACCGTATTCCTGCTGCTTCATACAAACAAACAAAATATTGTTGTTCACATTTCCTCCATTCTTCCGTCCTACTTCTTAACCATCACTCCATCATTAGTTTTTCTTCTTTTTTTTTTTTGATTTACGCTTTTGGTTTCGTTTGGCTGACGACGCGGAAAAATGTTGGTAATTATTTTGGCGTAGATAATTACGAGTTGCATGCAAATTATGTGCTTCTTTTTCTTCCTCTGCTTCTTCCTGGGCTGCTAAGTTTTTGCCATACTTTGCTCACTTATTGCCGGCATTCGTCATGCAGCAACTTCATCTGCTCAATCTTCAGACATATTCATTATATCGTCATTATTTTACCAGTGCTTCGAATTCGTATAATTTGATACAAAAAATGAAGTAATCGCAAATATTGCAAAATAATAGCGGACTGGTCGGCATGTAAATAAAAAAAAGTGATTTGCTTGAATGGATAATAATATGTTACTGTATATGTACTGTGTATGCTGAAATAGAGTGATGTCATCAGTCAATTTAAATATTTATTCAATGTCATTTACTTACATAACAATTTTATGGCAATCATTTGAATTCAAGTGAACTGATGTTGAGCGTTGAAATACCTGGACCTTATGCGAAATATTGCAAATTTCCTGTGAATTGAAGAAGAAAATTGCGATTGTATTTTTGTGAATTTTGTGAAAACGGAAATTGTGAGACTTGATATTTAATATTAACTTGCTTACCCATGCAAACTATTCGCATCCAATATTTTAGAATAAAGTGGAAATAAACTAGCTCAGGTATTTGCTTAAGGAGTTTGTATCAGTAACTGCAGTTGTATAATTTTAAATAAACCTTAGTTTCTAAACACTTACAGCCAATTTCACAAAAGCAATTTAAGTAAAAAATTGTTTTAAAGTTACAGCCGGTTTCACCAGCACTTTTAATGGCAAATAATTTTTTTATTTTCTGTCAATTTCCATATAAATTCAAAAAAAATAATAATTTTTCGCTTAAATTGCTTTCGTGAAATTGACTGTTAATGTTCACAATTTCACAGTTTACACCTAAGATTTTTGAAATATAATTTAAAATTTTTAAAAATTTTTTGTTTAAATTTATGCATATAAAGAGAGGTAACCAGTTTCCTCTCCTAATGTGTGCAAATTTACACCTCGTGTAATACAATTAGACACTGGCTGTTTACTTGTGCATACCAAATTTGTCACTTAGGACAAAATTACACATAAAATGTTTAAAATTAAATAAACATGAGCACTTAATGGTTATTATAAATAGTAAATGTAGTTTTGCTTTGAAAATTTTTGCAATTTTAAACATCTCGTGTTCAAAATCAAATCTTGCTCATCTTTACAGCTGGCATTGAAAATGGTGTTTTAATCATTCAATTTGATGAAGTGTTATGGAGCATATGGCGCTTCATTGATCTAATACAGTGCTTTTAGCTTTTTAAAACCCTCTTTTTTAATAAATAACTAAATTTGAACAAAATGACTATTTTTCGCATGTACGTGAGCTATAGTGAGATATAGTCTGGTAACAGAAAAATACCTTTTACAAATACATAAGTAAAAGTAAATGGATTTTCTGTTGCTGACTTTGACATACTAATACAGAAATATTACATTTTCCGCTTAGTAAGGTGTCTATAAAATTTTGTATTGCCAAAAATTTCTATTTCAACTAAATTACATAGCAATAATTTTTCAGTTTAAATTATAAGTATTTACTTATAACTATAACCATATTTTAGTACAGCTGCTTTACCGCCGCCCAATCGCGGAGCACTTGACATACTTAGAAAATTAACGCGATCATGATAGTGTGGATGAAAAAAATTTGCGTGAAATTTTGCGGTTAAAAATTTGTGGCCACGAACTTACAAAATGTTTAGCTGCCACAAAAATGAGCGGCGGCCGCTGCACAGTTAAATTAACAAACAAAATTTGTTCGCTACTTTCTGTAGCACTTAATACACAGAATGTGTCGAAATTTTGAAAATTAAAATGAATAGCGCACTAAACTAGCAATCAATGCAACATGAGAGTATACATACATACGTACATTTAGATGCGAAAATATTGTGTAATTTTCCGCGCGGAAGCACCACATGGCGTATGAGTAACATCAAGTTGCAATCTGTATTGTTAACTAGCAAAATGCAAATTAAAATGCAAATACAAATACAAATTCCAACTAAACAATTCGATTGCCAATAAATTATTGCAAATGAACAGTTCAAAGTTAGTTCGGACCACAGAATATTGCAAATGTGTTAAATAAATTTTTGCGAAAACAAAAACAAAACAACTTTTATGCAAAATGTTGCATTGCAACCTGCGCCTCCTGCCTTCTGCGATCCTTCTACTTCACCCACTTAGCTGCATCGACTCCCCTCAAACTCCCACTTTTTTGCCAAAGTGCCAACTGCTGTTGCGTGACCAGTTGTAGTAGAGTTACTCGTACAAGGGCGTGGCTGCCCACATAACAAATCCCATACAAAACATTTTACAACTATTTCAATTTAAATGCCTTTTACATGCCAAAAACATTTATTAACAATTGCCGCAACGCAACCCACAACAGCCGCACTCACACATTTGCATGCCATTAGGTGTAAGTGCATTTGTAAATAAAACAATAGTTTGTTTGCTTTTTTTTTGTTGCTCCTCTATTTCTGGCGCACTAACTCCACACGGAGTTGTGCACAGATTGCTGTTGTTCGAGGTGGCAATACTGACGCTTTTATTGTTGTTCTTTTGTTACCCCTAAATGTTGTAGAAAATTATTGCATGAGCTTTTGTTTTTGTTTCAATTGTTATGTTTGTTGATGTTGGCACAGTTTATGCAATTCACATGGAAGTAGACCGCATGGTGCTTAGCAAAATATGTTGAGCACTTGCGGCAGCCCCAAGGACAGCGCGCCTACTCTCCGCAAAATGGCATTCAAGGATGCGCAAAGTTGATTTAAAGTGAGCATGTGTCTGTGTGTGTGTGTGTGTTTCGGGGGAGAAAAATTTAAGAGAACACAAGTTAAATTTGTTTTTTTAATTTTTTTTTATATAAATGGGATAAGAATTCACTTAGCGACCGCATAGGCTCTTTGTAATGCCCAGAAGAGAGGTTCCCCATATCTATCCCTAAATGCCTTCAAAGCGCCTGGATTTTCCTGCGAGGCCTTGCAGAACCTCTAATGGAGTATTTCTTAAGTTGTTGAAGCCGTCGAAGAATTGGTCCCCTAGAAATTTTTCCTTTGTAGCTGTTTTTCATTCATCGAGCAGTGGCAAGAGAGCGTGTGAAACAACAAAGGTGCGTAAAAAAATTTTTAAATTTCATATTCTTTTTACAATGCGTAATTTTGTTTGACCCGAGTTTTAATTATAGTACTTATGTACACATATTTATGGATTTAATATATGCAAAATTTTTCGCCAACTTTTTATTTTACGTTTTTTAAACAATTAAGTATACGTTACCTACTAACACGAAAAACGAGTTCGCCGTACACCGTCGAATCTAAAGTCTTTTTTCCAATTTCCATTTTTTTTTGTGTGGAACGTGCATTGACATTTTTCGTATTTTTTTAGCATTTACCCTTGGATCTTAAAGCATAATACATCGAAGTTTTTGTCTCCGAAAGAAATTTTTTTCAAAAGCCATCGTCCTCAGGCACCCCATTCTAGCTGTAAATTGCCTTGCAAAAACACTTAAGATTCGAATTTGTTTGGCGAACTATTTTTATCTGGTAAGGTTTAATTTGCGTAGAGTATCGGCCATATCAATAGCACCCCCAATTTCAAAGTGATATTGTTTGCACCTAAAAAAAAAAATTATTCTCTAACAAAACCTGTACATACATCTCTATATTTACATAAACCCAAATTTAAAACTGTAGAAATCTAAAAGAAATTCAACAAATTTAAATCCAAATATCAAACTTTTTTCTCAGAAGCGCTAGAATTGTTTTGACTACACAGTTTTATAGCCCATTCAAGTTTAGTGTAACAATGTGCAAGTTGTAAGTGGCTAAAAATTACCCTTGATTTTCTAGAATTTTTTTGCCGAAGTTTTTCTGGGTTTCTTCCATATAAAAATAAATTCATATAAAAATGATTTCGTTATATGGAAAAAAACCACTATCAATTTAAAACAAGTAAGAGCAGCGCTGTCTTCGGCTATGCCGAAGGCTTCATACCTTTCATGAACATCTGCAAATTTTACTTTGACAGATTACTTTATATGGCACCAATCTAAGTGATTTTCACTGCTATGTGATCGGTATGTAAACCGGTAACACAATTTATTGGGTTTAGTTTCCTACATGAAGGAGATATATGGCAAAAACTGGTATCTGAACAATCAGTGGTATAGGAGATAAAGCTTATACAGCATAGATTTTGACGATTTTCTCAGTAGACTTTGTATTATTATTTATAAAATATCTTACGAAATTTATCGGTTTTAGCTGTTCAAATAAAGGAGTTTTACAGTAAAATCCCATATCTGAACAATCAGATGTATGGAAGATATATGTTGTAGTCATCCGATCCTTGTTATTTTCACTGTAAGTATTCTGTTAATAATGAGTGAAAATGGTGCGAAATTTCATGTTCCTAGCTGCATAAATGGAGGAGATATGATAAAAGAGCTTATATCTGAACAATCAGTTGTATGGGGGCTGCAGGTTATAGTGACCCGATCTTTGTTATTTTCGCTGTAAGTCTTCTGTTGATAATGAGTGAAAACAGCGCGAAATTTCATGGTACTAGCTACATAAATGGATGAATTTTAACGAAAAATCTCATATCTGAACAATCAGTTGTATGGGAGCTATAGGTTATAGTTACCCGATCTTTTTAATTTTCACTGTAAGTTTTCTGTTGATAATTATTGAAAACAGTGCGAAATTTCATGGTCTTAGCTACATAAATAAAGGAGTTATAACGAAAAACTTTATATCTGAACAATCCGTTGTATGGGAGCTATAGGTTATAGAGACCCGATCTTTGTAGTTTTCACTGTAAGTATTCTGTTGATAACGGGTGCAAGAACTGCAAAATTTCATGTTCGTAGCTGCATAAATGGAGAAGTTATAACGAAAAATCTCATATCTGAACAATCAGTTGTATGGGAGCTATATGTTATAGTGGTCCGATTCTACCGGTTCCGACAAATGATTAATATATTATAAAAATACACCCACCTACCAAATTTGATCCGGATATCTCGAAAACTGAGAGACTAGATTGCATACAAACAGACGGACAGACAGACAGACGGACAGACGGACAGACGGACAGACGGACATGGCTAAATCAATTCAGCTCGACGTTCTGTTCATATAAGTATACATTTTTAAGGGTCTATCTCTCTTTGTTCTGGTACTTACAAACATCGGACCAAAGTTATAATACCATTTCATGCTCATGAAAGGTATAAAAAGGAGCAGTTGCTATTGATATGACCAATGCTCTATATATGCGGAAATAAAATTTCATTTCATTGCATTCCATTTCATTTCGTTTAATTCCAACTCGTTTTATTAATATTTATTCTTTTCCACGCTATTTTATTATCGTCGATTCCAGCGCATTTCTACCCTACCCTTTCCACTCTATTTCAACCTATTTTATTCCATTCAGTTCCAGTCCCGGCTTTGAGGCAACAAATGTGCCAGTGGTCCATAACTGAGCAATCAAAGAGGACGAAGCGCAAATAATGGACCAAAAATGTACCTTCTAACTTTTCTGTCAAATACTACCAAACTTATGCAAAGTCTTCACTGAACTTA
Organism: Rhagoletis pomonella; assembly: GCF_013731165.1. NCBI lineage: Eukaryota > Metazoa > Arthropoda > Insecta > Diptera > Tephritidae > Rhagoletis > Rhagoletis pomonella. Next base: position 19,700,658 of record NW_023458556.1, read on the forward strand.
GTGATTTATCCGGAAAGATCTCTGTACATAAGTGCATACTTGTATATATACATATATATGCATACATTGTATATGTATGTATGTATGTACGTATACACATATGTAGTATACTCGCACCGCGATTTATTTATCTATTTTATGTACAGAACGCAGATCAGCTTTCCACCTGCTTTGCCAACTTTTCAACACAAAAATTGCTGACAAAGACGTTGCATTAAATCAGGAATTGCTTAGATTTGCATTTTACTGACAGCAAAAGGAACAAGTGCAAATATTTACATATCTAACCACCAGCTGCGATATGCAAAACTTATTCTTTTCAATAAGCGAAATTTTGAGAAATGAAGCCAAAATGCGTTTGGCAGCTATTCGACAAGCGTAGATTGAGGTGAAATCGAAGATTGAGCAGACAAAAGCGCAATGGGCGCTGCTGGTGTGAAAATTTATGGTGGGCCAAATCGGCTTTTTTTGCTGAATTCAGGAGGCTATCTCCTGGCTGTCTCGCCATCTTAAAAATGAATGTTTTTCTTCCTCAGGGGTTCAGGTTTTCTACGATAGGATTTGGCTTAATCTCATCATTTATTTTTTTTTCAGAGAGTTAAGTTTTCTCGTTTTGGGGAATAATTATTTTTAATGAAACTTATGTGTGAGCACTAGAGTGAATTTCCAAAAAAAAAATAAAAAATCCGGTGAAGAAATTTTTAAATATTTTTATGCAGACCTTTTAAGCTTAATATCTTTTAACGCCTGATATTTTATAAAAAAATATTTTTAAAAACTAGCCTTATTTATAAAAAACTTGAATCCTGTAGGTATTTTCAAATAATTCCAGCTCATGTAAGTCTTGATAAAATATAATAATTGTTGCTTGTTTGCGATGGAAAAACAGTACCGATTTTTTTTTTTGTATGGGGAGGTATGCGCCCTAGTGTGCATACATACGTATTTACGCACCCCCTTTAATCAAGAAAATTTTTATATTCAGCGACCCATCGTTATATTGTATGCCTAAAATTTTTGTGGAACATTTTAATCCTTTCACTGACATTTTTCAAAATCAGCTCAAAAAGGCCGGTTCAGTTAGGAGTTTTCAGGTAAAACAAGTAAAACTTGCTTACTCCTACTATACGTCGCCTAAGGCAAAAATTAAGGTTTAGGTTGTCTTCTTCATAAAATTAAATATATTTAAAGAGGTTGATTTTCAATACAAAAGTGGAAATTTTGACCCACTATAAAATATTACATTTGTATTAGGAGGATCAAAATTCCTTACAATTTGAATACCACATATGAAAACAAACATTTAAGTAGGTATGCTATGGTTGAGGTTCCAAATCATTGTTGGGCGCACGCACATTGTTACAAATTGCGCTTGTGTGTCAAGCAGCGTAATCTTGCTGAAAAGCGTATAATTTAGCGGAATCTTTAGGCAATTTACATGCCCTAAACAGGTAATTCCTTAAAATTTTGACCAATCTTGTTTTTAAGATAACGGCGAATCCACGGCCCCCTGAATTCCCCAAAATATATTTCACTTTCCCCGCGACTCGCCTTACAGTATTGCAGTAAAGAATTAATTGACCGCCTTGAAATTTTTTTTCTTATTTTTAAGAACTCAGCACCGCATTCCTCAAGTTAAACTCTCAAAGTAGTGGGTTAAGGTTTACCCTTTGTGTACTTCTGGTACAAAGCTGACCAAAACTTAAACATTTGATTGTGTTGTTTTGTTTTATTTTCAAAAATTGGTTAATTCCGTATTTCATTTCAATAAATTCTAATTCAACCAGCTAATTATCTGGCTTTGTTTTGGTTTTGTTCCAAAATAGCATACCGTTACCATCATTTGTCCAAAACATTGTAAAATTCCTCCAACACATATCGCTTCAGCAACAAAGTGTAACTCCCAGGCAACATTTTTAGACTTTTCAATGCTGCAAAAATCCGACTTCCAGAGTACTTTTTATGTATTGAAGCTGAGTTGCGGCATTTCGCGTTCGACTGCTTTTCGACACAAGTCATGGTAGAGCTGCCGAAATTTCGGTTATAATACAGGTACAGCTGTGGAGCCAGCAACAGCACTGCACAAACCTATTTACAACACAAAAATACATAAACACAAATGCTAGCAACAATATGAGTCTGGCTTAACACGTGAACAAAATTGAAAATAAATTTGACACGGCGAAGCCAACTGCATCCACGCAGACACCTTTCTCGCAAATACGCCACCGCAAACAAACTCATCTCCTCCCAGCTCTGCACATCGTCCATGTGGGGGTGGAAGGATTTTTGTATTATGCGATGCATGGAATCGCCTGTCAAAAAAAAAAATACAGCTATTGAGGATTGCAAATTGTTGAGCATCAGAAGCAACGCCAAATGGTACTCCCCTCCGTACATTCTATACACTGCGGGCACTTTTCGACGAAATCTACCCAACGCTAAAGGAAACAAAGTATTGCCAAACAATGCCGATCGCAGCATGTAATATGGACTTGTTTGCTTATCCAGGCATCTATGCGTAATGCTTGTGCGCGAAAATATCCTTTGATGCGCTCAAGTCCGCGGAGATTTGACGCGCTAATGATGCTCTGATATGCTTTGTCATTATTGGTATTTTAAGCTGGAGCTCTTTTTGTGATATCACGCTATTTCACGGGTATGCTGCCCCCGGGTGTTCGTGTTGCCACAGAAAAGTTTGTATGTACATACATATGTATATACATTAGGTTAGTCCAAAAAAAAAGTAAAGTTAGAATTTTAAAGCTCCCACCCCAGGATTGTTCTGTACCGAAAAATATACCGCTGCACTTTTTATTTTGAAATTAGAAAATATTTAAATGTCGCTCAAAGCGCTCAAAGTTTCCTATTTGTTTTATATTGCAAAGAAATAATTTTTCGTATAAATGGTAAATTATTAAAAATCGATATTTTTTATTCGGCAAACTCTGTTTCTCTTCAGGAGTTTCCCAGTAATAATACCAAATTGTTTATTTAATAATTTCTAATATATTATACAGGTCCCCGAAAAATCCCAAAAATATGCATAGTTAGTATTAAAACATAAAGAAATAATACACACCAGTATAAGTCTCCTTTCGATATAGAATAGTCCTATCATCCCATTATAATCCCATTTTTGGACCACCCTTATGTACGTACATAACTACGTTTGCATTCCATTGCCTTCACCTGCATTCAAATAACAACAGCAAATACTGCAGTTTCTACAAAACTACTACACTCCACACACCCTCTACCTACCACACACTGATAAAAACTTTTGCCTTGTAGCTACTTTGTTGTGATTTTCCATTGTGTAATGCATTACCACTATTTGTAGTGTTTCTTGCATGGGAGCATTTCACAAAACATTTCATTCGTTTTCAAGCTATGGTACATTGCCATGAGTATCTTATTACTTTTGTATTCTGGTAATAATTCATTTCGATTAGGAGGCCATTAGAACTAATTGGATTCCGAGAAAGGATTAAACGTTTCCACTTCTGCAGAATTATGAGTGAAGAAAGAAAATGAGAGTTTAAAATGAAGTTCACTATTCCTTTGTTAAATTAAGTGAGCAGCCTTATTATTTTAAGCATAAACAAAGTATGATATTCGTTTATTTGTCACACAGTGCTGATCGTTCTTCAGAGCATCCCGCATTAAAAAAAAATAATTATTCTAATTATTATTAATATGAAAATATAGCTATGTTGTTTTGTTTATTCTTAAACAATTTTTAAACAGAAAAAGTTTTGAATTTAAAACACACCTAAAAACTCCCGCAAAATTTTGAAAACATTGCAAAAAATTCGGAAAAACAATTTTCGTAAGTCTAACGACTTGTGGTTACCACATCCGATAAAAACTTTTCCTTCACTCTGCCACTAAATAGTATCGACCAAACACACCAATATTACAAGTTTTTGCGCGCTGGATTTCATCTGTTTGCCTTATATGCTCGGGGCTGAGCATGACTCGACAAGGTTTTCGCACATTTCTGCTCATCGTGTGCAGCAAAAAAGTCCTCAAGTCGCTAGCCGGCAGCACCTGGGGCAAAGACAAAGAAACGTTGTTAGCAACATACAAGGCAATTGGCCGGTCGGTCGTAAACTATGCAGCGCCCGTGTGATCGCCGAGGAATAGCAGGACGCAGTGCACGAAGTTGCAGACTTGCCAGAACATGGCACTCTGGACCGCGACAGGATGCCTCCTGATGTCGACGACGAGGCCAAGATGCTCCACATCAAGGAGCATAACACAATGCTCCGCAAGCAGTTCCTAGTAGAGCTCCACTGACATGGGCACCCGAACAGACAACTGCCTTGAGAAGAGCCCCCACCAAGGCATGTCAGAAGGCATCTCTACGAACTTACGGATGAAGCCCAGAGTTTCATAAAACAATCTCTGGACCCAACTGCATACCGACAGGCCTTAAACGGAATTCACAAGGAGTTAGTCTTAAGTTATATAGACTCTCAACCTGTTAATGCCGTTTTAGGCACCCAACCACCCGTAGTGGTCGCACCAGAATAGCCCAACTTTGCTTTGGCTACTGCAGCAGGTTAAACTCGTACCTGAGCAGACTAAAGCTTTTTCATGACAGGACTACAATCAGAGGTTTGTTATTGTCTGTCGAAAACCTCGTTCAAATTTACCAGGGATCGAATCCGGGCCCTACGCACCTCTAAACACTCAACGACAGCGTCAACGTACTCTCCTTTGAAGTAAATTCTAATTGCTTCGAGTATAACTTTAATCGCAAAGTAATTCCTAATTAAATTTTTACACTTCTTCAATGTATGTAAAACACCCGCAGAGCTTTCACACTTAATTCTGATAACTGTCGTAAAAGCAAGTAAGAGCATTAAGATACTATTGCAATTACGTACGTGCTCAGTGTAGCCAATAGATTGTGTGCCAACAATGCTTTATAATTGAATTCTTCTGCATTTGCTTTCGCAAAGTG
>NW_023458556.1:19705729-19708389 GCF_013731165.1 Rhagoletis pomonella
AAAAAAAAAATACAGCTATTGAGGATTGCAAATTGTTGAGCATCAGAGGCAACGGCAACGCCAAACAGCAACAACAGCCAACAGCTTCGGCAACACTATTGGCTGATGCACAGCCTTCGCCAAATCATACTCCCCTCCGTACATTCGATACACTGCGGGCACTTTTCGACGAAATCTACCCAACGCTAAAGGAAACAAAGTATTGCCAAACAATGCCGATCGCAGCATGTAATATGGACTTGTTTGCTTATCCAGGCATCTATGCGTAATGCTTGTGCGCGAAAATATCCTTTGATGCGCTCAAGTCCGCGGAGATTTGACGCGCTAATGATGCTCTGATATGCTTTGTCATTATTGGTATTTTAAGCTGGAGCTCTTTTTGTGATATCACGCTATTTCACGGGTATGCTACCCCCGGGTGTTCGTGTTGCCGCAGCAAAGTTTGTATGTACATACATATGTATATACATTAGGTTAGTCCAAAAAAAATTAAAGTTAGAATTTTAAAGCTCCCACCCCAGGATTGTTATGTACCGAAAAAATATACCGCTGCACTTTTTATTTTTAAATTAGAAAATATTTAAAGGTCGCTCAAAGCGCTCAAAGTTTCCTATTTGTTTTATATTGCAAACAAATAATTTTTCGTATAAATGGTATAGAATTCTTAAAAAACTATATTTTTCATTGGGAGAACTCTGTTTCTCTTCAGGAGATTCCCAGTAATAATACCCAATTGTTTATTTAATAAGGTTCCCGAAAAACCCCAAAAAATGCATTGTTAGTATTAAAATTTTTTTTAATAGACAAATAATACACACCAGTATAAGTCTCCTTTCGATATAGAATAGTCCTATCATCCCATTATAATCCCGACCTTACTTTTTTCATGTGCATTTTTGGACCACCCTTATGTACGTACATAACTACGTTTGCATTCCATTGCCTTCACTTGCATTCAAATAACTCCAGCAAATACTGCAGTTTCTACAAAACTACTACACTCCACACACACTCTACCTACCACACACTGATAAAAACTTTTGCCTTGTAGCTACTTTGTTGTGATTTTCCATTGTGTAATGCATTACCACTATTTGTAGTGTTTCTTGCATGGGGGCATTTCACAAAACATTTCATTCGTTTTCAAGCTATGGTACATTTCCATGAGTATCTTATTACTTTTGTATTCTGGTAATAATTCATTTCGATTAGGAGGCCATTAGAACTAATTGGATTCCGAGAAAGGATTAAACGTTTCCACTTCTGCAGAATTATGAGTGAAGAAAGCAAATGAGAGTTTAAAATGAAGTTCACTATTCCTTTGTTAAATTAAGTGAGCAGCCATATTATTTTAAGCATAAACAAAGTATGATATTCGTTTATTTGTCTCACAGTGCTGATTGTTCTTCAGAGCATACTGCATTAAAAAAAGAATTATGCTATAATATGAAAATATAGCTATGTTGTTTTGTTTATCCTTAACCCATTTTTAAACCGAAAAAGTTATGAATTTAAAACACACCTAAAAACTCCCGCAAAATTTTGAAAATATCGCAAAAAATTCGGAAAAACAATTTTCGTAAGTCTGACGACTTGTGGTTACCACATCCGATAAAAACTTTTCCTTCACTCTGCCACTAAATAGTATCGACCAAACACACCAATATTACAAGTTTTTGCGCGCTGGATTTCATCTGTTTGCCTTATAATTTTTTTCCTCCACGATCCCCAGTCAGTGATTCGCGCTCGGGGCTGAGCATGACTCGACAAGGTTTTCGCACGTTTCTGCTCATCGTGTGCAGCAAAAAAGTCCTCAAGTCGCTAGCCGGCAGCACCTGGGGCAAAGACAAAGAAACGTTGTTAGCAACATACAAGACAATTGGCCGGTCGGTCGTAAACTATGCAGCGCCCGTGTGATCGCCGAGGAATAGCAGGACACAGTGCACGAAGTTGCAGACTTGCCAGAACATGGCACTCTGGACCGCGACAGGATGCCTCCTGATGTCGACGACGAGGCCAAGATGCTCCACATCAAGGAGCATAACACAATGCTCCGCAAGCAGTTCCTAGTAGAGCTCCACTGACATGGGCACCCGAACAGACAACTGCCTTGAGAAGAGCCCCCGCCAAGGCATGTCAGAAGGCATCTCTACGAACTTATGGATGAAGCCCAGAGTTTCATAAAACAATCTCTGGACCCAACTGCATACCGACAGGCCTTAAACGGAATTCACAGGGAGTTAGTCTTAAGTTATATAGACTCTCAACCTGTTAATGCCGTTTTAGGCACCCAACCACCCGTAGTGGTCGCACCAGAATAGCCCAACTTTGCTTTGGCTACTGCAGCAGGTTAAACTCGGACCTGAGCAGACTAAAGCTTTTTCATGACAGGACTACACTCAGAGGTTTGTTATTGTCTGCCGAAAAACTCGTTAAAATTTACCAGGGATCGAATCCGGGCCCTACGCACCTCTAAACACTCAACGACAGCGTCAACGTACTCTCCTTTGAAGTAAATTCTAATTGCTTCGAGTATAACTTTAATCGCAAAATAATTCCTAATTAAATTTTTACACTTCTTCAATGTATGTAAAACACCCGCAGAGCTTTCACATTAGGGCTATTCGCGATCCGGTGCAAATGGCCTAGCATCATTGCAA
>NW_023458556.1:19708489-19727351 GCF_013731165.1 Rhagoletis pomonella
AACAATGCTTTATAATTGAATTCTTCTGCATTTGCTTTCGCAAAGTGGCAGAGTGGCACTGGAATTGCAGTAATAAGTATTAAGGTTAAATGGCAGCAGCAATTCGAATATTACCAGGAATAGTGGCGAAGACAGGAAAAATCCCAACGCAGCTTCACCTTTCACTTCTCACTCGCCAGTCATTGGCTACACATTTTTGCTTTATTCAAACAAAATAATCAACTTAAAAATGCAGTTCATGCAATATTATCCTAGTTCAATTGAATACGGAAATGCGCTTTTAATTTAAACGGAAGTTACACTTCTACTATTTGCTCCTTGCTATGAATTGCAAAATTTTAAGAACTCACCATCACATTTCCCTAGAAAAAGTTGGAAATATTATTGGAAGTGTGCATACTCACAAATTTACAGTTGCAATATTGGTTAGTCGTAACTCGCAAATGAAATTGAACTTCGATTTCAGTGCCAATAGCACATACATATGAACATGCATATGAACATAAAAAAAAAGCAATAGCAAGCCGGTTACAACGATTGCAGTTACAAAAAGCTGCATATATGTATGTATGTATTCTTGAAAAGACCTGCACAATTTCCCACACCTTTGGCAAATATTCACCGATCGGCCCTCAAGCTCCTAAATTTTGATGCAAAGTATATTTGCAGCGCTTCGGCTATATATGAGTTGCATTTCATTTACGGTAGCCAAGTTGTAAGCACCATAACAACACAGCAGCACCACACATACAGTCAGTGTCAAAAATATGATTCGAAGATTTTTCTTATTTTTTATAAAAAATACTAGCCGGCCCCGTATGCGCGAGGTTTCGCCACGCGCTGAATGTGTACGAAGGTCTTTACATATACGCATTTGGAGAAATCAGGTGGCAACCCTATTAAAAAAAATTTAGCGTCATAGCACACCTGATGGCCAAGCCCTTTCATTTGACAACTCACTTTTTGGTCCAACGAGCAGCTCATATCTTGTAATTTTTCCAAGAAGGCCAAGCTCTTTCATTGGACTTCTCAGTTTTTATAATTCAATGAACTGTGCAAATCTGATGTCATTAACAAAAAATACCTTCACGGTTTATATGTAAAGTAGCAATTTTTAAAAAGGTGGCAACACCACTAAAAAAATTAAAGTTCACTGCACATACGGAGACCATATCCTTTCACTAAGTACCTCATTTTTAGTTCAACGAAAGGTGAAGACCTTATAATTTTTGAACACAAAGAGGCCAGGTCCTTTCAGTTCACACCTTGTTTTTTGTATTCCAATAACAGGCCACATTTTATAATTTCTAAAAAGGTGGCAACCCTACTTAAAAAATAACACATTTCTGAGCGTCTAGATGCCAAGTCCTTTCATTTCACATCTCACTTTTTGTAGTTCAACCAAAAGATCTTAAAATTACTTAGGCAGGTGGCAACCCTATACAAATTACAAGTACTAAAGATAAAATCCCTATCAATACAGATCATGCTAAGCAAAATCTCGTCCGAATCCGTTCAGTAGTTTTCAGGATTAGCGTGGTCAAAAAATCTCGAATTTACTTTATACTATGTAACGATAAAATTGTAATTTTTAAATAGGTGGCAACCCTGCTCAAAAAATTAATAAAATTTTTTGTACATTCGAAGGTCATTCCCTTTCATTTGGTATTTCATTTTGTCATCCAAACGTCGAAGGTCTTATAATTTTTAAACAGCTGGCAACCCTACTCAAAAAAATAATAAATGATTGCACGTTGAGAGGCTAGGTCTTTTCATTTTACATTGATGGTGCAGAACTGATAACTTCGGTTATTTAGATTAAATGTAGTAATTCTAGCAGGTGGCAACCCTACTCAAAGAAGTAAAACTTTAGCGCTTATCTAGAGGTCAATCCGTTTAATTTGACACCTTTTATTTTTGCAACCCTATAGAAATTTTAAATGCCTATCGATACAAAATATACTATTAGAAAAGATCTCGTCCAAATCCGTTCAGTAGTTTTCGAGAATAGCGCATTCAAAGTATCTCGACTTCCCTTTATAGTTAGTGCAATGTACAAAGTACATTCAACAGCAAAAACCGCAAGAATCAATTTCCTGAATTTCCTACAGAACTCGGGAAAATGTGAGAAATACCAAGAAATTTGCATCGAAGTTTCATTTTTCCAATTCAATTTTGGATAAGCAGTTTTGTGGCACATTAAATTTTATTATAATAAAGTGCAAGTTTCTAGTCGCTAAAATTACTGTTGATTGTTGAGAAATTTTTTGGCATTTTCTTCCGAATAACGTGAAAAAAAATCTCAAAAATCAACGGTAAGTTTTAGCGACTTGAAACTTAACTTTGAGAAATCGAAAATATTGATGAAAAAAATCCTGGTATTTCCTGCATTTTCTCGAGTTCTGTATGAAATTAAAAGATAATTATTTTTGTGGTTTATGCTCATGAATGAACGATATTAAAAAAAAAAAAATCAAAAAAATTTCGCATGGAAAATATAAATAAATAAAATCGTCAGGATCCGCATATTTTTGACGCTGACTCTATGTACATACATACATACAAACGTCTGTTGCGAGGTACTCTAAAGTTGAATAAATGGTAAAAAGTAAGAGAAGTGCAGGAAGTAGTGGGCTGGGCTGTTGGTCAATGTAACGATATCAATGGCGTTGCCTGTCTGGACGCATAGTAACTGAGAACTTTTTTTCACTGCCACTTCCACTTTTCATTTCTCATTCCTTTTTCATTACTTCTTTTTGCATTTTGCGGAGGAACTTTTAATATAATTTTGGTTAAATTATGCTGCAATTCTTTAGAGCGCGCGCGAGATAGCTTTCACCACAGTCGGTGCTCCATTCAAATATTTCCTGCTATCAGCACATACAAGATTCAAATACTATGATAACTTTATTTATAGTATGCTTAGTAAATGTAATTAATTTCTGCTTGGCAATAAAATTTACATTCACATTTTCAATTTTTGTTTTTCTTCTCTTTCTTTGCAGGTAAATATTCGCTTTCGTTGTAATTTGAAAAGTTTACAAAATTGATGCTCAATTACTATGAATTTTTCGGTAAGTTTGTACAAAGCAATAAAACGGAGCTAACGAAAATAGGAAAAAAGTACAGTCTCTTTGCGAACCATAGGATATATACATACATATGTATGTATGTAGGTGAGATGGGCAAAAAATTGTTTACGATATGAAAGCTTGAAAACATCTCTAGTTACATACATACTAAAGGTCTGCTTCGAAATTCAGTTTGCTTCACTGTGAAGTTTTTTTCAAATATGTAAACTACTCATATTCTAACAAAGAGGGCATGGAAGGAAAAGGAGTGAAGATATTGCGCGCTGTATACATAAAAAACATTACTCAAACAAATGATGTTCCGAAAAAAAGAGGAACATAAATCAGCAGTACCATGCTGTTAAACTTCCACAAAAAAGATGTTCCTTCACAAGTATTGTTTGAGTATTTTTGGAAGTTTTCGTTTATACAAACAATTTTCTGCTTAGAAATAGAAAACTTGTTACATCACATGCCTGAGCGCCTGGTATTGTTCCTACGCTTCCTATGAAGTTTTCAAATACTACTGAATGCAATCAACATACTCAAGTACTCTGGACAAGCGGAACAGTGTTTTATGTAGCAGAGCGCTGTTGAGTAACATTGCTTAGTTCCTCAAATTTATGATGTTCTCTCTCTTTTTTGTTCCTATCTTTTTAAATACTCTAAAATATATATTCCACTTACTCATATACACGACAAACGATGAGCTGTATGAAGTTTACAACGATTTAGACATAGGACGACAGATTAAAATACAGCAGATCTGCTGGCTCAGCCATGTCGTATGAATCGTCAGAAATGCTCCCGATCTAAAAAAAACCAATGCCGTTACTAGTAACAGAGGAACAGAAAAGCCTCCTATGCGATAGAAGCATTAGCACTTCCTATGGATGTCAGTTGACATACAAATGAAACGACTGCTTTATTGGACTCGGCCAGATTCACTTAGGCAATTTCAGGGCTAAATAAGCATTTGCACTTGATCAAAAATACAAAGGGGTGTCCATGCCAGAAGCGACTTCAGAGGCGCAGTTGAACAAGTTATCATTGATCAAATGAAACAGAAAGTCATACCAACATTTATAAACCATCATCGATTCACCAACAGTTAGCGAGTAGCAAAACGAACGATCTCAATGACTTTGAGTTTAACCAAACTCGCTATCGTCCACTATCGTCCATCCTCGCTAGCTAACTTTGCTAACTTTGTTGTTGCTTTCACAAACAAAATATTTCGTTAAGTGACCGGAACTCACACATAGCGAGCAAAGAAGTGGCGAATCGATGACGTCTATAGTATGTTGAGACTTGGTATGGCAGTTTGGTAATCATACGGAAAATCATACGGAAAAGGAACTCTATTAAACTTTACTTTAAATAAATGCCTTGTTGTACCAAAAAATTTTAATTGCCTATTCAGCTGATGTTCGAGTTTTTAAGACGCCGCTGGCAAAGCTATGAAAAATGTCAACCAATTAGATAACTCCATGTCAATCGCAAACAGAACAGGCTAAATTTTGTTTTATGCTTTGCCGCTGTTTCTCAGAATTAAAGTCTAATTATTTTTTTCTTAACACATTTTCGCCGCAGACGATGAATGCAAAGTAAGTGAAAAGTTAATCTCGAACTTATTTTTGTATGCACGTCAAATCACTTAAGTAAAAGCTAAACGATGAATGTGACCGCCAAGCTGCCCGCAGGTCATAAGCACTTAAGAAGCAAAAAAAAAAAAAAAGGAATACAAATTAAACGCGAAAAGAAGAAGAAAGAAATGTAAAATTGAAAAAGCTAGATTGGCTCACAAAATGATGCTGATTAAAAGTTCGTTATTTGCGGTCAGCTAAGCGGCGTGGCAGAATAAGGGAAGCAGTGAAATATACAAAAAAATAAAAATACACAGTTTAAACAAATTTAAAGAAAATCGAGCAAACAATAAATCCACACTTACAAGAAGTCATCATTTTGATGTAAAGTGCAATAAAAAATCGCTAAAGAAGAAAGAAGTCAGGCAACACAAAGCAGAAGCGCCAACAAGACTTAAGCGCGCCGTTGAAAAGCTTTTGCACGCACCAAATTGCGGCCAGCCAAAAACGTTTAGTCAGCCATGCCAAAAGCGGATTTGCAAAGCATCAAGTTTGCCGTTTAAGCGGCAAGCATGGAATAGAAAGTAGTAGAAATGAAGAAAGAAGCGACAACGCGCAGCACGTAGACTGGGCGCAAACACTTAATAACTTGATGGTTGTCAATAAATCTGCTGCCGGGGGCAGTAGACTTGAAAGAAGGGGAACGCGTTGGAAAAATGTGAGCATGCTAGCGGGCTTGCTTGACCTACATGCAAACATATGTATGTATGTACGTTAGGATGGTCCAAAATAATTAAATTCGAAATATTAATGCTCTCACACCCTGAGATTTTTCTATATCGAAAAACATATACCCCTACTTTTTTAAATTTGAAATCAAATAATATTTACAGGTCGCTTTATATGGGAGTAAACAACTTTTCGTAGAAATGGTATAGAATTCTTGAAAGTCAATATTTTTCGATCGGAAAATTCTGGCTTTCTTCAGGATACTTCCAGTAAATATACCCAAATGCTTATTTAACAATTTTGTAATACCAAAGGTTTTTTATTTATTCCCCCCCCCGTTGCCTTTTCAGGGTATTTTGGCGAACCTATAAAATATAGTTACTATAAAAAAAATGGTTAAATAAACAACTGGGTATTATTTTTATGAAATATTGATTTTCGAGAATTCGGTGTCATTTCTACGAATTTTTTTTATTTCCCATATAAAATACATAGAAAACTTTGAGCGCTTTGCGCGACCTCTAGTCTGAGCGCTTAAAAATTCCGACTTTACTTTTTCACATGCCTTTCTGGAACACCCTAATGTATATTCGTGATAATTTAAAACGGAGGAGTGAAGAAAAGTTTGCTATGCAAGAGAAATATTGCAAATGTTGCAGGTAAATGACTGCTGCGCATATTCAGTGCCAAGCTAGTTTTTTTTTTGGAATTTTGTTTCTTAAATATTTATTAACCAGTGCTGCTTGTAGGCACGCAATTTAGATATGATTCACAAGTTTTAAAATGAGAAAAATATTAAAAAGTATATTGAACTCCCACCAGCAAAAAAGTTTGCGACTTTAATAGAAAAAGTTTTGCAGTACATAAATGTGTTGGTTAGCAAATTGGTGGATACATGGCCTTCGAAAATTGTATAATGTCTTCAAAATAGGTTTGGTTGTATCGTTGAAGAAATTTGCGCTGACCAGGGCCGTTGTTAAAATTCATGAAATTCCTGAAAAAAAATTCAAAGCAGGCTGGCTTAATTCATCTTTTTGTAAAAGTCGATGAAATTCTTCAAAAATCAAAACGGTCAAGAGAACTAGACATTGGCGAAAAAAAAGTTTAACCATGTACGTTAATATGAACATAAAAGGGAGATTAAGATGTGAATCGCTGTTGTAACGTAACTAAACCGAGCTTTTTGATTTGGATCGAAAGCTTACTTGGAATCTACGTTGGGATACCTTTGAAAACGATTAGAACTTATAACCTCAATATAGATTGCTAAGCAAATACAACCTTAGAACCTGGCGGACTTCTGTAATGTGCTTAGCGCAAGGGAGTACGCAGGAGTATATCCAGCATCTCACCAAACGATAATGTCCAATTGCCATTAGGCATTTAGATGGAGGTCATAATCTTCACTAATTTTTGCGAGGAACAAACATTTTTATATAGAATTCAATAGCCACTGGTTAAGTCCAATGCTTGTGGATTTCTATTTTCATACAATTATTGGGATTCACTTGTTATGATGAACTTGTTGCAAGAAATTTTCTTTTCACTACACCGCCAATCATCTAAATAAATTTATTCTAAAGTTCTTCCTCTTGAAAAGTAGGATAAAACTTAATCGAAAACTAGAAATTCAAGTGGCACGCTTTTGCGAATACCCACTTTTCGTTAAGAAGTTTTCGCTTGTACACTGCCCAAATAGATAGTTATTTACATATATATATATATATATATTATATATGTATGTAGTTTACTAGAAAACCTTCCATCACACACTTGCCTGCCCAGGTTAGTTGGAAGTAAACTTGTAGCATTGTGCTTGGATTTGCCGAGTTGATCAGTCAGTCACGCAGTCTGTTAGTCGTTGGCTTGGGTAGCTTTTTAGTGCAATTCTTCTTTCCTGCAAACGTTTGGTTTTATTTCTTTGCTTCTTTATATGTTGCTTTGATAATGTCAGCTTGGCGAAAATGAAAACTTTTTTGTCACCGCCATTAGATGTTAAACGAGTCTTTAGGCGATGCTTTGTCAGCAGTCTTCAACAATAATTGCTTGTTGGCTTTTTTTTTTTTGGAGAGAAAAAGAGCGAAAGAGAAGTAGCTATTGCAGAAAGAAGACACTTTGCTATACAAGTTTATGGAATTTGTTGGTGGAGTTGCTTGTTTGAGGTAGAAAATGTTCTCCAATATTTAAGGTAGCAAAAATTTAAATTTGGTAAGCTTCAGAATTAACAACATTTTATTTCGAAAGAGTAAATTTAGCTTAGGCGTTGGCATAATAACAAATATTTATATCTGAATATGAATATGAAGTAGAGTATGAGTATAGAATATGATTATGAATATAAATAATGAGTGTGAATATGAATGTGGATATAATTATGAATAAAGTATGAATATCAATATCATTAGGATATTTAATAGAATAATGATAGAATAGCAATATGAATATGAATATGAATATGAATATAGATATGGATATGAATATGTATGTATATGAAAATGATTATGAATATTAATATGCAACTAAATATGATTATGAATATTACTTCGAATGGATATGAATTTGAATATGAATATGCAAATGAGTTTGAATATGAATGTGAATACGAATATGAATATGAATATGAATATTAATGTGAATATGAAAATCAATATGAATATCCATATCATAGTTTTCAATATGAATATGAATATGAATATGAGGTAATAGAAATATTAATACTAATATGAATATGAATATAAATATGCATACGAATATGAGTATGAATATGAATATGACTTTGAATATGACAATGAGTTTGAATATGAATATGAATATGAGTATGAACATTTTTAAATTTTAATGTGTACCTTTAACCATTGGGCGAAAATATTCAATTATATTGAGGTTTTTCAACACTTTCAAACGAATTCTGGTTTGAATTTACACAGTTAAATTGAATTCGCATGTGATGGTAAATTAAATTTACTTTATGTTTCCAAATTCTTGAAATACCTACCATTAAGCAGTAAGTCGATAAAAGTAGTGCTACCTCCCGGTATTTTGTTTATTTTTTTTTTTTGTCGTATATATAAAAAACCAAAACACATTTTTTACAGTACAGTATTTTTTGAAACAGAAAATCTTGGCAAAGTTCCACAACGACAGCTTTCTAGCTCAAAGTTCTTACAAAATCCCGTTGATCTAAATTTTTTTTCGCTTGAAATAGCTGCATTTGTTTCTTTCTGTAATATCTTTTTTGTGCGACAGCTTTCTAGCTCAAAGTTCTTACAAAATCCCGTTGATCTAAATTTTTTTTCGCTTCAAATAGATGCATTTGTTGCTTTCTGTAATATCTTTTTTGTGCACCAATCTTTAAAAAAACTGCTAGGCATTCAAGAAAAAAGTGTGCACTATAATCTTAAACCATATTTTCGCGATTTGCTTTTGATGCTATATTTTTTTCAATCATTTCAAATGAGGCTTTTTGGGAAATTTATTTTTAGTAATTTCAATTACAATTAAATTCAATTTCAAAAAACAGCAATTTTGCATAATTGTTGGGCAATATTTTTTCATAGGGATATACATATGTACATACTTTGGATTCTTGGCTACAAATTTCTGTTGTAAAACTGTCCCCGTCATCCATTTAAAGTCAAAGTTTTAGATTCTTCAAAGGGATTTCAAGCAGCAATGTTCAACTCCTAGTTAAAAAGAGAGTCGATTTCAAATAGTAAAAAAGCTTGCAAGGCTGACCTTTAATTAGGGAAGCACTACGAAACGATCGAATATTGCTTTAATATAACATTAATAAACATTAAATAAGCAAAAGAATAATTATAAAAACTGGTCAAATTCTTCTCACTCTGTGAAATACTCATTCCTTACATATAAATATAATGGGTGATTTTTTAAGAGCTTGATAACTTTTTTTTTAAAAAAAACGCATAAAATTTGCAAAATCTCATCGGTTCTTTATTTGAAACGTTAGATTGGTCCATGACATTTACTTTTTGAAGATAATTTCATTTAAATGTTGACCGCGGCTGCGTCTTAGGTGGTCCATTCGGAAAGTCCAATTTTGGGCAACTTTTTCGAGCATTTCGGCCGGAATAGCCCGAATTTCTTCGGAAATGTTGTCTTCCAAAGCTGGAATAGTTGCTGGCTTATTTCTGTAGACTTTAGACTTGACGTAGCCCCACAAAAAATAGTCTAAAGGCGTCAAATCGCATGATTTTGCTTATTTACGAAGCCATTCAACCAGAAATGAGCCTCATCGCTGAACAAAAATAAAGCGCGAAACACATTTCGAACCGAACACTGATTTTGGTAATAAAATTCAATGATTTGCAAGCGTTGCTCGTTAGTAAGTCTATTCATGATGAAATTTCAAAGCATACTGAGCATCTTTCTCTTTGACACCATGTCTGAAATCCCACGTGATCTGTCAAATACTAATGCATGAAAATCCTAACCTCAAAAAAATCACCCGTTACATTTGCTATAGGAATATACAGACACATGTCGAGTTACAAAAAATATAAAAATATTTACTCACGCATATATGCCGAGCCCAACCAAACTCCAAATATTTAAACAAAAGCAATTCAAAAATTTATGCAATACGTATGCAAATATAGCGAACAGCTGCTTCTATCAGAACTTCGAAATGGACAATGCCATTGAGTGATGTGAAGATGTTATAAAAGCCCTAAACCTGTATCCAGGAAACTATTGATTTTACTATCAAAAGCATATGTATTCTTATTTAAGCACAAATAAAAGCCAATTGGTAGCATACAAAGGTTGTTCATACATATGTACCTACATACTCATGTGTTGGTATGTATATCGTTAGTTGCTGCAATAAATTCGAAAGCACAAAAACGTACACAGATGAACCACCGAATTGGTTGCAATGCGGCATGGGGAGCGTTCACTCCCAAATGCAAATTCAATGTAAGGCTCGTTATTTGTATGCGCATATACTCGAATGCAAATAAAAGCACAAAAAAAAACTATTCCACATACACAAATTCATCATCAGCATTGCATGCGGCCGTGTCTGCATTTGTTACAAATAAATCAGGTAAAAGATCAAAGTGCAAAAGCGAATGCAGCTGCACTTCAAATTTTGCTCGTATGTGCGTACAGTTTTACTTCAACGAAAGCTATTTTTGGTAATTTTGCCGAAGTCTAACTTTTTTTCCCTCGACTCTCAATTTGCTTTGTGCAATTTGGGGAACGCTTTTGTATGCACTGACTATTTGTTACATGTAACTTATCCATCAGTGCAATTTTCATTTGTATGGGCTATTTCAACTTCAATTCATACATTCTTTTTTCAACTGGTCAAATGGGTAAAAAGTTTTTAAATTTTATCTCAAACCTTTCATATGCAAAATAAATGCACTGCTATTTAAATATAAAGTTGAAAAAATTTAAGGGCCAAATGCAACTGACAATATCGTTTATAAATTTTGGTTCCGATTGGAGTTGGTTAAGGCGTGTCGCAAAGGGGTCAAAGGCCAGATGCCCCTAAGGACTTAAAAAATTAAAACAATTTTTTTTTTTTAGTTTAATGCCCAAAATAAATGCTACTAAAGTCGAGGGTATCACTTATAAATTTTGGTCCCAATTGGACTCGGTTAAGACGTATTCATAGGGTAGTCTGAACTTTGACCGCTGTGCGCCACGCCTTTACCGACTCCAATCGGGACCAAAATTTATAAGTGATATCTCCGACTATAGTAGCATCGACGTAGGAGTTGAGCATTAGGAAATCAAATATTATAATTTGCTTCCTACATTTAAGTACCACCCTGATGTTCATTTCGTCACCTGAAATACAAAAAGTCATGACTAATATTTTTTTACACGGGTCGAAATACATGTCGGTAGGTGGGTTTGATTAAATGCACAGATCACTTTTTTTTTGTGTGCCGATGCACTCGAAATTCAGCTATTGTAATAGACTGTACATATATTTAAGTGTTTAGCCGAGCTTCTTCTCCGATTTTTGGCGTGTGCATTGGTGTTATCACACAACCTACCTACAGTTTTACGCCGACGGTGGAATGGTAGCGCGCACTGCTGACCACTATACAACGGTGGCCGCTGAAATAGGTACAGGAAATAATGTTACTCACACGTCATATCGTGAATATAGTCGCTACCATGTCATAGCAGAGGATACAGGGTTTAACAAAGTGGCCAATCCTACACTTTTTTTCCTAATGACAACGAAATTTTTTATAACAACTTTTAGCTCTCCTGAAAAGTACCCATTTTCACATTCGACATGGCGTATGAGTGACATTTTCCATGTTAAAATATGAATTTTTTTCATTAGCAATGTAAACTCAAATTGAAAATATTTTGGGAAAATAACCTGATATAGAAAAACGGTGTACAGACTCGTAGTCTACGATCCAAAATTAAGTTTACGTGTCTCGGCGTTTTTTATGTCATTTGGGCATATTCACACGTGCAATAATTCATGAGGCAGTGAAAGCTTCATTCAACTGCACGCACACTACAAAAATGCTCTGCCGAGGCTGCCCACCTCTGCAATAGAGTTATTAGAGTAAGCCCTCCATCGCACCTTGAGAATAAAACCTAAATTTCAGTCAGATATACTTTAAGAATTTGTGTTTATAATTTCCATGTATAGACCAGTGCGTGCATATGGATTTGTGTATGTGGCTCCAGTAATTCACCATTGTGTAGTGTTACTTAAGGCAGTTGTGAGGTTACTTATACGCCACGGCATCCGCTTGGTATGCATATTTAATACACTGCTCACATGTAAAATTTCGAAACACTACATATATGTATTTGCTATCTGCCTGCACATAGCATATATTATTCCGCTCATTAAACTAATATACTAAGCATGCACACACGCCTGTGTCTCAACTCACGAGCTTTGATTAGGTTAATTCGAGTTCTCTGCCGGGTATTAAATGTATTGCACACCAACTCGAAGAACTCTTGGGGAAACGTAGGCAAGTTGAGTGCGGATTAGCGATGCGTATGAAACATTCTTGTTGAGCTTATTTTTAATTAGATTATTATGATGTTAAGTTGTATCGTATTAAGTCGTTAAGTGTGTAAGTAGAGTAAATTATCTCAAAATGAAAATAGCAACAAAATTCCGAAACGTACGAGTATAGAGATCTGAAAACACCAGAAAATGCAATAGCAGCTCAAAAGATCCCGAGAAGTCAAAAAAAAAATTTTGAAAGATGCCAGTAAACCCCTAGAAAGCGTAAAAAAATTATGAAAATTCTTAAACGCAACCTAGGCAACTATTTCATATTCTTTACTAAAGCCTTGCAACCTTTAGAAAATAAATAAGACTGATAAGATATATAGCTTCATTTTAATTTTGCGATAGGTTCATTATAAAGACATGTGAATCTTTAGTTTCTTTGGTAACCCTTACTCACAGTCCAACAATTCTAGCCTCTAACTGCCGTATTTAATTAAATGTTTCAAAAAAAAAAGTAAGGACAATGGTAGAAATGTTTTTTTTTTCGGACTTTTGAGTTCAAAAATCTAAAAATTAATTTTACCATTACGCCTTTCTAATTTCATTTTACCGAAATATTATTATCTTAACAAACAAGCTTGCAAGTTACAAACAGTAGAAAAAGCGGTACATAAAATTTATCCGATTCGCGTAATAAATTTTCCTACACAGGGATCTGAGAACGCTTCGGGTATTATTTACTATAAAAAAAATGTGTCAAGGAGACATTACCCACTGCTCCAAATCTATATACAAATTTCAACGGGCTTAAAACAAAAAGGAAGTCTAACAATGGAAAACAGAAGAGAATACTGCTCATTGCTTTCAGTCAATTACGTGTCACTGAATTGAGATGAAATCTCAGCGCAAAGTAAATGGCCATTCACCGTTTATGTCTTTTTGTTCTGCAAATCTGCTTTATTTAGGCAAATGCATCCTTCGCCTAAGCCTCTACAACTCTTTCGTCTTGAACTGCCAATGCTTATCTAACCACCACTTAGCCACCGAGATGAGCAGCTCTTCTCGTTCAAAACTCTATACTTCGTTCGTGTTATCGAGCTTTAGACGTACTCACTGAGTACTACTCACCTATAAATTGTTTTTATTTTCATTGCTTATGCCTTTACTTTTGCTTTTATCGAACGTCTGAGTGATTTTCTAGTGCACTTGCTATTTTTGTTACAGCTGGCGTAGAAAGTGCTTGAAGGTAATGAAATTATTTAATCAGTTTGGATTTTTTTTCCTGTTTGCTGGATGCCTATTGAAATGTGGAGCTGAGTTTTCACAAGTTGTTGCCGGGGGGTGTAGCTGTGTAAAATAAATGTGTGAGTTAGTGTATACGCTGTTGCGTAAAGATTGAGTGCGCAAAGTGGTTGTTGAAGAGTTGAACTTGAGTGTAATTTCAGGTTGGTTTGGTTTTCAAGGTTGTTGGATCGAGTTGTTGAAGTACTTTAATTCACATACATATGTTAGTTGTGAATAAGGAGTAAGCGTGCGTGTGTGCAACTCAAGAGCTTACAAACATTGTTTTTATTTTATTTTTATGTACCGTATAAAGCTGCCGTTTTGGGTAAAAACGCAAATGATTTTAGTAATAAATGCAATGGAACTCATATGAGCTTTTGGGCGAAGTATTCTCCGCAGTCGAGGGTAAAATCAGACTGAGTAAACTCAGTGAGAGCGAAGGCCCGTATGTTTACATGCACATATTTATTAAAAAATATATTTTTTGGACTAAAAAGTAGTGGGTAGGCATTGTGGCCGATGGATGGTTGAAGTGCCATCAAATTATAATTTAAGAAAGTTTTATTACATGACAGTTGAGAAGTGCATGTGCAAAAATTTCATAAATGACTTAAAGTAAATTTTCGCACATGCAGCAGTGCAAAGCTTGCATTTAGGCGTCGGGTGTTAGCAGACGCGCCTAAACACAGACAAACTCCCATTACTTTTAAGCATATCATAACGAGCGTCTCCCTCAATTTGTTTGGTTTCTTGATGTTATAGTACACTTGGAAGGACTTACAATTTTACGCCGCCTTTTCATTGCCGAAATACACTCTGAGGTTTGCCATTACCAACCGAGAGGTGACACCTATTAAAAAACATTTTTGCTTTTAGATGTTTCTCTGATCACTGATCGAACCTGGATCTAACCGAATAGAAATATGCCACTTGGCTAAGGCGGCCACCGATCCACATATGTACATAGAATGTGCACTAATTTCCCTCTGGCTATAAGTTCAAATCCGTGAATGAAATTTTACAAGCATCCATTCCGCTCCTTCATTATGCTTGCTACGATCCGCTAAGAAAACCTTTCAGTGGTTCGGGAACCTAAATATGATATTATCGGAGAGTTTTACACAGAAGGCACTACCATCTACCTTTCCATACAACTAACTAGGATCCACCCGTCTTCGAGCACAGAAAGATTCTGCGCGAAATCCTGAGCAAATTTTCCAAAGAAACCATGGGTCTAAAATTAATTTAGAGTTTGACAAATTGCGAAAATTTTCACATTTTATTCGAAACCTATTTTTGCAATTTGGTAAACTCCAAATTGATTTAAGACCGATGGTTTCTTCGGCGAATTTGCCTAGAATTACTCGCCTGCTATGCTATACGCTCATAGTAAAAAACAATGACCTGCCCTAACATACATACATATGTACATAATATATTTCTCTTCCCCTAAAATATGCAATCAGTTTTCTTACCTTTCATAGTAAATAACTTCCTAGAAAGAAGGCAACGAAGGGTTGGCGCCACAAAAGACACTGCAACTTTGGCAAAAACCACCATCACTGCCAACACCATCGAGCGACTGCTGCTCCTTTTGAAAAAATTGCATAGAATTAAAACTTTTGCTCTACCCCTACTGAAAATGGCTCAGGTGAGCTTAAGAAAAATAATGCCGGCCTAAAAAGACTTCGCGTTGACCACCCACTAATTTCTTTCATTTCTCAGTGCACTTGCAGCGGAGCTTTTATACTTGTCTTTAGTCTTGATGGAAACTTAAAATTTATCACCTCGAAGTGAGCCACTTTTCTTCAGTTGCCAAGTTCTGATGCATAGCGAGTTTGGCGTTAAACGACTGTGTCACGAATGGATGCTTGGGTGGGTGGGTGTGCGAAAGTTTGTGTATGTGTGCGTGTCTACTTTCCAGTTCGTGTTTAAGCGTTGGAATCTCTTTCTTAATTTAACAATTTCCCACACGAAGCTCCTCAGCTACTTGCCACAGCCCACTTTAAATTAAGAGTAGGGCCTGCTCCAAATACAAATCTCACTACTTGTATGTATGCACTTGAACATACAGACGCCAGCGAAATAAGACAAAAGGAAGTAAAAAGTTGTTTTCACTCCAAAGTCAGCAAACGAGGAAAGTGACTGAAATAAAACCCCCTTTTAAGCAGATGCGTCAAGTTAATAACGATGGGTCAAAGTCTCAAGAGTCCTTTGCCAGCGCAAAATGCTTAGCTTGCACTGTGCTCTAAGTGCACGTACTTCCATAAATGCTATATATGTATGAATGTATGTGCACATACAAGCATACATATATGTAAGTACGTATGCTCATTTATGCCCCCCGCGTGTCTTGGGAAATCTTTTGAGTGTTTGTGTCTTGAGACGAAGATGGAAAGTGTTTCAAATAATGCAAAGCTCGTAAATTTTCATCAAAAGCCAAGTGAACCCCTAGGCAGCCAAAAATTTGCACTACTTACATTTGTACGTAGAAGCGTACGTAAATATGTATTTATACTTGCTTTCATGGCAAAATTTTGCAGACAGCAGTTGGCTGGTTGTCGCTTACCGCTTGCTTGTGGCGCAACTGTGGGAGTGGGTCAGACAGGAGTGGCGTTAAGTGGCTTCACATTGCTGAAGCAAAGTATCTTCTTTGTGGGAAAACACGATCGCAGCTGGCGTTTGTACGCTAAAAAATTTTCAATTCAAAGCAGATGTTGGTTCACTTGTTAAAGATGTAATAGCGAATAGCGAGCAGAGGGCAGTCTTTGAAGACACGAATTATGTCTAAACTAAATTATGTGTTTTATAAAATTACCACAACATCATTAAATTGTGTATGAGTGATAGCAACTTCGAGGATTTCACACAAATCAGACCTACAATCGACTCAGCAATAGCCTCGATAATTTATAACGGGATTTACCCGACAAAGGGCGAACCCTTGGGCGAACTCTTTCCAACGTGGTCCCTTCCTGGAGCAGGATTGCTCCGCACACTGTTGATTCGGGCTTGCATCGAATCGTATCACGAACCAGAAACCTACTTCTGCTTCATATAGCACAGAATAATCTATATCAAATCTTCATTTCGGTTAGGCGCAACACACACAAATAATGAAGTCTCCTAAAGAAGTCTCCTAATGACTTGGTTTGGTCTTAGGCGCAACACACGCCCACGGATCCGTGAAGCTTACCTAAGCAAACAAATTTCTACTACTTTATTTTACTCCCCAACCTTCATGCTGCTCAACTCCTTGCGATGATTAACCCGCAGCTCACACGAAGTCTACTCTATGGGTCAGTGCAGATTAAATCATATTGTCACATCAGTCAAGTCCAACACCTGCCTTCGTTAGTGCTACTTTGGGGCATGAGCCCTCACCCCTTGAGTCATGATCAATCTGCCAAGGCAAACAAAAATATTCCAACTCAACTGCAATGGACTCCACAGTTAGATCAGGGAGATCCACTTTCCGACTGAAACAGATGTAAGAACGGGTAATCCGGCGCTGTGCTAAAAAGTATATGACTCTCTGTACCACATATTTTTTCTCTCTCCACACGAAGTCCGCAGCAGTCATCCAACTGGACGAAAAAGATGAGGCTGCTGCTTCGAATTAACGTCGATGGCACACCAATTGCGACTGTAAACAACCTGAAGATCCTATAGGTCACTTTTGACAGCTTGTTATCTTTCCCTGCGGACACAGCCCCAATTGCCAATTAAATACAGAGCCATAACAAAGCTGTCTATTAGCTCGTCGACAGCGCCTGAGACAAAGAAAAATAGTCGTAGACAGCTATAAATAGCCTGCTGAGGTCGCCTGAACACCAGCTACATAGCGAGGCCCAAATGATCCCAGCAAGCGTATGTAATATAATTTCCAGCTAGTAGTTTCTAGTTGGTTACCAGCAACTGACTTAACCACCTGTAAAGGCATCTCTATGAACTGAAAAATCGAGCAGAAGGACTACAACCACTGGACCCTTCGCTTAACCTGCAGGTGATCAAACGACCATCACCGCCTACATGCATGCCGCCATCAGTCTTCAGCCAACACTTCGTAAGGGAAGAGCTTTAGCTGCCTGGAAAAACCCGCTTTATTTTGGCGCAATTATGATATGCTAGCAAGCCAAACTCCTACTTAGCCAGAGACGACCTGTATATACCCTAGGTATGTGCCACATATGCAGGTTCCTCGCAATTCACTAAGCACCACAGGCTGTTAAGCTTTCAGAAATAATCTCCAGTTCGAAGAACTCCATCTAATTCATTGATTAGCAAGCTACTACTATTTTTTGGCTCCTAAAAAAAATCCATCTTAATCTAGTATGTACTTCATTATTTTTAGAATATTATCTGAGTATGCCTTAGCACACACATATGTACGCGTTCATTCACCTGCTCTTGTGGTTCGATCTCCTGTTGACCACTCAAGTATTAAATTAAGTTCGCTCACTATACCACAATTTACCGTTTCTTTATTTGATTTTGTTGAAACGCTCGCTTCGCGCCACTACACCTTAGCTCATCTAAGAGCACTCAATTTTCCTATTCCACACTTCATTCACGCTTGTTAGTCAATCCAGTTAAAGAGTAGTACGCTTTTATTGGCATTGGTTGCAATAGAAACAGACACAAAAAAAAATCTCAATTATTTTCTGTTTACTTTTATTTCCTTTTCTTACACATGTGGCTTAAAGCGCTGCCATTTAATTTTCTCAACCTTAGATACATACAAACATAAACACATATATGCACATGCATTCACAGTAAGCGGAGCTACACTTATACACACTCGTACAAATATACTTACTTACCCATTGAGTGCTCTATCGTTTGCAGACATTTTACGCGCATTCACTTGCTTTTACTTTGAACTCTATCTTCCTTATATGCCTTGCGCCACCCGCTTATCATTTTCTTTGATAGCAAAAATGAAATTGCACTTGACCACCACCGTTCACTGTTGCGCCGCCAATTTGTGGCAGGTGGCAAGTAGTTTAAGTAAGTGGGTGCGGTTGCTTTCGTTTGCCATTCAGACTACTTGAAAACAATTCACTACCATTTCTTTGCCAACTCGCCGACATTGTTTTATTGTTTTGCGTTTCCACCGCTCACTTGCTTTTTCGCAAAATTAAAAGTGTTAAGTTTTTTTTCTTTTGTTCACATCTTCGCGCTCGTTTTCGTTTTCACTCAGTACTCTTTTCAACAGA
>NW_023458556.1:19727361-19731928 GCF_013731165.1 Rhagoletis pomonella
CATCAACAGCGACAGAGGCAATAAGTTGAGCTTTAAAATATTTACAATTAATTAAATTAAAATTTTATTGCTTTGTAACAAAGTTTCAGTTATTTTTTATAACGTTTAGCTTGATTAACAGAATTTCTGGGAAATCGAGTATTACATTTGACAATATTAAATAATCAAATAAACTACATACACGCTTTCTATGTAAAACCGGATTTATTTGAACAAGTAAATTGAGACTGTGAACACGGTTGCCACTCACTTTTTTTTTTTGGGTACAAAAGGTGTACCAGAATGCAAAACATTTACCAAAAAATATGTTTTAGATATGGATTAAATTATTCAAATATTTTACAAATACAAATTAGTGATATAACTAATGAATCAATTTTTGGCGTGTTTTGTGATTTAAGTATTTTTTTAGTGGTGAACATATAAAGTGAAGTTCTCTGTAATAACGACAGATATTTCTTACTGAATGATTTTTATTATCATAGTTTGAGCGAATAAAATCGACCTACATGATATAGTTCACATGACACACGAACTTTTTTTCCATTTTTCGTGCAGTAATTTGCTAAGTGTCCAGATCTAAATATATTCAGTTACATAAGCAAATTAATCATCGTTTCTTAATGCTGAAAAGCGAATCTGATATATCAAAGCTGCAGTAATAAGAATTGAAATCGCGGCATAAAGAACGGAGTGGTCCATGTAGTTCAAAATTAGTCTTACAAGCTTTCAAAAATTAATTTAGCTGACTTTTTTCTGAGTGTACACGGGATGGAACATTAAGGCTAACTTCAGTCAGAAGAAGCGGACTAGAATTTGAGCCTGTCAGCAGTTTAGGCAAGCTGGTGGAAATATCGTTTCGTAAGTGAAAAAATTATCCAACTAATTTCGTTGGTTTGATTGTTCTATTGTTTTCTTACTGAGTTTGATAAAATGCAGGGATGCATGGCAACTGGTAAATTTTGCCTCTCATTATACTAAATAGAGATTCTTCGTAGTTTTTCGAAATTTTTTGTGTTTTGTATTTCGAGACTTTTTAGGATTATCTTGACTTTACGGGATTTTATATGTTTTACTTTTCGGAGTGTACATATCGGGATTTTTCGTGTTTTTGTTTTTCGGGACGTGTCCGAATGCTTAGTGTTATATTTTCCGGTACGCATGGAAAATTTTGCGAAACTTTTGAGGACTTTTCGAAATTTTTCGGTAGTTTTCAGGTCCAAAAAAAATATGTATTTCTAAATCGCAACTTCAAATTTTATTAAAGCCTCAGTGCCGGTTTCTCAAGCAGGTTCTAGAATTTTAAGGCCCTTTAAATAAAAAATTTTGTTTCCTAGAAATTTTTTTAAAGGGCAGATAAATTAAAAAAAAAAAATTGGCCGTTATTCTCTGACCAAAAAGCAAAAATCAACATAAAAGTAACACAAAAAATTCAAATTTTAATATGGAAAATGTTGTTTCCTGCTTCCTTTTCATGCTAATAATGTGTACACATTTTCATATGACCATTGCAAAGTGGTTTATGTACCGATTTTTATCGTTAGTAGGTCATTTTTTTGGAAACAAATAGTAAATATTCATTTTAAGTTTTTCACTCCGACGTCAGGATTGTTTTAAAAGGACTCTGAAATTACAAAGATACGATTAATTGAAAAAATGTAATAATTTTTTTTTGTCGGAACAAAACAACGCGTGCCGCTTTCATAGCCCTTTTCAATCAGAGCAAGTAATTATTTAGATAGACCCCCTGAGATTGAAGGCAACATGACTTTTGCCCAATTGCAGCCCTTCGATGCCTCCCAGTGATCGGTGAGCGAAGTATTCTCGATGACACCAGTTTCTGTTGGTGGAATGCTTGTTCTGAGATAACTCTAGCCCTTTGCTCAGATATCTCATTACCAGGTACTTGCGAGTAACCTAGCACCTAGAATAAAGCAAGCTCGATATGTTAACCAACATAATTTAGTCGAGGCTTGCATTGCCGCACTAATTTGGTAGTAGTAAGGGAGCTAGTCAATGCCTCAGGGTCATCTAGGCTGCCGCTGCAGATACGTAAACTCCTTCCTGGCCACCAATTTTCCACCACGTAGTCCATGCATTGGTGATTGCACATACCTTAGCCTGGAAGGCCGAAGCATATTTCCCAATAGAAAAAAAAGCGTATCTCCATTACCTTCGATAAAGACTCCAGATGCAGAGCCAGAGTCAGTTTTGGAGCCATTAGTAAAGATTGGACAATGTGTGAGTCAGGCAACTCAGGCAACTTGTAGAATTGTATTCAATTTAATTATTCTTTTTTTATAATCCCCGTTTTTTATAATCTGCCTTTTAACTATACATTCAAATGTACTAAAATTTACTTTTTAAGAGCGTCATATATTAATTCTCTCAACTCATTCACTTTGCCAATATCACTCCATTGAAATACATACGCCTTTCCTTAAATATTCGCTGCCTCTAAAGCTTCTTGCCACTTCTACTCATGTATTCTCTTGTGAATTTTCCTAATAACTTTTTGATATTGACACACCATCGTAAAATTCTCTTTGGTTCACATTCTTTTGTATTCGTTGATTTTTGAAAATTAATACTCAACGCTGAGAATCAGCTCGTAAATATTACCAGCTGTCGCGCGACATTGCCGCAGACATTAACCAGCTTAAGGCATACATACACACACACACCTGCAAAGTTTTTTTAATATCCCTAACTGTTCAGATATGTATGGCCAAAATGCGTTGTGCGCTTTCAGGCGCAGGAGCTTCTTCACTGTCATACAAATGTACATACACACATACACACATACATATGTATGTACGTATATCCTGTGGAACGTTTACACTGATGTTATGTCTTCTTGTACGCCCTCTTTATGTGAAATTGAGCCATTAAATAAAATATACCTGACATTAATGCCAACATATTAAGCCCGCCAACCAGGCAGTGGCATAAGGCAGCACAATATCGCTACAGCCCAGCAGCCCGGCAGCTATTCGAGCAAGCAGTCTCTGGTGAATTGCGCGCTTTGCACGTTCGTTGCGGCTCCTTTTTTATCGCCAGCCGAAACACTTTTGACTTTCTTTTGTGCATATACTGCCTTTATTTAAGTTTTATTTTATTAAGTTTTTTTCTTTGCATTTTGTGTAAATGTTGACATTTCAACAAATTCATACCGCATTTGTAATATATAACTTCTCGCTAAAGTGACTGGGTAACGGACTGAGTGAGTGACTAGCATCGTCGGTTAGGCAAGGGGCGCGCCATGAAATGGAAGTATGTGTGTGTGTGTGTGATCGCGCAAATTTTGCGTTAAAAAGTATGCCTCTTGCAAGCACTGTGAACAGCGCCCAAACATTCGAACATACATTTGGCCGCCAAGGAAAATAAATGAAATTTTTATTTTAAACGCACTGCAAGCACTAGCTGTTAACGGTGCTCATGCCGCAGGCTGCGTTGCTGCGACTCAAGCCTAAAGCTCCTCCTTGCGATGCATATACATACATATTTTTTCAAATTTTTTCCTGACGTATTTCTTTTCTCTTTACCATTTAACTTTTTTATTTATTTTTATCATATATTTTACCTTGTATTCAACTACTCATACCTCATGCCTCAGTAGCAAATCGTCATCTTATCTCGTCCCTTGTGTCCCAATTCAATTCTCCTCGTTGTTCGCGCACAATTTACTACGTTTTTTCGCTTTTTCACCTAAAAATTTTCACTCGATTTACTTTGTAAATTGTGACATTTTAGGCGCATTACTTTCAACGTTTTACATTTTATGGTACTTCATTGCTAGTCTCCTTGGTACTTATTCTGTTTTTCCCCCTATTTTTGCTGCTTCGTTTTAATATCTCTACCCTCTCTGCTAGCTATTACATTCAAATAACATGAAATAATTTGATTCCGACATCGAAATATAGCAATGTACTTAGTGTGCTTTTAGGCGCCCGAACGCAGCGCAAATTGATAGCAGAATTTTACTTGCAGACAGGCAAGCCTGAAAGCAGGTTATTTAATTGAATTTAAAATTTTTCTTATTTGCTCCTGTTCTTTGTTATTTTCCTTTTATTGTTTTGATTGCCGCCACGTCCGCATTGCCTACCTGTCGTAATTGATATGCAGGCAAAGCTTTGATGCTCTAAACTTTATTATAAAAGCGAGGGCATACCCCTGCATAGCTCATGCGGTGATAGAGGTAGAGAAAGCGAAAAAGCGAGAGAGGCAGAGATGGAGTGCTGTAAATGAAATTGAAATAAGTGCCAGCTTACCGTTAATGGTGATATCAAAAGCTTCGCGCAGCACAGCAGCCACAATAGAATATTTCGGGCGGTTGTTTGAGCGTTTTCTTTAGTGCGAAGCCATTCAAAT
Source organism: Rhagoletis pomonella (assembly GCF_013731165.1). Lineage (NCBI taxonomy): Eukaryota > Metazoa > Arthropoda > Insecta > Diptera > Tephritidae > Rhagoletis > Rhagoletis pomonella. The sequence goes on from NW_023458556.1 coordinate 19,731,733, forward strand.
TTTTTATGGATTCGATATTTTATAGTCATTTTTCCCTCCCAGCCACTTACATCATTATGCCTCGTCGTCTGGCTTCTTCGCTATCGCAGTAAGGAAATTTCAAAGATTTCAAAACATGCTTACAATAATTTCAATAGGCCTTTTTTTGACCTACAGGCTGTGGCAATTTGCATGCTATTAAGCAAATAAATCATAG
>NW_023458556.1:19732028-19734225 GCF_013731165.1 Rhagoletis pomonella
CCTACAGGCTGTGGCAATTTGCATGCTATTAAGCAAATAAATCATAGGCATTCTTATTATCGAGTATCATTAATCAAGTTGGCTTGTTGCTCCACTTGTATGTATGTTTGGAATTTATATCGTTTGGCGGCGTGTCGGCTTTTCGGATCCTTTGTCATTGTATGAAATATTAAAGCTATTTGTCGTAAGTTATTGCATACTTTTGGCATTCGAGATTGTGTTGAAATGGCGTTACACTTACGCAATGGGAAAGCAGAAGCGGAAATTGAATTTTGTAGAAAATGGTGCTCAATTTTGGGGGGCATGGGTATTTTAAACTTTGAAGTGTGATAAAATTCCTGTTTCTGAAAAATGCTTTAAAAAATTTACCACATTATTTCAACTTTATTATTTTGCTGAGAAACACCTAACTTGCCTAAAAGCATGCAATGTTTTGCAGCCTACATATTTAAAAGTCACCTTATTACTTAGCATGCAAGGTAGCACACTTTCTCTAAACGATTGCCTTGCGTGCATAAGGATTCTACCATTAAAACAATTGTAACATTTTTGGCGTATAGTCTGTGATTTGCTTACTGCATGTGAGAATTCGTTAAGCTGTTAGAATTTTATTGCATAATTTCAGGCGCTAACAATGCGCTCAAATTGTATGCTAGCTGCGAAATACCGGCAACAAGTGTATTCTAAAAATTGCTTTCTACTCTGCATTAGTTTGTAATAAACAAGCATAAAATCATAGTCATTCAAATTCGAGCCGCAGGACATACCTATGTACGTATGCATATATCCTACTAACTAATATTATAAATGTGAAAGTTTGCGAGTCAGTGAGTTTCAGGCTAAAACGGCTGAACGTATGTACTAACACATCATAGGGTATTTCTTAAGAGAATTGCCACCTTTTTCAAAAGTTAAAATCAGTTATTTAATAAATTTAACAAAAAACTACAACAATGTGTGGGTGTAAAGGAGAAAGGAGTTAAACAACGATTTATTTAAAAAAAAATTTAAAAAAAGTTGCCACCTTCTTAGAAGTTAAAATCGATATATAAATAGGCGAAATTAAATATTTTGTTATGGTTGTCAAACCGAAGAGGTTTAAGAAACTTTTATTTCAAAAATGTATTTAAAGGAGTGCCATCTGATCTGGTATCAGAGGAGAGAAGTTTTAAGAAAGCTAAGAATATTTATCTATTTTACAAATATTTTGGGCGATGGTTGCCACCAGCTGAAGAATTTAGAACCAATATCATTGACAACATAAACTAGATCTTACAAAAATTTTAAATGTGAATGTGTTTTGAGTGAGTGAATGTTTGTTGCTCTTTCTTTGGAAAAATGTTGGCATACAGATGCTTTGTGACCTGGATTACCATATAGCAAATCTTTGGAAAGGGTTGTCGTCCGCTAAAAAAGTTAAATTCTATTTTAAATTATAAGTTTCGCGAAATTTTGCAATATGGATGCCAAACAAGCGAGATTCAAAAAAGTTCTATTACCGAAACGTTTTCAGGCGAATGAGATTTAACAAACTGTTGAAAAGTAAAATCCATTTTTATTGCAATATAGAAATCAGGAGGTATAATAAAGCTTTGTTTCGAAAATGATTTTAAATTCAAGTTAAATTTAGTCCGTAAGTTTAATGATGTCAAGTTGAACAAAATAATTTTAAAAACCTTTTTTTTGAAAATATTTTTAAAAAGGGTCGCCATCTGTTTAAAAGTCAAGTTAAATTTAAGCAGCTGCCTCTATAAAATATTCAAATCTGGATGTCAAAAAGGAATAGGTTAAAAAGCTTTATTGCGAAGATATTTTGAAGAGTGTTGCCACCTGTTCAAACGTTAAATTCAATTTTATCGTTTTATCAATTTATATAAATAGTATAAATACCAGCTACGAAATTTAATTTAATCTGTATACTGAAATGGCCAATTTAGTTGAAATTTGACGCATTTTCCATGTCCTGAAACCACACGACATGACAATAAGCAACATAAACTTGACGAGGGATGACGGAAATTCGTTCAAAAATAAATCAACATAAAATATATTATTTTCGATGTGATGATTTTTGTTTGTGATCAGGGTTGCGTGATTTATAATTTATTATATATATATATATATATATATATATATTAACGACCAGTTAAATGGCATTTTCCTATATTTTAGTAAAATTGTACTGAAAACAAGTCAT
>NW_023458556.1:19734325-19737927 GCF_013731165.1 Rhagoletis pomonella
CCTACAGGCTGTGGCAATTTGCATGCTATTAAGCAAATAAATCATAGCATTCTTATTATGGAGTGTCATTAATCAAGTTGGCTTGTTGCTCCACGTGTATGTATGTTTGGAATTTATATCGTTTGGCGGCGTGTCGGCTTTTCGGATCCTTTGTCATTGTATGAAATATTAAAGCTATTTGTCGTAAGTTATTGCATACTTTTGGCATTCGAGATTGTGTTGAAGTGGCGGTACACTTACGCAATGGGAAAGCAGAAGCGGAAATTGAATTTTGTGGAAAATGGTGCTCAATTTTGGAGGCATAGGTATTTTAAACTTTGAAGTGTGATAAAATTCCTGTTTCTGAAAAATGCTTTAAAAAATTTACCACGTTATTTCAACTTTATTACTTTGCTGATAAACACCTAACTTGCCTAAAGTCACCTTATTACTTAGCATGCAAGGTAGCACACTTTCTCTAAACGATTGCCTTGCGTGCATAAGGGGTCTAGCATTAAAACAGTTGTAACATTTTTGGCGTATAAACTGGGCTGCATAGTCTGTGATTTGCTTACTGCATGTGAGAATTCGTTAAGCTGTTAGAATTTTATTGCATAATTTCAGGCGCTAACAATGCGCTCAAATTGTATGCTAGCTGCGAAATACCGGCAACAAGTGTATTCTACAAATTGCTTTCTACTCTGCATTAGTTTGTAATAAACAAGCATAAAATCATATTCATTCAAATTCGAGCCGCAGGACATACCTATGTACGTATGCATATATCCTACTAACTAATATTATAAATGTAAAAGTTTGCGAGTCAGTTGAGACTTTCAGGCTAAAACGGCTGAAAGTATGTACTAACACCTCATAGGGTATTTCTTAAGAGAATTGCCACCTTTTTCAAAAGTTAAAATCAGTTATTTAATAAATTTAACAAAAAACTACAACAATGTGTGGGTGTAAAGGAGAAAAGAGTTAAACAACGATTTATTTCAAAAAAAATTTAAAAACACTTGCCACCTTCTTAGAAGTTAAAATCGATATATAAATAGGCGAAATTAAATATTTTGTTATGGTTGTCAAACCGAAGAGGTTTAAGAAACTTTTATTTCAAAAATGTATTTAAAGGGGTGCCATCTGATCTGGTATCAGAGGAGAGAAGTTTTAAGAAAGCTAAGAATATATATCTATTTTACAAATACTTTGGACGAGGGTTGCCACCAGCAGAGGAATTTAGAACCAATATCATTGACAGCATAAACTAGATCCTGCAAGGATTTTAAATGTGAATGTTTTTGAGTAAGTGTCTGAGTATGTTTCTTGTTCTTTCTTTGGAAAAAAGTTCGCATACAGATGCTTTATGGCCTGGATTACCATATAGCAAATCTTTGGAAAGGGTTGTCGTCCGCTAAAAAAGTTAAATTCTATTTTAAATTATAAGTTTCGCGAAATTTTGCAATATGGACGCCAAACAAGCGAGATTCAAAAAAGTTCTATTACCGAAACGTTTTCAGACGAATGAGATTTAACAAACTGTTGAAAAGTAAAATCCATTTTTTTTGCAATATAGAAATCAGGAGGTATAATAAAGCTTTGTTTCGAAAATGATTTTGAATTCAAATTAAATTTAGTTCGTAAGTTTAATGATGTCAAGTTAAACAAAAGAATTTTGAAAAGCTTTTTTTTTGAAAATATTTTTAAAAAGGGTCGCCATCCGTTAAAAAGTCAAGTTAAATTTAAGCAGCTGCCTCTATAAAATATTCAAATCTGGATGTAAAAAAAAATAGGTTACAAAGCTTTATTGCGAAGATATTTTGATGAGTGTTGCCACCTGTTCAAACGTTAAATTCAATTTTATCGTTTTATCATTTTCTTATTGTTTATTGTTTTATCGTCAAATTTTTCTTCACATTTAATACAAATTATCAATGTACTGTGGTGGTCTTTATGTGGATATTTCGATGGTCCTCTGCAATAACGACACAACTCAAAATTGCATGTGTTTGAGTAGAGCCAATTAATGATTTTGTGTTTCGTAATTTAGCAATAATATGTCTTGAAACGTAATTATTCCGGATTATTTGCAGTTATTCTGTTGGGAAAATTTATAAGCTTTCAGATTGTGACGTTTTGTAAAGATTTAGTAAGTATCAATACAAAATTAAAATGTTTTAACAGAAAAAATAAAGTAAAAAAAATTGGACTGATCCGTGCCAAGATAAGTGAGCAATTCGGATTAAAAATTTAAAAAGGGTAAATTTTCATCCTAAGGACTAATGAGGGTTAAACAATTTATACAAATAGTATAAATACCAACTACAAAATGTACTTTAATTTGTATACTGAAATAGCCAATTTAGTTGAAATTTGACGCATTTTCCATGTCCTGAAACCACACGACATGACAATAAGCAACATAAACTTGACGAGGGATGACGGAAATTCGTTCAAAAATAAATCAACATAAAATATATTATTTTCGATGAGATCATTTTTGTTTGTGATCAGGGTTGCGTGATTTATAATTTATTATATATATATATATATATTTAATTTGCGATTTGATTCGTCGAGCAAACAAAACATAAATTTTGTTTGTGATTTTATTTCTTTACCGAATAAGAAATAAAATATATTTGTGATTCTATTCGTCTAAAATAAAATTTATTTGTAATTTAACTGGTCGTTCAAATAAAATATACAATTTATTTGTGACTTGATTCCGTAACCATATAAAAATTTAATTTTATTTTCTCGAAAATCATGCTTACATAAAAAGGGTATTTTTAGTTGGAAAATCATGAATCAAATTTATTGGCTCTACAAACCAATCACAAATAAATTAAATTTTTTATTTGTCCGACGAATCAAATCACAAAAAAATGTTAACAATTATTTTATTCGTCGAAAAAATAATAAATTTATTTACATTACCTAGGAGTTTTTACAACTTTCAATTCAGAAATCATATTGCTTAACTGCAGTTAAGAAGTCAGGTAAGATGCAAGAAATTTCGCATGGGGTGATCGACAGTGTTTATTTTTTACTTTAAGAGAGTAAGAAACTCTCGTTTGCTTGTACCTAGCATGAGCCATTACGCCCTTTCAGTTGTAAACTTCTTTTTAGGCATAAACTGCAGTTAAGGCTTGGTGGAAATGAGCTATAAGACCCTCGACTCGAATTTGGGCAAAACATTTTGCCTAATCTGAGACAGTGTTGTAAAATTCCAGGTGAAAGTTCAATTTAAGTACCAAAATTAAAATGAACTAATTAAATAAAATTCGAACATGAATTTTTTGTGTAAAAAATTATGTATAATTATTTCAAAAAGTCATGCACTTCGTAAAGTAAATAATATGCAATACATATATAATGTTTGAAGTAATAAAATAAAAAAAAAAACGTATACGGTTTTTGTTTTAATGAAAGATGATACAAAATTTTCCTCAACATTTGCCAATTTTCAATAGAAACGAAATGCTAATACAGACAGCAGCCTTCACGCTTCCTGCACATGTTGGTATGCAAGAATGCACAATTTGGCTTTTCCATACAAATGAGCTGGTACATAAACGTAAAAATATTTATGTACCTATGCTGGCAGTTTCATTACAGTG
>NW_023458556.1:19738027-19740194 GCF_013731165.1 Rhagoletis pomonella
AAACGTAAAAATATTTATGTACCTATGCTGGCAGTTTCATTACAGTGGTGCGCTGCAATTTTTATGAATTTTCCGAAGAAAATGGGGCAGAATGAAAATGTAAAAGGTATACTTACACACATACATACATATGTAGTTATGAGGTATTGATTTTTATTTAGTTTTTTTTTTCAAGCTCATCTGCCACTTTTAATTTTGCATGTGCTCTGTAAAACTTATCTTACACATACTTATATACATGCATGCATACATATAAATGTACATACACATATAAAATATGTTTATGCATGAATAAGTGCACAATAGTGTAGCAAAATTTATGGAGCGAAAGCGTGCTCGCCTACACAATGGGCAACAACTAACTAATGCAATATTCGTCGAGGTGTGTTGGAAATGGCGCGAGCTAGCGGTGAGGAAGATTACAAAACCAGCTTTTCATGCTTGGCTGTATGTACATAAGTGTGGGTGTATTTTTTTTTTCTTTTCTTTTTTTTGATAAGCATTATGCTTTTCTAAAAATGGCAGTGATTTTTGAGGTCATATATTTTGGTGTTAGGGAAGCTTGTGTAATTTATGCAGCATACTTTGAGGGGTGTGCATTTTTTGGTGAATTTTGTTGTTTTGATTTCTTGGGTGTAAGCGTGAATCTGCTTAAGCACTAACCATGAATAATTTAATACTAAGTATTTTTGAGCTTTTTGCGTGGTGTCTTAGCTGCTTTGTTGAATTGCCTAAATCAAGTTCTCGGCGCTTATGCAAATAGTGGGCGTTCTTTTCGTAAATTTATGCGCAAGTAAATTGAGTATGCTGTGTTAGTAATTAAATCGTGAGAAGTTGAAAAACGCCAATTTTGATTTGGATTTGGTGGTAAAAGCACTTTCGCCTCACAACGGATTTTAAGTTTTCGTGGATCATAAATTTATTTTACTCTCCAAAAACTCTTACAAAATTAGTGGAGTTTCGTATTCAAAATTTGATTTTCTTAAACATATTATAAACTCGAATTATATCCAGGCTTTTAATAAATCTTTGCAGAGCTTTTAGTAGGAGATCCGACCAAGGCACGTCCTTCACCAATCTGTTTAATGGGTGAAATCTACTTTGTATGAAATTTAACGTGTTAGGAAGTATTTGATCCAAAAACCATATCAGATCGCTACTAATTTATTTTTTCTTGGTACTAAGGCTTGGTGACCAGAGATGCTATTGCTAATAACGTCGCCTATCTATCATACTTAACGCTCGCATCTATACTCTTTTCCAAAATACTTTTTTTGCTACCTAAATTTTTTAATGCACGGAAGTAATATACATTTATCAGTCGTTGATATAAAACGATATAAGCTGACAGCGACTTGTTTGTGGAACCAGGTTTTCATAATGCCTATACATACATATATATATATACTGTCATATGAAAAAATAAGGACACGATATTTTAACCAATTTTAACTATTTTTTTCGTATAAAGAAACAAAAAATACATTCGAAAAAAATTGTATTCATAATTTTTAGAAAAATTCCAAGTATACTAATTTTTAGCTCATTCAATTCTAGTAATAACATACAAGTTTAAAGAAGGTAGGAATTCGCGACTGTGTGACAATTCCCAGAGTTAACGATATTTTTAGACACTGCAAACTAGAGAATTGTCGCTGTGCAATTTGTTTAATTTATATACAGTTATAAATTTGGATTTACATGGCTTTTGCTGGACCGTATCATCTTGTCCCGGGAAGTAGTGCAACAGGTACACATAATACCAGGAATTTTTTTAGTTTAAAGAAAAAGTTGTTCAAAAAATACTGTACTCTAAAAAATGTTTTTTTTTTTTTTAATGCATATTCTGCGATTCGGAATTTTTTCGCAATAGATAATATACAGTTATTTGTCCGAAAAAAGCTACGAGCGTTAATCATACCCCAACTTTATATGCTTCAAAGGCACCTAAAGCTTCTGCTTGGAAGATTTTGGTTTTTGTATCCTTTTCTAGACGTACGGGTAGAGCGTTAACAGTTTTTCATCGTAAACTCCGGCTACAACACAGCAGTCCATATTCAATCCTATCTCTTCTTCTTCACTAATTTTGAAGTCAAGGTTGGCTGTGATATAGCCTGTCGTCCTTCTTAAATGCATTCAGTAAATGATCAACCCGTGCTCGGGGTGT
>NW_023458556.1:19740294-19756526 GCF_013731165.1 Rhagoletis pomonella
AGCGGATGAGCGCCATGGTTCAATGAACCACAGTAACAACAATGAATGAAACAACAAGTATGGCAAAAAAGAGTAACAGACAACATTTCACTATATACCGTAACAATCGGTCGCATACGTATGTATGTAGTACATTAGACCGTGCCACTTTATAAGCAAACAAATTAAAGTTCGCCACATAGCCCTGAGTTAAAATTTTTTTTTTTTCTTTCAGGATAGTTTCGATAAATTTGTTTTTTTTTTTGATCAAACCTAAAAATCGACTTTTTAAATTTTTCGGTGAAACCTACATTCGGCAATAAAATAAATATTTTTAAATAGTTGCACTGGAATAACCAAAATACTTTCTTAGCAAAAGTTTACTTATTTTTTACGAGGTTTAGTTTGCTGACATTAAGGTGTCACGTTAGGGTGGTAGGAACTGAGATCCGGTGGGCAAGCACTAGAAAGGTGAACTTGAGGTCAGAGTACTTTGGTAGAAAATAATTTGTCTCTTCAAGGCAGGAGCAGCGATAGGGCATGAGCCCTTCCTTGCGATTGGAAGGAAGGAAGAGAAACCGACTAAGGAGTAAACACTGGCGCAAAACTGCAGGTCCACGCCATGCTAAATGCCTATTGGGCTACGACCTTACAAGGTACGGGGCAATAATAAACCCCGCAAAGAGAGGGTAAGGATAATAACAGGTTTTCTGACGTGTCACTGCAGACTACGAGATCACTTGTACAAGCTAGGGATCTGGTCGAACCACTTACATAACGTTTCTGCGATGGGACTGAGGAGACTCAACTCAAGTTCAAGACTCAAGACTTGTTTTTCAGTACGGACTAATGTACATACCTACGTAGGAAAATGAACACGGCCCAGTTGGCAAAGTAGTTAATCAAAAAATTATTTATGATATTGTGAGACAATAGGCCTTACTGGTTTGATGCCTTACTCCTTTTTTGAATGAAATACTTAGAGCTTCTTCCTTAAGGCGAAGAAACACACAAGTTCCAGTCTGTCTTGGAAAAATACCTTCTCATGTGCCCTCGAATCTCAGAGCTATTCGAAGATTTTCTAACACTGTTTCTGAAGAGAAAGTCTTATTGAAAAATACCTAGTCTAAAAGGAATTATTTGGTAGCGCTCTTCAAATTGCCTACTGGGATGGAATAAGTATTCTTGTGACTACATACACACATACATATGTACATAAAAGGGCAGACAGTAGTTTTTGCTGCTACGTCAAATGGTCAAGCATACAAATCGAAACTAAAAGCCAAAGCCATAAATTCAATTCAATGTGAAAGCAGCATGCAAAGGGCTGGCGAATACATAGTGAGTGCATAGCGAAGAGATTGTAAGCCAGCGGTGTAAAGGGTCAGTAGCTGCGGGTTTACATGTTAGGCGCACGCGGCCAAAAAGGAAGCGTTCAAGCAGCGCGACATTGATGCGAATGCAAAGGGACCTCAAGCACTTTGGCGTTGGCAGCGTTGGCTTTTATTGTTGCTTTCGCTGTCACTGAAGTTTGAATACTGATGCCTTGATGGGCATTGGTACTGACAGCAAGCACACTGAATGTTGAGTCACGAGCAAACCACTGCGTGCTTGCGTATATGTACGCTGTGAAGTGCGGCATAAGCAGCTGATCGAGTGAGTTTAAAGCAATTAAATTTTTTTTTTTTAATTCAGTGAGGGCATGAGTTTCTTTTGTTTATGATTGACTCTGTGGCAGTTCTGTGAACTTATTTTGTCTCGAAAACCAGCAAGCTAAAGAATATTTGCTTCGCTTCTATATGGATGCTGTGCAGTACTCGTAAATGCAATCTTTCTCAAAAAGCATGAGGAAGTAAAAAAATGTTGGTTAGAACGAAATGATTGGCCACAACTAGGTATAGAATAATATTTTTTTCTAACCATATTACCACTTTGTTGACGCTATGAACTTTGACTTTAATCTCATATCCTTCTGTGAGATTTCCGCAAGGCGTTGTTTAAAATGGCTTGCCTAACATGCTTAGTCTGGTCTATCTCTTCTTGAAAATTCGACGGCTTTGCAATTCCCCTTAATAGCCAGGAGTTTTTCATACTGCATATCTCTGGAAGTATTTGTGGTAGAGTACTGAAATTTGGAGAAAGCGGCTGCCACATTAAAACAAAAACAAATTCGACATGAATTAAGCGAATTATTTATTTGAAATTTGTAGAGTACATAATGGGTGGATGGGAAAAAACAGGCTTGGAAGGATTGTGGTTTGAAAATAATTTGAAGAGGGTTGTCACCTGCTTAAAAAGACGAATTTTAATTAATTATTCGGTAGGTACATATATGAAAAATTTAAAGACGGACGTCAAAGGAGAGACTGTTAAGAAACCTTTAGTTTGAATATTTAGAATATTAGGTATATTGAAAGGGTTGCCACCTTTTGATATATTAAATTCAATTAATTTAAATCAATTCTTATAATATACGTATCAATCGAAATGATTTTGAAAAGGCTTTATTACTAAACCATTATAGGAGGGTTACGACCGGTTGGAAAAATTGAATTCTACCTGAATTTAGGGAATTACATCATTGGAATTTGTATCCCAATATACAGTGAAAGCTCCCATAAGCGGACACCGAGATGTCTGCTTATGGGAATTTCGCAAAAAAATAATATTAAAATTCAATTTAAAAAAATTTTAGTTACGGGTTCTTAAATTTAAGAAAGTTTGTACCCTTAAATAGAAACCACAGATTGATTGGAAAATAATTTCAAATTTTTCTACCGACAAATCTCTTTGTCCGATTCGCCGAAGCAGCAAGAATATGGCAATGAAAAGGCAACATTTTTCCTAGAAAAGAAAACATATATGAATATGAATATATGTACTTGTGAACATTATATATGTACATGCGCAAGGGTCAACATCAGACTGAAAAAAATAAATAAATTTACCGCTTATTAGAGCTTCTCGTCCGCTTATAGGAGTTTTTTATTTCATAACTAGACATATTTGAGTGCCCGCGTCCGTGTATGGGAGAGCATTTTGTATGAAAAAACTCCAAAAATTGTTCGTTCTCAAGAATGTGTCCGCTTATAGGAGATGTCCGCTTATTAGAGCGTCCGTCTATGAGAGCTTTCACTATAGGTGTCAGAAACACTTCGTCGTAGCGAATTAAAGCATTCACCGTAGCGTAAGTGAGGCCAGAACTCTGATTGCCTCCTGGCTGTCTGAGTAGATGTTAACATCCCTTACCGGCAGAGCGCCTAACAGCAAACAATCGACTGCTTCCTTAATAGCAGCAACCTCCGCCTGAAAAACAGTACAGCAATCTGGAAGTTGGCGGAGAATTCCCTGGAGAAAACCTCTCCACCATCCCGTCCGTCAAGCTTCGACTCGTAAAAGTTCACCGGTGCCTCCCTCCAACCACCGCCTTCCATCCACTCACCCCTAGATTGTATATGCGTTGAGAAATAGCCAGCTGGTGTCAAGCCAGGCACACAGTGATCCGTGTTCCCAGTAAGAGTTTGAAGCCCACGAGAATATTGGAGTGTCTAGATCCTGAGTCTGCCAGGCAGCCATCGCCCCTAAGTCTGACCGCAACCCTTGCTGCAGCTGCTTTGCCCGCGATGTCGACAGGCGCTATATTAAGCATAACGTTTAGGGCCAGAGTGCGTGTGGCCCTAAGCGCCCTACTGATTCCAATGAGGGCAACTATACTCCATTACAATTTATCATTCCATTCCATTTCGCTGTGTTTCATGCTATTCCAGTTTTTCTATTTCCATTTGATCCCATTATATGATACTTTAGCTCCCAATTTTGAGAGAATTTTCAAAATTATTCCATTTTTCTCTTTCGGCTTTATTTCATTTGGTCCTTTTTCTTTCCATGTCCTATACGTCATTTCAACGCCTCTTGTTTCATTCATTAAATTTTTATCTTTTAATTTCCTAAGATTTATATTTGTATTCATTCACAATTATTTCATGCAGCTACATATATCTCATTTTAACAAAATTTCTTTTCGTTAAATTCCATTTCATTCTTCCGTTTAACTTTACCTTAATTTGAAAAAAATAAACACGAATAAACGCTTTCATTCAGCAACTCTCCTTAGGCCTTGCATCAACAACGGTTTGGCATAACGCCAACCACAACCCAGTTCTAGCTGCCAACTGACCGACGGCTACTCATTGTTGGCGAGCGCTGTCAATGGCGTGTCGCCATATCACTGTCGCAAGTGCATATCTGCACCCTGCTTGCCAAAAAAAAAAAAAGACAACAACGTTCACAACCAACTCCTCCCCTTTCAACTCTTTCATAAATGCTTGTGTCAGTAAACGCTGCCAGAAAACATTTAATATTTTCCCCCAAAGCGCAAAAAAAATGATTTTGAAATTTACCAAGTGGCATATGGCTGAGCGAGAACTATTGCAAGGCAAATACTATTTTTTTTTTTTTTGTTTTTTTTTGTTTTAATGCTGCCGCCAACGCCGGCGTTGTTACTCTGGTTACAGTCGTCACTCACTGAGGGAATTTTGGTTGCCTTCATTTTCTGCGTTCTCCACTTTGGCCAAAAGAGTTTCAAAATCCGACATTTAGGCCGTAAATTTCGTTGGCATTGTGGTGGGAGCTTGTATGTATGTGTAGGCACACAGCGCGCACACAAAGTAAAATTCAAATTAGTACGTACAAGCTATTCATTTGTTTGATCGTATATGTACATGTACATATGTATATATGTATGTACGTGGAGTATGCACAAGTTCACGCGTCCAGCAAATTTTCATTTTATTGTCATGCAATAATAGTCGAGCAAATTGCAATGCCAACATCAAAACCGTCCGTTGCCAACTCGAAAAAACATACTTCCGCAGGATATACTCACAAAAATATACATACTTACAGGTACATACATATGTACATATGTATGTATGTTCGTGACCGTACACATTTTGTATCATTGCTTTTGAACAGATGTTTTGCCAAGCTCAATCGAAAATATATGATAGATGACAATTGAGTTCGTCCTGTTCGTCCTGCTAGTCCTGCTCACCTCTTTGACCCTACGACCCTTTTCACCAACAGATTTCACCCTTTCTCACAACCTCACAAACCCTTTTTTCCACTATCCACTTACCCTAAGCGCTTACTGGTCAGCGTACAGAACCAAAGGCCAAATTGATCGATGTTACCACCACTGGTGTATTGTTATTTGCCGCCTTTGTTCTTGTTCTCGTGTGCATATGTATGCATATACATATGTTATTGTTGTTGCTGTTGCTGTTGCTGTTTCTGTTGATGCTTGTCCAGTCGTAGCGAATCGCTGCAAACAACATTTCCGTTGTCTACTCGATTGCATCGAAATTTGATTGAGTTTTCTAGTTTTGTGACAGTTAATTGGGAATGCGAATATCAGAAAATTTCATTTTGATGTTGAAAATGATGAAGTGCTATCAGTTCTGGAATGTATATTAGGGTGGTGGTCCAAAAAAAAAAAGCAAAGGCGGAATTTTAAAACTCGCACGGAAAAAATATACCTTTATTTTTTTATTTTGAAATCAAAAAATATTTAGGGGTCGCTCAAAGCGCTCAATAATCTTTTTCCCATATAAAATACATGGAAAACATTAAGCGCTTTGAGCGACCTCTAAATATTTTATGATTTAAAAAAAAAAATATTGTTATTTTTTCGGTATAGGGAATCCTAAGGGGTGAGAGCATACAAATTCCGGCCTTACTTTTTTCCTATACATTTTTGGACCACCCTAATGTATATGCCACAAAATAATGCATTATCCTTGTTTATGCAGGTAGATGGTGCGGTATTGTGAAATGGTGCAGGTTGTGAAATTTTGAAAATGGATTACAATTTTACTTTTTAACTTTACATAACTTACGTTCTAAAAGTATTTCAATTAAAATAAGCCGGCTCAATAAACTGGAAACTGGATTCTTTAAATTTTGCTTTGTTTCTTAGTGGGGTTTTACAACTTATCAAATGTCTTTGACTCTTTCATTGGATTGTCATAGGGAAGAAATTTCTACGCCGAATAAAAAAAAATCGCAGTCGAAACTATTTTCATATTAGTATAGTATAGTATTTAAATATTTGATTTAAACTTATATATGCATGTGTTTGTGTGTATCAAAATCACCTATCCTCATTTATTTAACTAATCAGTTTCTTTCCTTTAATTGCAGGTAATAATTTTGTGTCATTTTACAATACAACCGGTAAACACATAAACAACAGTAAATAGGACAATTGACAATAAAAAGTTGGTTTTATACGAGGACGGAAGTATAAATAAAAATTATTTTTGGCTATCCCACTTAATATCTCCAATTAATATATCTAAACATTATTTTGAAATTGGTATCGGGTGAGCAAATTATTTAGCCTTTTAAGATTATCTATATTATAATACGCAATGAAATTTGTTGTCCTGGTTATAAAATCTGCACCGTTAGTTGCATTTTTAAAAATGTGGTATCCAACTTTTCGAAAAGTGTTGCCAGATAAAAAAAAATTCTGTTCAAAATCAATTATCATTAAATGGGTATCAATCGAAATGGGTTTGGGAAGCTTTGTTTCTTAGCTAAATGTAGCAGGGTTTCCACTTATTTAAAAAATCAAATTCAAATGTGAACTAAGGCAATTAGGTAATTGAAATTTGGGTGCCAGAAGAAAGAGGCTTTAGTGGGAAATTATTTTGAAAAGGGTGGTCACGTGTTTGAAAAGTAAAGTTAATTATACCAAGGTTGTATGAAATATCAAAAAAATGGGTGTCAAACGAAAGAGTTTTAAGAAATCTTTAGTTTGAACATTTATAATATTTTCGAGGTCTTTGTAGAGGGTTTCCACCGGTTTGACGAACAAAATTCACTTAGTTCATCAGCTAATTGAAATATGTATCACAATGTAAGATGAAAGCGATTTTAGAAGATTATAGTTTGAAAATAATGTTGAAGATGGTTGCCACCTGTTTAAGAGTCGAATTTAGTTAACCTATATACAAGCTATAGGAAATATTGAAATATGGATATCAAATGAAAGAGTGTTTGGACCTTTATACTTTTTTGGGGTGCTTAAAGGTGTTGCCAGCTGTTGGAAAAGTTTAATCAAAATTATTTAATAAATTATAAGTGGGTTTAAAAATAATGTATTTCTAACCTGTTTTCCACGTATTTAGAACATCAAATCGAACTTGGTGAAAATTTTAGGTTGCAAATACTTTAAAGAGGTTTCCTACCCGTTTAAAATATTGAATTTATTTAACTTTGACAAAATATTAAAATATAAGTGTCAAACGAGAGACTTTGGTTTGATTAGGGTTACCACCTATTCGAAAAGTAATATCTATCTAACTATGTACTAGGGTGATTCGGAAAAAAAATCTCAGAAAGTATGAGCCTTTAATATCAATACTAAGAATGTCCGCATCGCACTTTTCGATTTCCCATAAGAATAAATTGAAATTGTTTTTTTTTCTTATGATTTTTATATATAACGAACGATACTGTACTGTAAAGGTCTTGGAGTATTTTTGTAGAGAATTGCATACCTAAAATTTTTCTACAAATTTTTAATACAAACTTTAAAAATTTTGGATGTAATTATTAAAATTTGTTGAGTTTTTTAATCTTTTTAAGAAGTTTGAAATGTGGATTTATGTGGTGCTGTTTATGTAATGGGCCAAACTTTTATAAAAAAAAAATTATAAAAATTAATTGAACAAAAGAAAAAATAACGAAAACTGGTCAAAACAGTGCCAACATTACATATCTAAATGAGGCTCCATTTTTATACCCGAGCGCACTTGTGCACAAGGGTATATTAATTTTGTTCACATAACGGTTGTTTGTAACAGCCAAAACGAATCGAGATAGATATAGACAAATGTATACATAAATGATCAGGATGAAAAAAGAAATCGATTAGGCCATGTCTGTCTGTCCGTCCGTCTGTCCGTCTGTCCGTCTGTCCGTCCGTCCGTGTACACGATAACTCGAGCAAAAATTGAGATATCTCAACGAAATTTGGTATGTAGGCTTCCCTTAATCCAAGGTAGGTTGGTATTGAAAATGGGCGAAATCGGACTTTAACCACGCCCACTTCCCATATAACGGTATTTTCCAGAAATACGAAAACTGCGATATTTTAGTAACTACTGAAGATAATTCACTCAAAATTGATATTTACAATAATTTTTAGACGAAAAATAAGAATATTAAAAATTTTTGCAAAATGGGCGTAGCCACGCCCACTTATGGTTACATGTGTATATCTTGGTAACCGCTGCACCAATTTCTTTCAAACTTGGCACAGTTGTTGGCCTTGGTACAGTATAAAAAACTGCCGAAACTTTTTAAAATCGGACAATAACCACGCCCACATCCCATATAACGGTAATTTAGAGAAATACAAAATCTTCGATAAATCATTAAATATTGAAGCTAATTTATTCAAAATTGATGCTTGCAACAATTCTTTACCAAGAAATACGTTTATGGTAAAATTTTGGAAAATGGGCGTGGCACCGCCCACTTATGATCATATATAAGTATATCGGTAACCGTTCTACCAATTTGTACCAAACTCGGTATGGTTATTGTACTTGCCACGTGTAAGCACAACGTTGAAAATTATTGAAATCGGACTAAAATAACGGCCGATTCTCATATAACGGTAAATTTAAGAAATGCTTGAAACTTCAATATTTCGAAATTGAAGGACGCTAATTTACTCAAAATAGATACACCTCGGCTTACCATCTAGCGGAAGGTTTCGGAAGGGTGAAAAAACATATATTTAATACTTGCGCCGGGTATTTAATGTTCGGCTCCGCCCGAACTTAGACTTTCTTACTTGTTTATGTTAGAACTTTTTCTAGCGGTACAGGGTTATCTCAATTTTGATGAAATGAAAAACCGACTACCTTCACTGAGAAACGGCTGGAAGGATTTAGATGCAATAGTTGCAGTATTTTTTGGGGTTGTCACCTGTTTAAAAATCTAAAATCAATTTTGGCGTTTTGACGCCATGTAAGTTCACTAGTGATACTTAATACCCTAAAAAGGCACATTGTCATTTCAAATATTCCAATGAAAGAATATTTCAAAGTAGTTTTTTTCTATTCTTAAAGTTTTACAATTTTACGTTTTATGCAAATGGCAACGACATTAACTGAAAAATTAACAAAATACACATTACAGCTGAATGTCTGGAAAAATAGTAAATATTTAAACCAAGACCTGTGCTGGCCTGCATAGACACCAACTGAGTAAAGTTGAGTCAAACAAAAACTTACTTTCTCAACAATTTAACTACTCCCGATGAGTATATTAAAGTCACCTAAGACGATAAAATTTACAACTCACCGAATAAAATTGCATTGAAATCGCTGCCATTCTATGCATAACAACAATTTTTTATGTTGCTGCAAATTTTGCAAGTTCTTTTTTTTTTTTTTGTTATCACCAATTGCCAAGTTGTTTTGCAGCAATTTGAGAAGAATGAAAAAGAAATAACAATTTAGGGTGTTGATGATATTGAGTTGACAGCAAAGTTGTTGGTTTTTTTGGCAGTTGAATTTGCTTTTATTGCTGCTTTTTTGAATTTGTAGCTGGCAGCTGAGCGTCTACTATCAACGCCAGCGCGCTGCACTAGCATTTCAAACATTTGACATCTGAGTGACATTATCATCAACAGCAATTGCATGCGCAAAAACAAAACTAATGATACAACAAAAACACAACATTGAGAGATATAAAAATCAGCAGGGCTATAGAAAACGAAAACACACCAAAACACAAGCAATAAAACTTGCTGTTGATTGTTTTTTATTGCGTTTGTTGTTTTTTCTTTTTTTTTTTTGTATTTTATTCTACAGAGTGCCCCTAAATGTAGGCTTTGCAAACAAAAGCGATTTAACGAAGTGCAAGAGTACATTGTGCAAAAATGTCACTGCTGTCTGCTACTGATGTTGGCTGCTGATGGTGATAATCACCAATACATAGTAGCAGAAGCACAGCAACAAAAACAATAGCAGCAGCGGCAGCAGAAAACGGGGACAACGGCGACGAAGACGAAACGTAGGCGAGAG
The DNA here is from genome assembly GCF_013731165.1 of Rhagoletis pomonella. NCBI lineage: Eukaryota > Metazoa > Arthropoda > Insecta > Diptera > Tephritidae > Rhagoletis > Rhagoletis pomonella. The sequence goes on from NW_023458556.1 coordinate 19,750,380, forward strand.
CGACTGCGATTACGATTGCGATTGTGACTGCCAAAAATCATCAGCACAAATTCATCATTTTTAGCAACAACAAAAAACAACAACAACAACAACACACTTAACTCACTCTTTTGCTGGCCCCGTTGTTTTTGTTTTCTACTTTTATTTTTAAATTTTTCATGACATGCAAAATGTTGCCAACAATTCATTCGTTCATTGTCCTCTCTGTGACACGTCTGCCTCATAGGGCATACGTTTTGTCTGCGCTGTTTTGTCAACAACGTGGAAAAAACACAATAATATCACTCATACGCCAGGGTGCACTCGTACGCCACGTCGCGACATACGCATGAATGCGTTGCGTTGCGTTGCATTGCGTCGCGTCGCGTCGCGTATTTGTGTCAACGTCTACTTTTTATTGTCATTGTTTTGAGAACAAAAAAAGAGACAATTTCGTTGTTTCCAGTTCTTTATTTTTTTGAAATTTTCTATAGAATTTTTTGTCTCTACGCCACAATTCAGAGTGGCCGCATGCACAAAGCCAACTGTCAACTTGCCGCTTACCGCTTACCGCTTGCCACACAGCGCATTCATTGCAATTCACACAATTCCCCCTCAGTCTTCCACAAATACCATTTGCGCTGCTTTAACGCTTACATTGCATTCTGTTTTCTGTTATTGTTATTTAACTGCTGCTATTTTATGCATTTTTTATTTGTTTTGCACTTGCACTTCTGACTCTTTTTTTACGATCATTCGAGCGCTGAACTTTATTCTTAGGGCCATGGCAAAACGACAACAAGTTTATTGAGTAAAATACACAAAATCGGTAAAGGGAGCGTAATCCATGGTGTAGCTGTCATCTCTTTAAAGAATTTGCATTTTCTTAAAGGTAAATCGATTAAAATTTTACAACAGAGCCTTACGAAGAGAGATTTTTTTCACACTTCCATACTTGTTTCAAAAAAGGATTGTCAACTTCACTTAATCGAATAACCGCTTCTGTTCAACATTGCCAACTAGCCGCTCCCAAGCATTTAGTCGGATAACCGTAAGTTTTCGATTTTAAAGCTCTTGTTTTTTTTTTCTGATGGTAATAAACATTTTTCTTTCATATGCATCTGATTTCGTTATCGATAGAGTATAAATATAAAAATGAAGATAAAGAAAAACAGAATAACATAAACATTGTCAGAACGAATAGGGGTAGAGGTAGGGATCTAGGAAGAAAGAAAAAGCAATATATAACCTTAAAAAAAAAGCAGATGTATGTATGTTTGTATACATATGTATGTAAATTGGTAATGAGACAAAATAGATATGTACCGTAAGTTTCACTGCTCCAGTGTGGCCCAGGTGCACTTACTTTTTTATCGAACAGGTGGTGCCACACTAATTTGGTTTAGTTCCGATCATTTTTTGCTTAAAAAGTATTATTCGGTGCTTTCATTAGTCATTAATCAGCAATCGCATTCTACTGATACAGCTTCCCAATAAGCAGTGGCTTATATTAATAACCATCCACATGCCAAAGTGTGAAATTGCTGAAGCAAGCAAGTAAGCTCGAAATTCGAATTGAGTCTGACCTAATTTAATTTTTTAATTCTTAAGCAAACCTAATCTGCTATAGGCGTCGTCGCTTCCGCTGCAATTTCGGATAAGCCGCCTTTGTTTATGATCTTCTGCGCTGCTGCTTCACATAGTACGTAGATTTTATGATTAGGGCAAAAATCGTCATTGCGAAATTTCCGTATTTGCGTATTCCAGCTGTTTTCGCATTTTGTTTTACATCGTGTTTGAAATTAAACTTTGGAACAAAAGATGGCAAGATGAAGAAATAAATGATAACGATGAGGACACAAGAAGAAGAGAGGAAAAATGTGAAGATAAAGACGAAAATGCAGAAAATATGAAATACATAAGATTTAGGGTAACTGAAAGAGTAAGAAAATTAATTAAGAATTTTCGATAGGAATCGAAATAAACTCAGTCATAAAATTTGCCGAAATTTATCGAATCATCGAAGTTTATAGTTATCGAAATTTATCGTGTTATCCATGCTTATTGAGTTATCGCAACGTATCAAATTATTCAAATAGATCAAGGTTTATACAGTTATCGAAATTTATAGACACAGAAACTTAGTTGTCGAAATTTACGGATAGTTACCGAGCTATAAAAATGTATGGGATTATCGAAATTTTTCAAGTTAAAGAAATTTATCAAGTTATCGATATTTATTTAATTATCATTATTTATAGACTTAACAAAATTTATGGAGTTTTCGTAATGCATTGAGTTCTCTTAACTTACAGAGCTATCGATAATTATTGATCTACTGAAATTGGTAGATTTATATAATCGAAGTTTATGTAATTTTCAAAATATATCGATTTATCGAAATTTCAAGGTTATATAAGTTTATCGAATTATCACTACTTATCGAATTTTATCGCCGTAACAGAGTGTAACGAGTTATCAAAATTTTTCGACAGCCTTCTAAAAATATGGAGGTGACGAAATTAAAAATTTATAAAGGTATTCAAATATATGCATTTTTGAGTTATCAAAATTTATCGAGCACTCGAATATCACGGTTATCGAAATTAGTCGAGTTATCGAATTTTGTTGAGTTATCGGACTTAAGTGGTTTTGAAATTCATCAAGTTAGCGATATGTATCAAATCTTTGAAATGTATCGATAAACTGGAATGTAACGGGTCAATTCCAAGTCCTGCCGAAGTCCTCCAAAGACCTCCAAAGATATACAAAATTTTAGTCACTTTTTAGTTCCAAAGCGGAAGATTTTCCGATAAGGTACATTGTATTTTATAAGTTTAGCTACGAGTTAAATTAGAATACCTCTCCAAGGCTCTTAAAAACTAGAAAACCGGTCGAATTTCGACAGTAACTGGCACTCTAGTACATATTTGATTTCCGACAATTGGTCTGAGCAGTTGCACCAGATGTCTCATAGAAGGTTCTAGCACCTTTACTTTATTCACTAGAGCTACTCAAACTTTGCCAAAAAGGCGATTTTCTGACACTTTGACCACGTTTTGCTCAAAATCTGGAGGGTTTTTTTCACAGCTCTCTATGTACCCTGCTGGAAATTGAATTAATTTGAAAGTAATTTATAAACTACTTTATTTTCAATGATAACTAATTGAAATTCTCACTATTTTACCTGCAACATGGTTTCATTGGTTCATTTATTTAACATGGCGATGTCCTAGGAAGCAGTCAATTGCCTTTGCCTGCATGTATTTTCAACTACTTTAAAATGAATTTGGCTTAAACAACTTCAAAGTCAGTATGTTTCGTTTGAATACGCTTTCGTTCTGCACTTCACAGATGCTTTCACATACCTAAGAAAAACCGAAATTAAAAATTTAAAATTAAATGAGATTTGAACATGGACAATCTTGGCTGCGCCAATTGTAGCAAACATCTTTGCACGCTCAGCTACAGGCAGACATGTAAATGTGCTTTCAAATGTTCAGTTTGAATTGTGTGCAAGCAGTAAGTCGACTGTCCGACTCTGCATTTAATTTAAACTACTTTAAAATGAATTTGGTTTACACAACTTCAAAGTCAGTTTGTTTCTCTTGAATACTCTTGCGTTCTGGACTCCATATATGCCTTTTCATACTTCCAAGACACAAATCGTTTTTTTTTTTTGAGAAAACGAGTATAAAAATTCGAAACATTTACTCATTGCATTTTTTTTTTAATAGTCTTTCAATTAGTTGATTTAAAAAAAATCACTTGTTTCCGTCAGGGTATGCTTGGCTAAGATTTTTTAAGAATTTGCCGCACTTTGAAAATCTGCTCAATGGTTTAATGGCAGTCTGAAGCCACAATCACACACCATCATCGATAGGAGCTGATGCGCAATGTTGAAAACCGCTTAGCCAGCGGTAATGGGCACTAGCAGCAAGATCTCCCTTCTAGTGGATGGATCCCAGAGACACTGAGACTCCAATATGCGGGGGTGTATTCATCAGACTTAATTGCACATAACAGATTGTACATGCGCCCTACCAGCTGTTTGTCCCAGTCTTGGGCAGCTCACATAGTGTTCCGTCGTCTCCAGGGTTATTTGTTGTTTTAAAGTCATCTCTTCTACTGCTAGTTAAATTTAGCTTCCCGTTTTCCATAAAGCAGTCCATTTGTTTAACTGGAAGTGACATTAAACCGGCAGTGGAGAAAACAACCGTTAGAGTTGCATTATTTAGCCCACCTCATCTATGTCGAATAGAGAGCCGAGGACAGGTTTTGCCTCTTCTTTATTAAAAGCCGGTGACGTCATTCAAGAGCGTTAAGAACTGGACGTATCTAAAATGCGCTTTGGATATCTGTTACTAGCCTTCCATTTACGACTCTGCGCGACTTAACTCCGGTCTTGAAAACATTTGACTGCTGGCTTATTTTCTGGCAAAATTTTCGAGCCGTATTTCTTTGCGCCAGCATCTGAAGCTCTTTGCGTTCAAGTTTTTCTTTCTCTCTTCTCTCGTGATTCAAAAATGTATCCCTCCTCCCTCCTTTTGCTCCAACTTCGCTCAACCTCTCGCTCGCTTAGCGAGCTGACTTTTCATGCTTCATACATATTTCTCTGCAGCAACGTAAAGCCAGAAATTAAATGTTCCTTCAAAAAAGTCATCCACAGTGCTTTGTGTTGTAGCCAATTTTTATGTAGTAGCAAAGATTACAGAAAAATATCTAAGTGTAGATTAATAAGCAGAATTTTCCATATTCAGAAAGCAGTTATTTGTGCTTAAATCTAACATATTTACTATCGAATAAATTCACGCTTTCGATTTTTTACTAAAATTCTTTAGATTTCTAGCAATCACAAACAAACCTAAGCACTCGCGCACCCACTCAACCACTATCAGCTAATCCGCCATCGTCAGCGCTCTTAGCTTCCGCAACTAAAGCGCTCCTGCAGCGTTAAATTGCCTTCAATGCGTTTACGACACTTCTGCTGCGTGTTGCTGCGTGATAGCCACTTCTGTGCGCTTACAATCCATTGGGGCGGCGATGCAAAAGTGACAACGTAATCATCATAAGTGCCATAGAGTCGCAGCATTTGAGCGCACATTCAACCATGCTGCTGATATTACTAACTTGACTAGCACTAGCAACCAATTGTTATGGCTATGTACGCTCACTCGCTCGAAGGCTGTTAGTGATTTTATTGTAGCTTTAATTTAAATTCTGCCAGCAGCATAAAATCTTCTACTAATACATATACATGTGTATGTGTATCTCTGTCCCTTGGTTTTGTTGTTCATATCACTTCTACAAAGCATCTTGCCAGCTGTTATTGAGGTCATTAGTAGCAAATTGCCTATTGAATTTTGTTAAATCTCTGGTGAGCAATAATATAAGCGCTTAACAAGACAAATAAATGCTGCATAACCATTTACTTTTGCGTATAGGAAGGAAAAATAATATATAAAAAACAATTGAAACAATTATTGTTATGTTTACAAACGATGTGCAAATAAATTGACAATTTGTAAATGGCATATAGCGTAGCAGTGACAGCCATACTTATGTACATACATACCTGCCTACAAAACTGGCACTGGCAGGGCAATTCTGGTTAAGATAGTAAAAAGTATTTCGTAAGACAAACGAAAGAGAGATAGCAAGATAGTGCAAAAGACTTTTGTTATTTCTGGCACTAAAGTCTTGGAAAAAGATTGTTTCATTCAACACTCCTGGTGAAAATCCATTTTGAAAGAAAGCACTTGTATATGATTTAGCTAGCGTCGTTTCAACAGTCGCAACTGCCGAGTGAATAAAGCAAAAGCGTGCCATTCGAAATATTCCAGTTCAAGTCCTCGGGCAGGGGATTTTTTTATTTTTTATATAAAAAATTTTTTCGGTCAATTTCCATACTAAATTCAAATAAAAAAATTAATTTTATTCAACAATTTTATAATGAGCTCGAGGCCATTTTTTAAATGAAAATTTATTGTGGAAAAGCAACAATAATTTGAAAAAATGGTAGAAGTGATAGCTATTTCGGAAATCACCACATTTCCTCATCAGACTTCTTTCAGTAGGATTCGAACCGACGATCCCACTGACTCAGCCAGTTTGTCAGTGCTGTTGCTTTTCCACAATAAATTTTCATTTAAAAAATGGCCTCGAGCT
>NW_023458556.1:19756536-19759514 GCF_013731165.1 Rhagoletis pomonella
ATTGTTGAATATAATTGTTAAAAGGCCAAAAAATAACAAAAAACAAAATTAATTTTATATATTATTAATTTAAAAACTTGACTAAATTTTTTTCTTTTACTAAATTATTATTTCTTTCTTCTTTATGTCGGATTTTCTTTTAATTTTTAAATTTTATTGTTTAAAAAAGAAATATGCATATATTTTTTAAATTTAATTAAGTTCTTAGAAACTAATTTTATTCATTTTATTCTTGTTTCAATTTAGTTAGTTTTTCTTTTTTAATTTCATTTTCTTTTAATTAAGGATTTTGTTTTAAAAATAGAAATATTTTTTTTTTTAAGTATTATTTTCTTCTTTTGTTGTATTTTTTTCTTTTCTATCTTAATTTTTAGATATTGTTAAAAAAAAAAATATTTATTATTCATTAAATTTTTAAAAATATTTGCTTTTATTTTTGCTTTACCTTCATTTTATTTGTTTTATTTTGATTAAAATTTCTTTTATTTATTAGTTTCTATTGTTTTAAAAAGAAAAGCACATTTTTTTAATATAATTTAATTTTTAAAAATCGTAAAGCTAAAAAGCGAACAGCGTTACGCTAAGACCTCCTCGCTAGCAAATCGTTCAATTAGACTTTCGAAAGACAGTAAAGAGCTTTCAAGATATTTGCCAGAATTGTCTTACGAAATTGTCTGCGTTGAATTGCCCTGTAAGTAGTATTCTAGTTGCTAATACGGCACCGTGTCAAGCACCATGTTACTAGGCGCTCTGTTGGCTTAGTAGGAATTAATTACCTTCATTTAGTGCTCTTATCTCTGGGTAGCAATAAAATATTTAGATTACTAAAGACTTTATTTTTACATTTATTGCTTTGTTTTTGCAAAGTCTACAATATTCTATTCTTGCAAAACCTAATGTACGTATGTATATGGAAACCAGCATCGATTAGACTATACTACCTAAGTGTAACTGCAGCTTATGCTTTTAACATTTTAAATATTGTTTCATTTTTGTTATTAGTTTCAAACGCATGAGCTACAATGTTTCTGAATTTTGCGATACTATATTTGCCAAAGTTCAATTTCAAAGATTTGTAAATAAATTTTGAATGGTCAACCACATAAATATATGCTTAAGCTTTTAATAGTTAACATTGAGCCTGCACAAATATTAGTGCTTTCTAAGATATCGGTTAGGATAAAATATTCGGCCAGCAATGTTTACATATATGTATAAATACACACACATATTTTTAATATTTCAGATATACTATCATATTCAAAATATTTAATCTGCAAATTGAGGACATGGCAAAATCACTGGCTATAAATTCTTGGTTGAAATGCATTTTTTTACTTAATTAAATTTTAGTTCGTTTTTCGTTAGTGCACAAAATTTTGCATTTCTAAAAATTTCCACATATTTGAGTTTGCGTATATTGTACGCATATTTACTGTAAATGCTATTTCTGTTTTTAGAACTGCTACAGAATTTATAATCGCAATTTCGTAAGTCTTGCCGTTTAATGCCGCAATGAAAATTCAATAATTCAAATACCGATTGTAAAATGTGTGATGCAGCATGCACAATATTTCTTTGCATGAAAAATTTCTGTCGACAAATATTCATAGCCCAAAACTTCTTAATTTCACAAAAAAAAAAAAAAAAATAAATAAATTAAAAATCTGCAGTTAGTTCATTAGTCAAGTGCTTGGGTGTTTCAGAACAAAAGACAGTGTGACCAGAAAGATACTTTGTATCGCTTCAAGAGCGAAGGCCCAACCCAGTGTACCCAAGATACCTTCGGGAGTTTTCAGATTAAGTAATATTTGTCTGGCCAATGGCGAACAGTCACAGAAAAGATTTTAGCCATTACTTTTCTAGATCTAGACAGTAACTGCCGAAGGAATACTGGGCACTGCTACAAGTAAATATATTGCGCTTTCTGGCATCTAAGAAGATCGCCCGTCACCATATTCACCGGATCTGGCACCGTGCCATTTCGGGTTATTTCCAAAAATTTGGAAAAATAAATTAAGGAGAGGTTAATGTACCCATGGAACTTAAAAACATAGAAAAATGAGATTCTGAGGACTTTTTGGAATACTGTGTCTATAAAATAAAAAATTATGAAGTTTAAAAGTTACAAATTAAAAACTCTTTTCCAAATTTAGTGTTCGCCCTGCAGTCGAAATTCAGTCACTGAAATCAATGGCAGTTGAGGAGAGTTGACTTGAGTTGAGTTAAGGTAAAGTGAGTTTAGGTGAGGTAAGTTTAGATAAGTTAAGATGAGTAAGGGTGAGTAGAACTGTGGTGAGTTGAGCTGAGGTGCGGGTGAGTTAAGGTAAATTGAGTTGAGATGAAATGAAATGAAGTGAGTTGGGGTAAAGTGAGTTAAGGTGAGTTTTTGTGGGTTTAGATGAACTGAGAGCAGTTGCTGTGAGGTCGGTTGAGGTGAGATGAAGAAAGTTAAGGTTATTTTAAATGAGCGGTGATAAGTTGAGGTGGAATGCGCGAAACAACATAACATTACATAACAAAATATAATGTAACATAACATAGCGAAACATACTGTAACATAAGTAACATAACATAACATAACATAACGTAACATAACATAACATAACATAACGTAACATAGACATCTCATTCTTCAGTTTTATGTTATATACTTTGTCTCTATCTTTATTCCTTTCTTTATATGTATAATTTTGTCCATTACTTTTATCCTGACCTTTATCGTCATTCTTTTCTTCGCCTGCATATTCACCCCCACCTTTGCCATTATATTAAATACTACATGCTTAACTTTACCTTCTTTCTTGCATGAATCTTACACTCCAGTATTTCAATTTACCTTCCTATTTGTCCTTATCTTTAGGTTTCTTTACTTTCATTTTAATCTTTATCTTCTTCCTTGTATGAATGTTAACATACATAAATCTCAAGCATTTTCACAGTTACAGTGTGGTGTTGTTTGGAAAGTTGTTATTGAG
>NW_023458556.1:19759614-19761244 GCF_013731165.1 Rhagoletis pomonella
AAAATGTACAAATCCCTGCTTTATTCCTAAACTTCTATTTAGTTCAGTGTCAAATTAAAGCATATATTTAGGAGGCGTTTGCCCCACTTGTACGTGTATGGCATTTGTATTGGTGTCAATTTTAAATTGATTCGTCTGCTTTATTTGAAAGTAATTTGAAATTTTAGTAATTTTCTACATTTTAGCTTCAAAATACCTTTCTAATGATATACATATAATTCCTATATAATATAAGTATAGTTTTAGTTGTAAAAGGGTTGTAAAGAAAACATGTTTGCCTATTTATTAGACATTTGTCGGCATCGGAAAAATCGGACCGTTACAACATTTATATAGCTCCCATATAACTGATTGTTGGGATAGAAGACTTTGCGTAATAACTACTTCAACGGAAAGTATACACTAAAAATTACAAAGATCGGGCTACTACAATCCCAGCAACATTTAATGGTGCTTTTTTAAAACATTTTTACTCCTCTTATTGGATAATTTCAGCGTGTCGAAGATGCAGATTATTGCAGATTTTTTAGATCTTCAGTTTTATCATTTGCTCTAACCTAAAACGCTTTATGCGTACGAGTATGTAAGTATGATTCAACTCTACAAAGCAACAAAAAATTACCAAATCAAATCTTGTCCAACCGGCACTTGTCACTTGTCAGCATAGCACTCACAACCCAAAGCGAAAGTGTTCATTAACTTGTATTATAAAACTCATTAGCCATAGTAAATAGTACAATTAGTATCTTGCGCTAACGGGTAAATATGCAGGAGCAAGAATGGGTGAAATATCCTCAACGCAACTGTATATTATGCATATTTGAACATTTGTTAATGCCAAATTATTGCACATAATTTTCCAAGCCATTTGAGTGTCTTATTAAATAGGCATAAGACCAAAGCATAATATGCGCTCAAGCTCATTTGCAAATACATGCATGTGACAATGTTCAGTGTACTAATGTGCATATACATACATATACTTTTGTATGCACATCTCTTCACAATAATAAACACCCAATGGCCTGGGACTGAGGCTCTCAAGAGCATGTGCAAGAGACAAAATTAATACCACTCCTCAACTCACTCTTCATCAACCAGCACAGAGGGAACAACGTTGCGTATACGTAATCTACCGGAGTAAGATGCACGATCGTTGTGTAGTGGTAGTAGGTAGGCACGTGTGCAATGCTCATCCGATTATGCAGTGTGCATTCATGCAATGGTCAAAACACTTCTGTGGACCAACAACATAAAAATGACGTTCGTGTTGTTGTTGTTGTTGCTCATAGTGATATTTACGCCAGTGTTAAAGTGATGTACTGAAAATTACCATTTGCGAAATTACGCCAGAGCATGCATGCCAAATGATGCAATAGCAAGGATTTTCATTCCTCATTTCGAGTCCACTTCTTATTTACACACGCTTTACGCTTCTGCTTCCTTCTGTTTACTGGCACTATGTGCATGAATAATGTGTCCATACATATATGGTTGTATCCGAGCAACAATGAGGCAGTTAATGAAGTGAGAAAAAGTAAAATGCCGCCAAGAGAAGAGCTTTTGGGTAGTTTAATTGTTTTTTTTTTTTTTAATATGTGAGTACGCATTTTTGCCATAAAAACTTATT
>NW_023458556.1:19761344-19763068 GCF_013731165.1 Rhagoletis pomonella
TTTTCACAGTTACAGTGTGGTGTTGTTTGGAAAGTTGTTATTGAGTTGAACTCATTATTTCTAGACAACACCACTCTGTGACTGCCAAAATGTACAAATCCCTGCTTTATTCCTAAACTGCTATTTAGTTCAGTGTTAAATTAAAGCATACATTTAGAAGGCGTTTGCCCCTCATGTGCGTGTATGGCATTTGCATTAGTGTCAATTTTGAATTTATTTGTTTGCTTTATTTTAAAGTAATTTGAAATTTTAGTAATTTTCTACATTTTAGCTTCAAAATACCTTTCTAATGATATACATATAATTTCTATATAATATAAGTATAGTTTTAGTTGTAAAAGGGTTGTAAAGAAAACATGTTTGCCTATTTATTCGACATTTGTCGGCATCGGAAAAATCGGACCGTTACAACATATATATAGCTCCCATATAACTGATTGTTGGGATAGAAGACTTTGCGTAATAACTACTTCAACGGAAAGTATACACTAAAAATTACAAAGATCGGGCTACTATAATCCCAGCAACATTTAATGGTGCTTTTTTAAAACATTTTTACTCCTCTTATTGGATAATTTCAGCGTGTCGATGATGCAGATTATTTCAGATTTTTTACATCTTCAGTTTTATCATTTGCTCTAACCTAAAACCGCTTTATACGCACGAGTATGTAAGTATGATTCAACTCTACAAAGCAACAAAAAATTACCAAATCAAATCTTGTCCAACCGCCACTCACTTGTCACTTCTGTCAGCATAGCACTCACAACCCAAAGCGAAAGTGTTCATTAAGTTGTATTATAAAACTCATTAGCCATAGTAAATAGTACAATTAGTATCTTGCGCTAACGGGTACATATGTATGCAGGAGCAAGAATGGGTGAAATATCCTCAACGCAACTGTATACATATTATGCATATTTGCACATTTGGTAATGCCAAATTATTGCACATAATTTTCCAAGCCATTTGAGTGTCTTATTAAATACGCATAAGACCAAAGCATAATATGCGCTCAAGCTCATTTGCAAATACATATGTACATGTGACAATGTTGAGTGTACTAATGTGCATATACATACATATACTTTTGTATGCACATCTCTTCACAATAATAAACACCCAATGGCCTGGAACTGAAGCTCTCAAGAGCATGTGCAAAAGACAAAATTAATACCACCACACTCAACTCACTCTTCATCAACCAGCACAGAGGGAACAACGTTGCGTATACGTAATCTACCGGAGTAAGATGTAGGATCGTTGTGTGGTAGTAGGTAGGCACGTGTGCAATACTCATCCGATTATGCAGTGTGCATTCATGCAATGGTCAAAACACTTCTGTGGACCAACAACATAAAAATGACGTTCGTGTTGTTGTTGTTGTTGCTCATAGTGATATTTACGCCAGTGTTAAAGTGATGTACTGAAAATTACCATTTGCGAAATTACGCCAGAGCATGCATGCCAAATGATGCAATAGCAAGGATTTTCATTCCTCATTTCGAGTCCACTTCTTATTTACACACTATGCGCTTCTGATTCCTTCTGTTTACTAGCAATTTGTGCATGAATAATGTTTGCATATATGGTTGTATCCGAGCAACAATGAGGCAGTTAATGAAGTGAGAAAAAGTAAAATGCCGCCAAGAGAAGAGCTTTTGGGTAGTTTAATTGTTTTTTTTTTAATATGTGAGTACGCATTTTTGCCATAAAAACTTATT
>NW_023458556.1:19763168-19781058 GCF_013731165.1 Rhagoletis pomonella
TTTTTTTTTTAATATGTGAGTACGCATTTTTGCCATAAAAACTTATTTGCCTACATATTTGACAATTACTGCGCTGTGTGCGAGCTGAATACACATCCATTTGGCTTTGTGAAAGACTTGGCTACAATTATGGCCGCATACAAGCGCAGGTTTGCGTGAGCTGCACTGTTACCACTCTATGGCTGAGGTAATTCATCGAAAAAATTATATCGCTTGTAAATAAATAAAAACATTAAGATTCAGTGATAAAAAAATTTTATTTATAGATATACACTGCCGGAACAAAGTGGTGGCAGGGCGAATTTCTCACAATATAGCATTTTGAGTTTAAATTAAACCATTTTCAAATTAAGCGAAACCTTTTTCAAATTATATGAAAGCTTTTTCAGGTCAAGCAAAACCTTTTTTAAATTAAATGAAACCTTTTTCAGATTCAATGAAACTTTATTCAAATTTAATGAAACTTTTTTCAAATTACATGAAACATTCTTAAAAGTAAGCCCATTCAATATTATTATAATAAAGTACAAGTAAGTTTTAGGTAGCTAGGAATTACCGTTGAACAAACATTTTTTTTCGAAAATACTTTATATGGAAAAAAATGTAAACGACCTTCAACAAAAAAATTTTCAAAAATCAATGCGATTTTTTACTAACTCCAAACTTGCATTATTTTACTCGGATTTAATGGGCTGCAAAGCTGCATACTCGAAAAAATTCTAAAAAATCTGATTAAAAAGTTAAAAGTTAGCATGAAAATTTGCTGAATTTTCGCGAGTTTTGCACAAAGTTTAGGACTATAATTTTATGTTTTTTTTTGTTGTAGAATGAAGCATATTTTTATACAAATTTGGCGAAAAAATATTGGAATAAAAATTGTTGCATATATTGTGAAAAATTTTCTGTGCCAATACTTTGTTCCGGCAGTGTATGTAGATACAAATATGCATACATAACTGTGTTCGAATGGAATATTAGGTTATGTCGAAAGGCTGGCTTTAGTATAATTTGGAGTAAAATATTGGGTTTTTTGGTTTATCAGTGTCTGATTTGATTGGTTATCACGATTCGTTTTGGCTATTACAAGCAACCATTATGCGAACAAAGTTATAATACCCTTGTGCACAAGTGTGCTCGGGTATAAAAATCCCATACATCTACACAGATTGTTACCGGGTCGCAACAGAGAAGTGGAAATAATTTTTTTTTTAAAATATCCTTTTCTATTTATCATTACCTAATTGTTCGCGTTAAAAATATGAATTCGTTTGATGCATTTTTAAGTCATCCCTTGCGATGCTATATTTCCAGCCCTTTTGTTTGTGGCGCACATAAATCAAAATTTTATAGCTGTGCGTAATTTTCACACGTACACTACCACCTACGCGCCCATATTTAAATTTTTCTTTTCATGAAAATTCATTCCACCTGCGGTCTGCAGATGTCACAATGTAAAGCTCACACGCAGTTAATTTAAAATGTCACCATTAATTAAAGGTAAATGCAAATGAATGTCCAAAAGCATTATGATCAAATATGCTGTGGAAGTAATAGACATACTTACATACATATTTATGAACATGCATTACCCGTTTACGTAACCATAGAGTGAAAAACACTGAGCGAAATGGTAGTGTTCTTGCGAGCTATGAGGGTACTCTTCCAAAGGAGCGATATGTGCGTAACTCTGTATGTAGGTGTACCTCAAGTTTTCTGTTGCAAATTTTTGCATTTTTTGTCTTACTTCTTTAAATTAATTTAAATTTAATTTGTATAAAAATAAAAACTATCACAACACTGTCGCGGATGATACCCCTTCTTTTGATGGCCACCACTGCTATCGTTTGAAGGACTATGATCCTAGTATATATAGGTGGAATATCCGTACTATTAATGGGGAAGTTTGCTCTGCCCGGCTGGTTTTTATCCTCGGGAAGACAAAGGCTGACGTTACCGCCAACCCAAAACTGTCATGGATAGGGCAAAACAAGAATCTTGTCTACTATAGTTATCATGTAAAGTAGCGAAAATTCGGTAGAAGATTTGTTGTGCTAAAAATTTGTAATCGGCAGCACTGGGTTCGGGTATAAAAGTGTAAATCAAACTGCATTGCTGTATGCAGATCGAACGCCAACAAACCAAACAGATAGACGGAAAGCACTCATCCCCATTTTGGACCACATAAGTACGCTGCAACGATGAAGCAACACCTCTGTACAGCTACAAATGTGGAGCATATCTCTAGCAAATACGTACCGCCGCCGAACGCGGAACGCGAGCTTTGTGGAATCGATAAAGAAAGCTGAAGAAATAAAATATTATCTAGCGTATCGTGTGAAAGGCTGAAGCCCAACGTAAACAAACTGAGAAACTAATCCCTCATTTACAATCTTTTATAATACATATTAAGCATTTATTTACTGGCGTATGCCGATGCCATCGACATGATCGGTCTTAATAAACACTAGGGGTTTTCTACCTTTTAAAATCGAAATTTAAGATTATTTGAGAGAAAGATTCTTCGGAAGATTTGCGGGCCTTTGCGCGCTGTAACTGGCAAGTATCGCTGACGATGGAAGGCCTGTTGAGCTTTTTAACGACATATACATATATACATAGCGCAGCGAATTAAAATATAGCTGCTCCACTGGCTCGAACATATCATAGAAAGGGACACAAACATTATAGCTCTAGAAGTATTCAACTCGGAACCCACTGGTGGTAGCAGAAAGAGAGGAAAGCCTCATCGGCATGGCATTTCAAATTGGCGACGCGGAAAATAAATGTCTCGCATGCTTTATTAAATTTGGACAAAATCGCTTAGGGCCGTTTTCTAATGTAAGCAGTAAAGTTGCCTTTACTAACAGGGCAGATAAATTGTTCCTCAATTTAAAGTGTTTTCGTTTTCTTACCTTGCCGGTAAAAATTAATTTGTTATTCCGTATAGTGAAACTTCACTACATTTCCGGGTGTGAAACTTCACTACATTCGTCATAAAATTTCAAAGGTTGGCAATGCAACATAAGTAAATATAGAGCAAGAGCAACTGTTAGCAAAAACCAAAACCTTGGTTGAAATATCCAATATATCTGACTCATGAACCAAAACCAAACCAAAATTTAAAGTTGGGTACAAATTTTAAAGGTTGCATCGGGTGAGCAACAGTTTATCGATTCGAAAAATTAATGCGCTGATGAGAAAACGAAAACTCGTATATCGAGACGATAAAGTGACCGGTAAACTAAAGGTTAGATGAGAAAACGGCCCTTAGGCGGTTAATGCGCCAAACAAGAAGAAGGAGTCACTAAGACCTGTGCCACATATGTATGTGCGTCAGTACATTCATTCGTATCGCGCAGGTTTTATATTTATTACATTTGTTACTTATTTATGCTTTTGTATTAACTGTGCGTCAAGTGTGTAATATAAGCTTTTTCACGCTTGCAACCTTAATTGTTCTGTTGTTGCTGCTTTGTTAGTTTGTGTGATAAAATCGTTGCGAAAATATGAATTACAGTTATAATTAAATGCCACCACTTGCCCTTTTATTTCATTGTTATGGCCGAAGTATTTGTTGGCATCGTTAATGTTGGTTGGTACAGCTTGCGTCGCCACAGATTTGCTGCGTGTTTGCCATTTTGCTGTGGTTGGCTTTATTTCACACCAGCGTTTTTAGAGTTGTTAATGAAATGCTCCATGAAGTGAAAATTATAGACCAATAAATCAAGTTGACTTAGTTATGAAATACAAGTATAAATGTGCATACTAAGTACTATGTGGGGAAACAATTCATTTTCCTTTGTATGTGGAACGCTTTCAAAATTAGTTGCTGAATACATACAAATCTACATGTACATACCTTTTTAAACCTTAAAGGCATAGCAAGAATTATTTTAATACCGCCTTACCGCCTTTAGGTATTAATTTTTCCAAAGAGCGATTAAAATTTTTTATTTGCAAATTTTTGAATTTTAATATTTTGAACAAAAAAACTCAATAATTTGTACTTTCCATTTACTTCTTTATCTTTTAAATCAAAAAAAAAACTTTATACAAAAATTATCGTTTTTTTTTAGAAATTTTTCCAAATTTTATTTTTCAGTATGGAGTTTTAGTTGAATTTTAAAAATAATCATTATTTTCGGTCAATTTACTAGGAGAATTATTCGCGATAGGTTCAAGTTTTGGAGACTTTTCGAGAATTTCTCGGGACCGTGTGGGTTTTTTCATATATTTTTCGGAATACTTCATGTTTTATCGTCTGGGATTTTTTCCGAGAATATCGTGGATTTTCTACTTCATGTTTTTATTTAATTTTCGCAATTTTTTGGAATTCTAAGAGATTCATCTGGAAAATTTTGGATTTTTTCGGACTGTTTTGAGCGTTTTTGGGATTATACTTATTGTTCTTTCTAAAATGATTTCTCGAAACTTTTTGTGGCCCTTCGTGAACTTTTACGTACTTTTCGAGAATTTGCACGATCTTCAATTACTTCCAGTTACAAGAATACATTTTAACCTTAACTTTGTTTTTTGTGAAGGTAGAGAAATAAAAGGCAAAAGTTACGTCACAAAGATATTTTAAAATAGTCGTTGGCCCATGTCCAAGCTAATAACAGCTAATAATCCGGCCCTGAAAAAATATTTAGTAGATATGTATGTAACCACAACTTTTGCTTTTTATTACATGATCGATATGTACTTGGTTTATTCTGTATTTGAAAAAAAAAAAAAACATTTATTGGATGTTTAGTTCCATAGGTAAGTTATCGCAGTCTCTCTTTTATTTTGTTCGTAGAGTCTTAGGAACATTTTTAACGATGGGTCAACCGAAGCCCCTATACGTCTTGAAAAATTATGAAGAAAAAAATCTTCAAATCTAGATAAGATCCCGAAAATTCCTAAAAACTATAAAAAAAAAACATACAAAAAAACTCCTAAAAAATGCCAAAAAGTTAAAAAAAAACACGAGAAGTTAAAAAATCTAAAAATCTTAAAATTCTGATGCAGGACGAAAAATTCTTGAAAGTCTCGAAAAAGCGCAAATACACGAAAAATATCCCCAGCCCTTTCTAAGAATTTATGAAAATTAGCTAAACAAAATTCCAGTAAATCCTTAGTATGCGATATCATTCCATTCTATTGCCCAAATTGTTTTCCATTCAACATTTCAAATTGCGCATGCTTATGAATGATTTGATTCATAATACTTATTAGGTAGGTTATGTATACAAGTATATATGTACATATGTATGTACATATTTTTTTCTTTTTTATTTGCTTCACTGTGTTTTTAAATTGCGATAGGATTTTGCTGCTTTCTACAACGGAGCATACAAAAAAAAAGCAAAAAAAAAAACATTCAACAAACGTAAATTCAAAATGAATAAACGGAAACAAGCAAAGGAAGCGAATATATTTGAATGACTAAATACTAGATTTATATTGAAGAACGAAATAAAAACATTTCCCCGGGCACTGTTGCGTTTTCTTTTCAATAATAAATTGCAGTCAAAATATCAAAGAAAAAGTAGTTTGCTTACAAAAAAAAATATTTATTCAATTGCTAATATTTGCTACAAAATTAAAATGCAAATAAAAATAAGTCAAAAAAAAACAAAAGGCAACACAAATTTTGAATGATGCGGAATTATTATAAAGTATCGCAGCAAAATAATTTATGTGCATTTTTTTGTATTCAGTAGACGCAAAGAGAAATGCAAATAATATTTATTGTTGAATTTTTATACAGTTTTGTCTATCTGGCTGGTCCCTGTTCTGTCCATGCAAATACTTGTTGTCAAGCTGTTCCTTTTACTGAAATCGCTTGTTATTTTTCTTCTTTTCTTCACGTTTGGGTCTGAAAGTCAATCTGTTTGAATTTAATGTACTTGTGTGTATGTATGTATGAGTCCTTGTATGACCGAATATTGAAGGTCCTTGCTGTTTTCCTTTACTGTTGTCTAGTGCTACATATATGTATGTTTTGCTTTCATTTTTCGAAATTTGCATTGTTTACCGCTCATTTGTGCAATCACAAGCCGGGTAAAGCCTTGAGTCACTTGTAATGGCAACAAAACTGAGGCAGAAAATACTATGATGATCTACTGGTAAAAGGTGCCCGTATTTACGTACCTATCAAAAAAAAAATCTCTACCTTACATTTGGCTCAACAACTCGTCTTCCAGTTTTTGTTTTTACAAATAACCACACCATTTCCAATGCCATTACTTACCATTAACTCTACTATTAGAACTAGCATTAGCATTAACATTACCATTTCCATTGACTTTACCATTACCATTTTCATTTACATTACCACTACCATTACAATAACCATTATCATTACCCACGCCATTTCTGCTGCCATTATTTGCCATTACCTTTAGAACTTGCATCACCATTACCATTATCATTGCCACTTCCAGTATCAATACCGTTATTATCACCATTACCGTTATCACTACTGTTAGAATCACCATTACCACTAACATTGCCAGTGCCGTTACTATTGCTGCATATGACATTAATATTACCATAGTCATTACCAGGGTTAGGATTTTAAGGCATTTAATTAAAGAATTCATGTTTCATGTCATCCTTGATTAAAAATTTAAATTTTAATTTTGTCTTTTTTTACCCTTCTTCACTAAATTGCCTTTTTCTGCTTTTTTCTGAATATTTTGCCTTTCTAATATTTATCTCTTCATAGAAGTTCGCTGTATTGTGCCAATCGTGTGACTACAAAAAAATTGTTGCCCCAATTTTTTTTTTATTTTGTACCAACAGCCCGCATGTACAAATCTGTACAAAAGTACCAATTGTGGGACACTGAATTAAAATGTACCATATTTAAAAAAAAAAAAAAAAGTTCAACAAAACTTCGAGATTTTTTTAATTTGATTTCCTAAAATGATTTTGAGTATGTAGTTTTGTAGCCCATTAAATAAAGCACAAGTTTCAAATGGCTAAAAATTATGGTTGATTTTTTGTAATTTCTAAAAAAAGCTCCAAATTTTAACGAAAGTTTTTGCATATTGCAAAAAGTTGGAAACTTGGATATACACGTGCTTTGTTAAAGAACAAACTATATTTTTATAAAAAAAAAACACAAAAATAATATGTAAAAACTTAGTAAAAAGTGGTGCGACTATAATTTTTTAACCACTATATGAATTTTTTTATTTATTTAATTGGACATACATATATTTACAATATACTAGAGGTATGCATATAACAAAATATGAAATATAAATATAAAAAATTAACGTCTTTTTTGCCTTTCTTCAAGTTTTTAGGGCCTTAAAATCCTTACGCTGGTCATTACCATTACGATCACCTTTACCATTACCATTATTAATATTTTTCATACTACGATTTCTCTGCTGGAGCACAACAACCCAACTCAATCTCTGTGTACTAAATACAAGACTTTAGCAATCTAATTTCATCCTTATGGTTTTACATACAAACATAAGTCGCAAAGAGGCTGTTACTACTACAAATTGCAGTTATCGTTGTCGCATTTAAAACTGTCTATTGTCAGCAATGTGTTTGACAGTCAACAGCGAGCACAGCACTTATAGCAACAACAATGCATGCAGTGCATAGGCAAAACATTTGTGCGCCCTAATAAGGATATTCACTAAGTCTTGCAAAATCCTGCATGGTGAACGGATTGCACGGTGTACAGATTGCACTGCTTGCAAATTTTTGCGCTTGGAAAACCGGTTGTGCCGTGCAATCTGAGCTGCATGCTAGAGTTTTGTATGCCACAGTATCAGAGCCGTTTGGCGTGCATTATCCCCTTAGCCCCCTTCCGCGCCATCGTCATTTCTGAAATATTACTTGCACTTTCCATGCAGACGGCTTACAATCGTTTTGATTTGAAGTGGATTGACGGAGCGAAATGCTTTTGCTGTTGCTGTTGCTGCTACCGCTCTTGCCGGCACGACACGCATGGCAAAGGTTTGCAAGCCTGGAATAATGATACACTTGTGAGTTTGCTGTCAGACAGGATATGTTGCATCATTTTTCAAATTTATGAAGCCAAAGAAAACGGAAAAAAGAGCATACATATCTAAAAAAAATATTAGAAATTGTTGGAATAGAGTGAAAGGATATTTTAAAAAAAAGTGAAAAAAATTCACAATAACAACAATTTTTTATGCGCTACTTGTGCAGCATATGAAAGTAAATTAATGCGTTGCACGGGTTTACATGAATTTTAGCTTGTATGGCTTGCAACGGAAACAGCAATAAGCACGTGCTCTACGCTTTGTTCCGCAACTCCTTTCGAATGCGATTATGTCCATAGCTACACACACATACACGTACATATATGAGAACGCAGCTCCTCCTCCACTCTGCTTTGCCGTCACATTTTCTTTCGCCTTATTTTCTTATTTCCTGTCTGCCATAAGTTTTTTTAATGTCCATGCAGCAGTTATTGTTCACGTCATAGACGTTGTAATGGTTAATATGCTTGATGTTGTTCACTGTTCACTGTTCATGCTGCAAGGACCGACAGCAGTGTGTAAGTTTCATTGGCAAAATGTTCGCATTTCGTATGCTAGTCATGCTTTTGATGCGTTAGTGCCAACAAATGCGGTAACTAATCCTATGAAAGTGAAGAGAAAAAATATCATTTCTGCTTTTAGAGAATTTTTATAGGCAGTATATGTATCGGTATAAATGCATGCATGCATATAAGGACGACCAACAGCAGATGTAGAAAATCGTTATGGGTATTGCGAGTATTTGTTTAATTTCCTGCTTAAAACCTTAAATTAGGTTGATGTGGCAGTCGGTCCAATGACCAACTCTCTTACACCTTACAAGTCCATTGTTATACCACTATGAAACACTGGAACCTCAGTGACTATTCTGTAGAGCACAATTTTAAAGTTGTTATGAGTCGTAGGATGGCTTTTATTCCTACGCCGGATAGTTCAGTGTGAGACCCGAAAAAGTGGCTTATCTCTGCTTTCACACAGCGGAAGATTGGTACCTTTCCTAGCTAGCTCATCGGTTCTGCAATTTACATACTTCAATATCTCTACGTCCCGGGACCCATATCAGGTTGACAGACATTCCTGCGCTAACTTTGGTCTTAACATTACCGCGTTCAGTGATTTGATGGCCGCTAGCTGGTTCTAATTAGAAACACCGAGTGAAGCTAAGTCCCTCTCCAACTGATATTTCAAACGCAGAGGGGCCTATTTCTTCTTCGTGTACCACCACAAGCGGATCTTATTTTTTGAAGTGAGCTTCCTTGCACTCGATTAGGTGTAACAGTCAGGGAAGTGAGCGTATATTTTGATAGCCAGCGGCTATCAGGGTATTGAGTTCGTTGGAGGTGCGCTCTAACTTGGTTAAGGAATGTCTGCACTCTCTTTCGGTCGCATCGGAGTACTTCTGCATTAGGCTTATTTGGGTTATGGGCAGAGCTGGGGAACTTCGATTAGAATTAGAAATCATTACGATTAGAAAAATAAAATAATCTAATCATTAGTTTTTTTTGATTCTTTAATATTTTAGATTACTTATTGATTAGATTAGAACTAATCAAAAATCTAATGGCGATTAGCGACGATTAGCATATCTAATCAAAACTAATCAAAAAAAATTCGATTAGATTTCTCGATTAGTTTTGATTAGATTTGATTAGATCATTAGATAGTTGATCTAATCAAATCTAATCAAAACTAATCGAGAAATCTAATCGAATTTTTTTTTGATTAGTTTTAATTAGTTTTGATTAGATATGCTAATCGTCACTAATCGCGATTAGATTTTTGATTAGTTCTAATCTAATCAATAAGTAATCAATTAGTATAGCCAACTAATCCTAATTAATCAATTATTCTGCAAAATAAAAGTTTCTAATCCGATTACTAATCATTATTCCCCAGCTATGGTTATGGGTCACAGCGACATTGAGGGGAACTGCGTGGCTGATGACCTGGCCAGGGAAGGTACTCGTGAAATCGGATAAAGAGCGGCTGGTGTTGCCATTGACCGCTTGTGGTACAGTCTTGGATAGATAAGCCTCATTTAAGCTCAGTAAGAGCTGGGCGAAAACCACGACATGTCCGATCGCAAGGTCCTTTGGCCGAGGGTGAACTGGGAGCGGTCGAGGGCATTCCTTACACTCACAAAGCCACAGCTCTCACTTCTGGTGGATTATTTAACGGTTCCTTGTTCTATTGGCATTCATGCAGTAAGGCTGAACATTCTACCGGATGTCGCAGTTGCCTGGAAGGGGGCGAGATGGAATCACCTCAACACTACCTCCTTAGGTGCCCAGCGTTGGCGAGGCTGAAGTACTTTGGCTCTCACTTTCTAAATAGCCCCGAGGAGCTTTGCGATTTAACGAAAATGCCATATGATCGTTGAACTCTGGTTTTAAACTGCAATGATACGAAATTGTTAAGATTAATATTAGACTAAGATTAAGTTTCTGAGTAAGGTTAACGTTAACAGTAAGATTAAGATTAAGACATATATTAAGATTAAGGTTCAAAAATTAGGTTCAAGATTAAGATAAAGGTTTAAATTAAGATTAAGATTATTATTAATACTAAGATTTTAACTAAGATTAAGATTGAGATTAAGACTAAGGATGAGATTCAGATCAAAATTAAGATTAAAATGCAATCTAAAATTCAAATAAGGTTATGATTAAGATAAACATTAAGTTTAAGGCTTATATTAAGACTAAGCGGAAGATAAAAAAAATATTAAGTTTTTTTAAAGAACTTTGAAATATTACTAATTCAAAAAATTATCAAAAAAAAAAAATCAGTGCAATGCAGAATTACAATGTGGGTAAAAAGTATAATTATAAGGACGAATGGGTGCGTAAAGTGACCTTTTAAATTTTTTTTTTTTTAATATCCTTGAAAAATTGCAATATTTATTTTTGAAAATATTAGATAGAAATTCAGTCGCCAGTAACCATAGCTTTACATTTCATCCATTCTTTGGTCAGTAATACTGCTAACGAACGTTATCTGCACTCATTTTCGATTTACCATCTCATCTACTACTAAACCGCAACTGTCCCCGGAATGGTTGTCCTTCAAATGTATCTACGTTTGTTCTTAGTCAGATGCTTTCAACTTGCTGCTATATGCAGTTCCGCTCAGTTAGCTTTAAAAGTGGTCAGGTAGTAGGTAAGTACACTTGCATTTGCAAAATTTTGCTTCAACCTCCAAGCTCAGTTTGCCTTGTGTGGCGTGGCACCCAAAAGGAACCCAATGCCACACATATCATTTCAAGCTTGAGATCGCAAATGAAGTGCTACTATCGCCTACTGCAGTAAGTTCGATAGGACTGCCATTATTTTCTACTTTTTCATTTCTTTTGCCATTACTCGCATTGCCATTTGCTCTGCAGCTTCTGCTAATACGACACTACTTACCGCAACCAACATTGCTTGGTCGAGCAGTTAGACAAACTGTATGGTTTCTGATTTGTGCCCCCCCAAGTGTGCTATGTATATGTATGTATGTATGTATGTCTTCTACGAGCTTGTGTCTCCAACCGCATTGCATGTGGCATTGCATGTGGCATTAAGCAGCAAGCAGGCAGTCTACCGGTCCTTCCGCATCTCCTGCCTCAGCTTGTTTGCTTTTCTAAAAGCATGCATTCTTTGGATTGCATGCAAATTTTGCTCAACGTACTTAATTTAAATTTGGTTTTCAGGTTTACCGGTGGCATTGAAGGCGGCATTTCTTTGCTTTTAATGTTTTCATTTGTTTCACTTCACTGGAAAAGCTTGAAAAACTAATCCCTAATGTCTTGCTGGCAATTTTGCATGCAATAAAAGTAAATCCCTTAGTTAAGCAAAGCAGATTTAAATGTGATTTTGCATTTAATTTTGTTGGTTGGTATTTTAAACAATTTAATTCGCACGAATTCGTTTTAATTTTTTGCTTTTCATCTTTTAGGGATTTCATGTCTTAAGGTGGCCATGTGCTTATAAAGATATTTTTGAGAAGCTTATTTCCGCTCTTTTAGAAGCTGCTGCAAAAAGTGCAAAAACATTTTTGTGTATAGCTGAATACAATCTGTTTAGTGCCCTTGACTTTCCAGTAAACATACAGAGTAGATAATTATTCAAATTAGCAAACGTTGGGTAAAGTTAATCTGGCCGGCGTTGAGCGGCACATAGACCTGTAGGTCCTTAGCGTTGCCAGTTGGAGTTCGGTTTCAGGCGTAGTAGTAGACGTCACGAAGTATGTATGTCAAGGCTATTTGCGAATTTCAGTAGTAATTTAGCACTTGTTTTAAGACGTTTTCTAACTTCGAGAATCGATAGGATAGGATAAGCATTTTGGTGGTGTTTTTGACAGTGCGCGACATCGGCATAGAAGGACGTGTTTGGATGAAATACTATATGAAGTTACTGCCCTTATTACTCCCTGACTGTTTACGTATAACTTTACTTTTGAGTTGATTCTCATTTCCGTATAGCCTAGCTCTGCGGCTAAATTCATAGTCAAATTCTCTGCTTGAAATAAGCTGCACTGCTCCAACAATCTTTCTGCCCGCGTGATGTTCAGTTCCCGGCAGTACAGTCCGGCACACACTCCCATTACCACTTTAGAGTTCTGTAATTAAAATCAAGTTAAGAAGTATACGTGCGGTCGAAACCGAACTTTATAACGCATGAACAAAATTTTTGTTCGATGCAGAGCTGATTCACTTGTTCCTTACCTCAGGTGGGGGGTAACAAGTAATTCTCAGCAATGCTTGAACTACAAATACTCTTATTTTAAAATTCTCCACCCCTTACCATTGGTGGGGGAAGTAGAGTCTAATAAAATAAGAGGCTAGTACTTTCAATATTAAAAGTTTTACCCCTTACCGCTGGTGGGGGGAAGTAAAGCATACAAAATAAAATACAGAAGAAGAAGAAGAGTGTTATTTGAGAGTCTTTACGATTCTCAATATTTATTAAATATTTCTTCTTTATATACAATTTTCTTACTTTATGTTTCCTAATAAATTAATTGTATATGTACATATATGTGTGTGTGTATGTATGTATATTTACAAAAGATAAAATAAGTAACCAGTGCATTGGTTCTTATGGTATTTTGGTTGTGTGCATCTGCTACATCTTTGCATGTTAAGAATATTGATAGGCAATGTATTTTCTGTTTGTGGCACCATAAGGGTTGCTTTGCAGCACTGACATTTTAATGTTTCCCGTATGCGCTGCATTTTATGTGTGTTTATATCTTTACAACTGATTAAGGATCAACCGATTCAATATTTTATTATTTCTCGCGAACGTTCCTTACATTTAATTACCTACTTTTGTGCGTCGAATGCACTTGACATTCTTATCGTATGTTTGCGTATATGAGTTTATATATGTATGTAGATGTAAGCGTACAAATTATATTTTCTTCTATTTATATTTTCTTCAGTGGACTGTATTTTAGTTTTGGTGCAAGTGCACAATTGTTATCTTTCTTTTCTATATTCAAGGATTAGAAATGTTTATTACAATTTTAAGTTTGAGTATTTTTAAGACCCAGGCATGTATGTATTCGCACATGTTCAAAGATGTTTGAACAATTTTTTTTTTTTTATGAAAGAAAATGTGTAACATCCTCCCAAAAAAACGCAAAAATCAACGGAAATTTTTATATATTTGAAACTTGGACTAAAGTTAAATGGGCTACAAAACTGCATACCCGATAATTTACTAAAAATTCTGATTAAAAAGTTTGAAAATTTGATGAAAATTCTTTGAAAATTCTATTTATCTGGTTTCTGTAGAATTCAATTAAAAATCAATGAACATGAGTTGCAAACAATATCATTTTAAGGTATTTGTCTAAAACAAAATTATTTTTATTCCGCCAAATTTTTGTATTTAATATACAAGCAGTTATTCTTTCTTTCAATAAAAGTTAATATTTATTTTTCTCTGCCTTTTCATTTCAGGTAATTACACAAAACTGTTTTTGCTATGGAAAATTTAACCCGAAAAACTGCTAGCGAGTTTATTGCAGCATAAAAGTTTTCGACCGCAAAAATGCAATTGGTAATTTTCAGTAATTCAATACACCAATATCTACATGGAATATTAACAGCAAATATGCAAGCAATAAAATGTGTAAGGGAAATTGTGATGCAAATATCTGTGTACATACATATGTAGATATCTATTTTTTCAATACTGGCATACTTCATTGAATGAATAATCGAGGTAATGAAGCAATTAATGAATAGCAACCGCAAAGTTAACCGCATTATGGTTGGCGCAGTGCATATTTCGTGGATTTAAAATCGGAATTGCAACGCATACATATCTACATATGTCCCGTTATCTGCTGCAGTCCTTAAAAATACGCAAAGTTGCCAGCCAGCCAGCCAGCCTAGCCTGCCTGCCTGCGGCGACCCACAGCTTGCTTGCCATGCTGCGTCATCGCGCTCATAAACAGCTGGCACAAAACTCATTTATTTGAGAAATTGCGCTCTATTGTCTGGCTATTGTTTTTTTGCTATAGCTTTGTTTTTCATGCGTTATTAGAGCACACAATGCACGCACATTTAGAACAACGCAACAACTATATAAAAACAACTGCAATAACCATAACCATAACAGTTTTTGGCTAAATCGCACGATAACGAAATCGAATTGCAGCCAAAATACTTGTGTGTACATATGTATCTGTCTACGCGCTTCCAGTTAAATACCGAGCATTGCAACGTTCAGCCAGTGCTAGCAATTTCGCAATAGCAATTGTAACAAAAATCCACAATAGAATGTTTGGCACATTGCAGCACATCCTACCCACGGACCGACCGGCCAACCGACCGACCAACCAACTACGTGGTATGCAGCACACTTGCCACACGCGGCGTGCGTTAAATTCGCAAAATTGAATGAGCAACCGTCGACCCTAAATAAGAGCGCCCGTAGAGGCCAACAAGCACGGTGCAAACGATGGAAGAGACAGCAGCAGCAGGCAGCTGAAGTGGGAATATAGCGAGGTGTGCAATGCAGCAAGATTTATTTTCTACAGCAAAGCGTAATAAAGTGGCGCGGCACGGTGCTGCACCACGTTGCACAAAAGCTTCGTTCGTAAATACAGGCTGTGGCAACTCGACGCGAAAGTTAAGTACACAAAACGTTTGTGTGCAATGGCAAAATTGTACATATATGTATGAATGTATGTTGTTGTCGCTTAGCTCAGGTGCATTTGTATGAATGTATATACCTATGTGTAGAAGGTTTTTAGCGCTTAAATGCTATCGGTGCGTGGCTGTCGAAAATTAAATTTCAGCGCCATTTCGAGTTGCAGCCGATAAAAGAAAATACGTATGTATGCATGTACGTGAAAGTGTCTATCTAAATACATACATACATTTAACGGTTTAAAACACAGTGGTCTGCTATAAAATACATGCACTACAATTTTTAATTAAATAATAGCATCGGAGTGGCTGGACTGAAAGCTCACTTTGAATAGATTTAAGGCCATAAAGATGTCCGCTTCCTAAAAATACGACAATTTACATTTAATTTTCGCCCCCTGTTTAAGTGCAATACTAAAAGCAAGAGATATTTTTATGTGCTACGTATGTAAGTATGCATACCTTTAAGTATGATGTTGACTGAGTCGAAGTAGGTACCTCGACGAGTAAACGCAATTACAACAATTATAACGTCCCATTAACTTCCGGTTTAGCTTCCTTAAAATTAAGTATTTAAGTCTCAACAAGAGTGGGGGTAAAGTTGTGACCCATACGAACTTAATAAAAATAATAAGATTTTAAATTTTACCCTTCCTTCTCTAAATTTTCACAATCTGGTTTATCCGCAAAGAGTTAAATACCTGAGAGTCATATTTTGTTTGTCGGTAGTAACCCGACACGGCTATGAGCCTACATACCGTCATTTGTTTTAATAAGTTATAAGCCTATAGGTAAACGAATAAAGCGAAGCAGATTACTGGGTGTTAAAGAGCTCAGCGCTTCGTCCCTCAACGCATTGCTGCTAAAAGTTTCGTACATAATTCCTGCAAAGCCGGGTACCGCACGAAATGTGTTCCGCCATCTCATTTTCTCAAGCAAGTGTGGGGAAATGAGGTGGTCTTGTATGTTGATCACAATCAGGTGTTTGTGCACTAGAGGTGATCAGTGTCAGCAATCCCACAAGTTTGCTGCCGGTCTTTCTTCTCGATGAAAAGAAATACCTAGCTCGACTTTAAGAGACTGACGGTCTTGCCGGCTGCATTTCCTCGGTGATCCCCAGTCTTTTATGAGCAAAATATTAACCTAGTTTCCTACGGCGGTTTTGATAGCCAAAGCTAAAAATGCTATAACTAGCTGTGGATCAAGGATACCCCTTTTAGCCCAATGATCAGATTTTTCTTCACCAGTTATTCCTGAGTGATCGGGCAACCAAAGTAAAGCTAGTTTGTTATGCCCTCTAAAGCAATTCAGTCGAGATTTCCACATTCGAAGAAGTTTGCAAGTAGTTAGAGAGCTGTCCAATACAGCAATAAGGGAAGCTTGGTTGTCGCTACAGATACATAAGTTCTAACCTCTCCACCTATTTTTCCACCAAAAATGTGTCGGCTTTGAATACCGAAGCATATTCCCCAAGACTCCAGATCCCGACTTTATGTAAGTTTGGGGATTATCTGTAAAGATTATACAATATAACATGCTTTCTACAAAGCTCAACTGGCTGAGGATCGGGTGAAAAGGCAGTGATCTCTACTAGTGTAAGCAATTTCTAGGCGGGAGTTAGGTATGTGGCCCCAGTCTCATTTCATGGATGTGCAACTTGGTGATCCGTCCGATTATTGAATATGACTCTACGGGAAAAATTTTGGTAGGAGGTCTCCTTCAGGGAGGGATTATTATGCATCTGAATTTCCTAATTCTACGGACGGCCCAAAAACGGCTTGGGATGTGGAAGTGGAAATCTCATCGAGCGGCCTTCAAATAAGAATGACTATGTGGCGAAAGAGGTGCTTATGACTCTGAAAAGTTTTAATGGCAAGATTTCTCGGCACTTACTAAGTCGTCCACTTTAGGGGTCTCCTTGATTCTATCCAAGCTGGCTAGGTAGGACTTGTCTAAACTATCTACTATATGCACTGTGCCTTGGGTATAAAGGGCTCACATGCATACGTTCTGTTTCTGGAAATCGTTTCAACTTATTCCAGGTCAATCCGCACTGCGTTATCCATATATTCGACTAATATTTTCAACAACTTACGAGACCTACACTCATTAGTTTCCATTCCACAGCACATGAGAGTACATTAGCATTAAAAAGCTTAACCCTCAACACAAATAGTTGTTTCGAAATTATATGTAAATCTTACCGAACACTGCCGCGAGGCGTAAAGTTCTGCGCCACCTTTTGTTTGTAAGGGACACGGCACCTACTAGGACGGTAGACGACAGGCTTCTTCGGTGTAAGGCATCCCTTTTAAAAGTCTTCTCGATCGATCGATGCCACTGCATTTACGAGTATATGTAATATTCTTACTTAAAAAGACTTTTCTTCAACAAAAGGCCACGTTAAATCCTCCTAGATTTCGAGAAAACTTCAAAAAACCGTTTTTTATTGCCGATTTTCGCTATTTTTTTTCGGTTTTTTGAAGTTGTCTCGAAACCTAGGAGGTATATTGGCCAAAGTGACTTCAAATTCGGATTCTGCAGGTGGAAATACATAACCACAGTTAGGTCCGGTCAAATGCAAATCATCATTTTTTTTTTGTGTGCTGTTGTAATTAACTAAAATAAATTAAAATAAATTCAATTCAATTAAACTAAATTAAGGTAAATTAATATAAATTAAATTAAATTAAATAACACAAGATACAAAAAATAAAATAAAATAAAA
>NW_023458556.1:19781158-19803624 GCF_013731165.1 Rhagoletis pomonella
TTTAATTAAATTAAATAACACAAGATAAAAAATAAAATAAAATAAAAATAAAAATAAAATAAAATAAAATAAAATAAAATAAAATAAAATAAAATAAAATAAAATAAAATAAAATAAAATAAAATAAAATAAAATAAAATAAAAAAAAATAAAAAAAAATAAAATAAAATAAAATAAAATAAAATAAAATAAAATAAAATAAAATAAAATAAAATAAAATAAAATAAAATAAAATAAAAAATAAAATAAAATAACATAAAATTAAATAACATGATATGATATGAGATGAAATAAAATGAAATTAAATGAAATAAAAAAAAATAAAATGAAAAAATTAATAAAAAAAAATTAAATTAAATTAAATCAAATTAGAAAAAATTAAATTAAATAATATAATATAATTATTAACTTCAGTTTTAAATCGAAGAATTATTTTATTTAAAAAATGTGGTTGCAAATGTTTGTATACCCACACATATATGTTTATATGTATGGTTGTAGCGTGTGTGTGCATAGTCAATTCCTTTGTTTTCGTTCACATTGAAAGGCAACCAAAAGCCGCGGGAATACGCAAAAGAACTGAATTGCGGTGCTTTTATATCGAGAGTGTGCACATCCGGTCGGCAAGCCGAGCAAAACAAGCGCCTGAGAACGCACGCGTCGTATTTGCAAAACTCATAAATATATGTATGCACTTACATACCAATATATGTGCAGATGTATTTATACATATGTATATAGCGTTCCTTCCTTTGCAACGTATACCCCTGAATAGCATACAGCGGAAACGGAAATCGATAGATATACCCGTACATTCGTTCAGTTCAGTTCGTTGGTCTACCACAGAATTGCACAGTAGCAATACCACATTCCCCACATTTCAGCTTTCACACACTAGTGCTTTTCTTACATTACATAAATTCCTACATCCACACAGACACACACACACACTCAGTGGAGTTAACAGGCAAACACTTTCCCAATTTTACTTCCTCTTTAACTGCCAATTTCTCAATTTTTTTTCTTACTACCACATCCGTTGCGTGCTTTTAGGCTGTGTAGCCTTGAAATTCGTATTTTTCTACTATTAGTTTACAGTCTTCCGTTTACCCTTGCGCACTCTTGGTGAGTTAAAATCGACCACAATCACCGGAAGTGAAAATCACTCGAATGTGAATATGTATATATGTACATATGTAATTATTTAAATGCATCTGGCTTTATGTAACCACTTCCAATATTTAGATAGAAGAGATATGTACCATATGTATCCGCATACCATTTCTCTTACAATATTACAAATTTGTTAAAGATGCAAAACCGGTTGGCCAACAAATCAGTTGTAATTTAAATGTTATTGTTTAAATGTGCTTTTCAGATGGTTTCAAATTAAATTTTCAATCGGAGAATATGTACACATTTGTAAAAGTCTCTAAAAAATTTAGTTAAAAAAAATCAACAACAAAAAATAGCTTTTTTATATATTTTTTTTAATTGAGTTTAAATGTTATTCCTCTGGAATAACATAGGCATAGGTTTTTTGTTTTAATTTTATAGAGACTTTTACGTTGGTGGCATGAAGTATTTTCCGAAGAATAATTTTCTAGAATATATTAATCCTCTATCAAACTTCCAAATGTGTTTTTGCGGGGTTTCTTGAAGTACGGGTCAAAACGACCCTTTCTGACGGGAGCTAATGGGTTAGAATCTCTTACGAAAATATTTTTCATGATATTTTACTATATACGTATGTCTTAAACTTTAATTTCGCTTAGACAATTATTTTAGTAATTTTTTCCACTTTTTGAAAACTACTTAGGCCGAGACATGAAAACTTTAGTACGCCTTAAAATAAAAATACGAGCTAACTTTGGCAAATTCATCGAGTGTTTTACTACTGGATGGGTATGCTTTCAGAAAATGTTAACAAAGTCCGGGCTGGTTTCGGCTGTCGCAGAGTGTAATAAAATGAAACTATTCGTAATTTTTCGGATTGTTCTCCAGATTTTCCTCTGAATATTTGCCGTTTTTTTCTGGACTTCTCGTACGAACCCATGTTTTTAATTTTTCGGAATTTGTATGGAGCCTCTCAGAAATATTTAACAATTTTCACCTTTTGGGATTTTCGAGAAGTCTGACATCCAAAAGCACAATTATGGAGAAATCTCCAGAAGAGAAGATGCAGCAAATCGCCCAGTCGAACACGACAGAACCGACTGTTTCGAAAAACTAGAGCATTCCGCTTATTCGATACCAAAAAAATAGGCCGATCATAATATCATCCTTACAGTCCAACAGAGAATCATTGTTGACAAAACGTGCTATTTTGGACCAAATATACAACTGAGACGTAAAGTCCCATCGCGTCGTATAAAACCGCGCTCTATAAGTTACTCATTACGCAGACAATGGACCGAAAATACCGATAGCCGATAGGTTGATCATGTCGTACGAATAAACACAAACGCTGCCAGACGAATAGTATTCGAAGCCCAAATGCTTCTTTACTCGGCGAAGAGACCAGTCTGTCTGTTTATACTCTGGGTTCTCTGTGTTCCGATATTATCAGGGCATTAGTCCCATTCCAGTGCGTTAAAACGAGGTGGAAAAACCTGTCCGAGTCGGCAGAGTGCAGTTGTAGGGCCGGCACGCAGGACTGCGTTAATCTAAATATTTGCGGAGTGTATAATGTACTCAGACATAGGGAATATTGGGGGTGTGGATATTAGCTTTACTGACGAACGGTGGGATATGTTCAGAGTAGTCTCTCTTTAGTCGGTTTGTTGAGTGTATTTGCGTGGAAGGAATAGCAATATAGACGTTCCATTGAACATCTCAGTGAATGCATTTCTGTAACTACCAAACTGCTTATTCGATATGTCAGCTGCAGCCATCTATTTATGATACCTATACATGCGTACCACAAGAATGGCAAGCTAACAATAAGAAACCCATAAACTCGCGTTGCAAATATGTACAAACAAACTTACGCCAGGAATGCTCACTAAAATCGCAACACTATCGACTTTCGAGACTAAACGGTTCAAAACTACTAGTTAAATTGCCAGTTGATTTTGCTGCCAGCGTTGCATGCTGCTGATAATAGTGTGGCAATGTTATTGCTTGGCCTCTTTTACCTCACTGTCTAGTGGAGTGCAAGTGGCACTTGCAGCAACCTCAGTGTTGCAACCAATAATTGCGCAAATGTGTGCAATAAGCGCATTAGGGCTAGTGGCTAGTAGGCATAGAAGCCATTGTACATACATACATATGTACGTGGATGAAGATGCAGGCTGCATAAAATTTCGATACAACGAAGTTGTCTAATATATATGCACATACATACATACACGTATCAATGAATGTTGTTGCTATGAAAGTTAGGCAGCAATTTTGTGTACTACATAGCGGTAATGGTTTTTGTATTGGTATTTCCAGTATACATATAGCACAGATGCGGCTTCGAGTGGCTTAACTGAAAATGCTAATTTTGCAATTTCACATTAATTTTCACATTTTCCCGAAATTCAAAAGGGAAAAATGCCAAACCAACTGAAATTGGCAAAGTAGGAAAATCTGAAAATAGGAAATGAAATGTTTGTAACACCGCAACGGATGTTGACAAAATTAATGCTTACGCGAGCGCACCAAATTACGTTAGCTGACAAACGCACGCCGTTACATAAATTGCCACTTCAACGACCAACCGTCTGTCCACTTCCGCTGGCACTAAATCCATCCCCTCTATTGAAAATGTTCAACAAGACGTTGATTGAGGGGAGTGCAGCTGCCAAGGGTGGACGACAGATAGGAAGAGCAAGAAAAAAAAATTATTGCAATTAACTGTGCTTCATTAATTTGCATCATGTGGCACATAGCAATGTGTGTATGTATGTATGCATGCATGCAAGCTGTGAGTGGCAAAGCAAAGCTTAGTTAGAGATGGAGCCGGCCGCAAGGGATGCAACGGATTACATAAAACGAAATGCGGCGATTTAATACAGCTTGATTTATGCTGAGGGATGCAGGCATTTTTGGCGATCAAAAGCGGTTGGCGTAAGAGGAAAATTATACAGTGCTGCTCGAAATTGTTCATAGTTTTGTATTCTAATTTATTTTCGGTAACTTTTTATAGAAATGTAGTTAAAACTACACCAAAACAATAAAAATAAAATCCTTAAACTTTATGCAAAACTCTGGAAAATTCAATAAATTTTTCATACTAATTTGCAACTTTCTATTCAGATTTTTTAGAGAAATTCTAAGTACGTAAGTACATAGTTTTATATCCCATTAAATTTTAGTGTAAGTTTGAAGTTGCCAGAAAATCGCGTTGATTTTTGGCAATTTTTTTTTAGTGGAAGGTGTTGCTCATTTTCCGCATACAAAAAATAATTGCCGAACATACTGATTGGAAAGTTGCAAGTTAATATGCAAGTTTATGGAGTTTTGCACAAAATTTATAGATTTCATTATTATATGTTTTGATGTAGTATGTACTATGTTTTTATAAAAAATTATCGAAAATAAATTATAATAAAAAACTTTGCATATTTATATTGCGAAAAATTCACTCTGCCAATGCTTTTGTTTGTCAAACAGTTTGTTCGTTAAACAGTTTTATTAAATTTTTTTCTTTTGCAGCGCTGCCTGCAGCACTCAAAAAATAGAAGAATTCATATAAAATTCAGTATGCAGCTCTTAAGAAAAAAATGCTCGTACTTTTATTTCTTTAAGAAAATTTACAACAGCAGCAAAGTACCTTTTCAAGGAGCAGAAAAAAATTAAAGCATGTCTTGTGATTTGTCTTGAGAACTGCAGACTAGTCACCGACAAGTTCCAAAATACTGTATCATGAACACCTGGGCCCTGTTCCTATCTGTGCTGTGCGTCTTGATTTTGTTGCACAAATGGAAGGACTTACCGTTTTACGACGCCTTCGAACAGCAAGTGGATATTTATGAAGAAGCTTTTTCATGGCACAAATACACTCGTTGACTTAGCATTGCCTGCCGAGTGATGATCGCTAATTTAGATATTGTTCGGATCAGGGATTGAACCTAGATCCTACATAGTGGTAGTACGCACCTCTAACCACTCGGTCAAAGCGATCACATCAAGTTTTGCATTTATTTCTAGCACTGGAATGTCATATAAAAAATATATAAAACAATAAATTTGACAATTTTCGCACAATTTTGCCTACTTCTGTTTTTCTAAACCAAAACACATATATGTACATACATACATATGTATATGCAAAAGTTTGCACTTGAGTTAGTCTGTCATTGCACGTTTTGGGGGCCACATTTATTATTATTTCCGTTGACGTTTGTAGCTACATAAATACCAACATACATACATACATTCATATGCACATTCACTGTTATTGGTAGAGGTCGATCTGTTGGCAGCAGTGTCATCAATTTTGCCACTACCACCGCTGCGCCATGTGTCATGCTGTTGACATTGATGATGCGTACGCAGCGCGCTTAGTGTTGACGGGCGTTTCATGAGTGCCTTTGGAGCAGCGAGCGCAAGCGAGCAACATACTCATACCCATACCCATACCATTCCTAAGTGAGTTTACAAATGGGTGTAAGTGAGTGGGTGTACTCAACATAGACGTGAGTGTGTGATCTCGCGGGGGTCTACGCGCCTTGAATTATGCAGCAAAATAGGCTCACAAATAAATTTCGCATTGATTAATGTTATGCATTGACAGCACCTATTAAAATGGATAATACGCACGACTCATCAGTTTATACATACATACATACATATGTACATATAGTATACCACACGCTGTGCCCGCGCAGCAGCTCTTCCGCTAAGCAGCAACCGTCAGTCAGCGCTTGTGTTGACAGGGTAATAAAATTATATGGTTGCTGCATGCAAATTGCCGCATTACATTAGATTGAATGTGCAACGGTAAATATGCAAGCAAATAAGTTTGTATGTGTATAATGCATACTCGCGTACATAGTTAGTATGGGTCTTGATAAATTCATATGATTTTTGCATCAAATTAATTTTGTATGTATGTATGTATGTATGTACGTATGTAGGTTAGTATTTATTTGTGTCACGCACTAAATGAATATTTCTGCATTACTCGCTGATGTTAATGTGCATTCCGTGCATAGCGTTAGTATGCTGATGGCTGCCAATGACAAGTAATTAATCCAGCGAAAAATATTGACGTTCATTATTTGGTGTTTCTGCGCTTGATTTCTGTACTAACACACATACAAACATGCATATACGTGTACTAGTTTACGGCTAAACTGTGCATATTTGCATATATTTTTATTTGCACGTTAGCAACACATTATCCCACATGTTTTTAATGCATTAAGTGCACTCGCAAAAATCAGTCAAATTTGAACAACAAAAATAATAATTTTGTGGCGCTAACTTTTTTGCTAGGTGTCTGGCCGAGTTCTCCTCCAATGTTTGTGTGCGTCTTGATGTTGTAACACAAATGTAGGGACTTATAGTTTGACTCTGTCTCCGAAAATCAAATGGATTTTATGAGTAGCTTTTCAGTAGCGGATGTGTGCCATTGCTTGTCGTGGGGTGACCGCTGTTAAAAAAAAAAAACACTTTCTAATTAAGATGTTGCTCTGACCAGGGGGATCGAACCCAGATCCGACGGAGTGGTAGTACGCAACTGTAACCAGGCACAACGAATATGTACTAAAATTTCGAACAAGCATGACATACATATTGACATACATATGTATATACACTAGCAGACCCAGCGAACTTCCTCCCGCCCAAAATTTATTTTTTTATCCAAATATTTGGTACAAAGTTTTCACCACAATTCACGTTAACATTTGGTTTTGTTGTCGTCAGAAAGCATATCCTCCATTGCCGTTTTAAATAACCTAACGAAAGTGTTATGTCCGTGAAGAAGTTCTTGCAGAATCTGTATAGAAAAGGTGGTGGCAATTTCAAAATGAGAGAACATCATTTGGTCCACAAAAATCCAATATACATAGACTTATTTCAGACGAAATACCATAAATGTCTTACAATTGAATTTGTAAGCATTCAGAATTGTCTTTATTTTGTTTAGTCGCCGTAAAGCAAGGACCGCAATGGTTACAGTGTTCACTTTAACGGTTCTAATTTGATTTTGATTCCTCGTGTCTCCGAATGACTTCACTTTACGATTTTTAGCAAAAACTCCTCGACTCCAGAGCCACCTGGAGAGCCATTTTTCTCGCATAAATATTTCCCTTCACGTTATCAATACATATTTTGAATATTAGCCAGATCAGATCATAAATACGATTTTTAATAACTTGACTCCAGCGGCACTTGGCGTTTTAAGTTGTTAATCTAAACTATACAGGGACTTTAGGACAAAAATTTCATTAAAATCATTTCGGTCGTTTAGGAGGGGTTCACTCGAAAACACACGTACCGAAGAATTATATATGTATTTATAGATAGTATCTTTGAGAGGCGCCACGCCCTTTTTACCAATAGCCCCCAATTTTCTCCAAGAGTATGGGTTTGATTTCAAAACCTTCATAAAAAGTTCCAGGACCCTACCCCAAATGCTTCCAGAGATATGCAATGACTATAACCAACAAATCCTTTTTCAAAAAAAATCGGTACAGCCGTTCGCGATATCACTTCTTACAAAAAGGTGGCACTTCTCTTAATATAATTCGTATAGATAATAAGTATCGATAAATAGCCAATATCCGCTTGCTTTGCGGCACCTTAAAATATTTCGAACCGTAAAACAATCACTCATTTCTATTCTACATAATAGATCGGTCCCTGGTCCACCTATAAGAAAAAAAGTATCCTATATGTTAATCCAAGCAGTAAGCTGCCTGCGCGCCAAATAAAAATTTCGCCGTACACCTCTTAGTCTAAAGTATTTTTGCAGGGCAATTTCGAAAGAAAAATCTGCCCGAACACGGGGTTAGCCCCTATTTACATTTTACATCAAATGTTCTTGTCTCGAGGAGAAGATTTGTTCGTCAAACTTCATTAAACTCAAGTGCCCTGTTCTACTACGTAATGTATTACCCTAATGTCAGCAAATTGAAATTCACCAAAAATGATTAACTTTTGCTAAGGAAGTAAATATTTTAATTATTCCAGTAGATCAATTAAAAAAAAAAAATTGTTTTGCCGAATGTAGGTGATCCCTTGGTTCGATTAAAAAGAAATTTGTGTGTGCACAGTTGCACTCTACCCGATTATGTAGATTTCTTGATTCAAGAAGGCACTCCAAACAATTTTTTGTCGATTGGCGTGCGACCAAATATTTTTTAACACCACTGTTAGGTTAGAAAAAACGTTCGAATCTCAAGTTTCATACAAAATAACATTTCTTCTAAATATTATATCTATTGCCGGATATCTTATTCAGTTTAAGTGGCCTATTCAAGTACCGTTACTTCTAATTAAGTGGTTAGAAATGTGAAATTTGTAGTAGCTGCAAGTCTAAGTCTGACATCAAGTGTTACCTTTGCGGCACATTGCTTAGCAAAGCTTCCCGAAAAATACTTTGTCCAGTATGCAATGACAAAAATTATCGACTAAATATATAAATAATATTGCCCAAGAAGCCACTCAGAAGAGCTTAGCCTGACCTATCACTACAAATCAAAATGTGCTGAGAGTCATAAGGCTCTTTTAAATACTAGGGTACACTTGCTTGGAAAATAGTAGGTTACCCTTACCAGTTGTGGAATCATCTGTGTACCAGCTTTGGGTACAAGACGGAAAGACATTTTCTGGAACTGTTCGATTCCAGGCTGCCTTTCGGACTGGTGCAATCTCAGATCTTTTCTGAAAACTCGCGCTCTGGCCAGATAAATTCACTTTTAAGATAGGGATTTTTGCCTATCTGCGTGATGTAACTTTTCCTTTACCCTGTGACCTCTCTTACCGTGCTGCAAAGGGGCTAAATCTCAATTACCCTGTTGCTATGAGCCTGCCGTGTATGCACTCCAGAATATAGAAGTTGCCTTCCCTTGATAACCCGGTAAGTTTTCTACACAAAAAGCTCTAGCAGCTTTATTGGAAGCTTACTGTGTGCTTTTCTTCCAAAACAGTTTGGAGTCAAAGGAAATTCACTCGCTTCCCACTTCTCACACTGTGATATGTAATGAGTATTATTTCATAAAAATTCGCATACATATATCCCAGGATGATTGCTTCTTGGTCGCGCAGCAAGTTCACAAATTCCCAATCTCACTATGCGAGTTTTAATATCACTTAAAGTTAAACTTTACCCAATTCAGAAAATTCAAATTTCTTGCAATTCAATAAAAGCGAAATCTAAAGCTGCTGCGGAAATGCCATCAATGTTGTTGCCAGAGTTCGAGCATATTTTCAAATTAAAAAAAAAATGCTTGCCTCCCCTTTGTTTTATTTACTCATATTAATGCATGACTTGATTACACCAACCACAAATTACTTGTTTGTTATTCAGCGCAGGCGCAAATGCACATTTACCTGAACACATTTTACACAACTTCTATTTATTAAAAGAGCATAGATACAAATTTAAACATTAACATAAGTTTGCATTTGCATTTTTGTATCGACATGCTATGCAGAGGTGAATGTATGCACATTGCCCACAGCAACAACAACAACAACAACAGCTACTACTACTACAGCAACGAAATGAACATGGCGCCGTTTATACTGCTGTTTGTTGCTGCTGTTGCTACT
Organism: Rhagoletis pomonella; assembly: GCF_013731165.1. Taxonomy (NCBI): domain Eukaryota; kingdom Metazoa; phylum Arthropoda; class Insecta; order Diptera; family Tephritidae; genus Rhagoletis; species Rhagoletis pomonella. The sequence continues at coordinate 19,790,873 of NW_023458556.1, forward strand.
GTTGGTTTGCCATTATTGCACTCGTGCCACACATTTGCTTAATAGTATGTCTCACAGAGCCAGGGCTCATTCACATTTCTAGAAGCATTGATGTGTGGCGGGGATGTTGTAGAAATTTACAAATACATACAAATTGCAGACAATTTTATTTGCATGCGAGTGTTATAGGCACCCTGTAGGAAAGCCCACTATGTATTTAGTTCCGAACTAAATCCGATTAGAAGCAGTAGTTGTACGGCTCAAGGGTGGGACTTAGCCTTACATATTTGAAAGTGGAGAAGAACTCTCACGGATTTCTATTAGCAGTCCTTGAAACTTCGTCATTGACTCGCGGCATTTCGTCGATCGAGTAGTGGTTAGCCTTCAAAATTAAGCAGTATAAGAAAGAACCACTTTTATTCTATCAAAGTGTGCAACTTCGCCTCAGCTAGTGCCTTTAAAATTGTAACGGCTTCGCCATAATTATTTCTACAACTCCAACGCCTTATGAACTAGGAGCAAATTGGTAAGCTCTGCATCATCGTTGGACAACTGCGAAATAATTCGGCTCTGCAGCATTTTTTTTAAATAATAGTGAAGCCGTTCGAAATTCGAATATTTATGCGATGCACAGTGGTCCATGTTTCATGCGAAAAAAACTATTTTGAAAAATTTTGGCATGTTCTAACCGTTATGTGATTTTTTATTGAAACTTGGGGTTTTGCGCCATAATTCGCAAACGCTTTTAAAGATCAAAGTGGGCTTTCATGCTGTTTAAGCGACTTATGCATTTCCCGCATAAACAAAGAACAGCGAACACACACACGCACTTGTATATTGCACTCCCGCCCAAAACCCAGTGCAGCGAATAAACATACGCACTTGTGCTTAAAAATAATTCGTTCGTTCTTCATTGGGTATGCATTTTTTAATGCACTTCTCAACTGCCGCAGAACAAAACCTACTAAAGTAGTTAATTGCTGGCACTCCAAATCAGGCTCAACAAACTTGCTTGATGCATCACAACTCTCTCGGAGTTGTCTCACGGGGCTCTGTCTTGCTTTCGGCATACATAGGTGGTACAAGAGCTACCATTGGCCACAGCGCCTACCCAATTTTTGAACTTAAATAAATAACCGGTGCTCAACACTCCGCTTGACGCACACCCCCAAAAACTCTTACAGAGTTTAAGCGGCAAAGCCACAGCGCTACAAGCCGTAGGGACTCTGCATGACTTACAACCATGCAGAGGTGGTAACTGATGGTTATCATTGGCTTCGACGGCTACCCAAAACATTTTTGCTTTAAAAAATTTTTATGCAAATACATTCATCCTGGTCCTGCCCTCACACTGAGTTAGTCACATGCTAACTCAGCTAAGCGCTGTTCAAGCTAATGGGTCGACACATATCGGGTAGTGCCCTTCCGCGACTGAGTTAGAGGCGTTCCCACACTGGCGGATTGTAGGGTTAATGATCTAACGAAAAAAGCTGCGCATACTTGTGCCAAGAAGAGTGGCGGACATTTTTTTCACTAGGCAAACTTTAACAGTTGTTTCAAATAACAGAAAGTGTATTAAGCAAGTAAAGATTTACTTTATATTTAGCATCATATAATTTATAGAAATCGAATTTCAAAAGTCTTTTTTTTTCAACTAAAAAAGGTTAAATGTGACATAGAATTTAAGATCAGTGATTCTTTAAGCCTAGTAGATGTCATTTCTGGGAAAATTTCCTTTTTTCTAGAGAAATTGACAGCTTAATTGACACCTGTCAAAATTCTTTTTTTTTTTTTTAAGAAACATTTACAGTCCATTTGGCCGGTGTCAACTGCCAAAGAAATAAGTTTAGAGAAGTCAGAAGCTGAATAAGTGGCATTTTGAAAAATATTTTCTTATCTTCAGAGAAATTGGCAGCTGACTCGACAGCTGTCAACTGTCAAACTATAAAGTGTAAAACAAATTCGTATTAATGTTGGCAAAAGTACTATGATCCCACAGTTTTATAACAATCGTAACAGTCCTTCTAATTTTTCTAGTAAAACATGACCTCTCCGATCACTGTGCGATGCTGCTGCTGTGGCCGATCTAAGCGATAGAATAGATCTTTCACACCATCCGTTTCCGAGTTCCCGACATCGAATTCCGAGCCTGAGGCAAACTATATATGAGGAATCATTTTTTCATATCGGAAAAGCTAACACGTATTTGAGGATTTTTTTTTTTCTTTCTTCGGAGATATGATTTGTCAAAGTTCGGATTTTTTCATGATTCTGATTAATCATGTACTTCCTCAAATCGTTGTTTAATTCGAATATGCTCCATCAGAACAGTCAGCTGTAATCGGGCGCGACGGTGTCGCCAAAGTAGACATGTTATATATGCTTATTTCTATTATAAATAAGGCAAAACAAATTTTCGAAAACAGGTTCTGTTAATCGCGAGTGGTTTAAAACTGTATTGTTTTTGATTCGGAAACTAGTGTCACTAGTTGATGATTTCCCTGCTGGGTGCATACATACATATATGTATAAACCAACGCATATGTGTGCGATTGAGACGATATTGTCTGTGTGTGTGTGTTAATTTCGCGAATATGCGCGTGGGTGCACTTTTGCGTGTCGCTTGAAAAATATTTTATATGCAAGCGGTGTACTATATCGCTGAAGCGCACTTGCATTGAAGTTGCATGAATGACTTGCTGCCATGCTACATACATACATATCTGCCACATTGCAACGCCTAGCGGATAGTACATAAATGGCGCATGGTGGATGGGTAAGTGAAGAACGAAGCATAGCATAGCGCAGGGTAACCAACAGCGAACTCAGCTTCAACGCCAGACTGGCGCTCAGAATTAAACGTAATTGGTTGGCATTACTTTTCACTTAAACATGGCCCAGCGGCGACAGCGTAGCAGCATAGCGCTAAGAATTTGCTGCATTGGCCAAAGTGACATTGCGCTTCATAGGGACTGCGCGTCTGCTCTGTATACATATGTATGTATGTGTATGGGTATCTGCGATAGTCAGTTGCGCTATAACTTGTCATCCTCCTCGCCTCAAAATGGACTTAATGCTCTACCACCATTGCTACCATGGCCAGGAGCAGCGGATATTGCACCAGTGCAGTCGAAGTGCAGTGCTGTACGCGTATTGTGTAAGCTGCCGACAGCCGCGGTGTCTTTCACATTGAAGCTGATGATACTTTATCGCTGCTGTTGCTATCATTTCACAGATATATATTTTTTTTTTCCTTCTACACTTTAATTTCAATATTATTTTCAATGTGATATTCGCATGCGGAAAATATTTTTCTCAACGATTTTTACACGCGCACACATTTACTATATGTAGAAGTTCTTTGGTCTTTTGCAGCCTCTCCCTTTCGTTCGCCACATACTTATGTACGTCACTCTGCGCCTTAAAGCTGCACTTTTATGGTTATATCCTCAGCGCCACTGCCACAGCGATAACAGCTACAGACTTTACCAGCTTGGTCCATTCCCTGCAGGAAAAGCTACTAGATTCATCCGCCGTGAAGAAAATAAGTATGTAGTTTTGCTCGCGGCGCTCTAACAGTCACAATGGCCGACTTAGCGAAGCTCTGGCATGCCATTCGACAGATCCGAAACTTCGGCCAGCGGATTTACACATTAATTTACTTGAAACACCTCCAAGCCGATAAGCCGATTCGAACTTGCGATCTCAGAACCAGAAGCTACAGACTTCGCGCGGCGCCACAGCCGACAAATTACTGCATTTCAGTTTTGCTTTGACAATTCAATGACAGATGGCGCTGATCACATATGTACATAAGTTGGTCGAACTAGTTGGCCGCTGCTTTAGCTCATACCAAATACTATAGTGCTATTTTTACTGACTACTTTGGCTCATCACTGCAGGGTTGCTGCTAACTGTAATGACGTTTGTATGTATGTATAAACTATACTTAAGTGTGGCAGCCAAAGTTGTAGTTGTAGTTTCCAGTGGCTTTGTTGGCAGTTCACTGTCAGCAGCCTTAAATGAAATCATTAGTGTTCATATTTAAAGGTTTATGAAAGTTTTATTTCGTCGCCGCCAAGCTGTCGTGCATGTTGCTCATATTTATTTAATATTCATAAGAGTTATACGAGCAGTAAAAAACATTTGGTGTCGACTTTTGAAAGTCAGCACATACATACATACATATGTAAGTACATGCCATGTGCTGTTGTGCATACGTGCACTCACAAATACTACTACATAGTTGAATTCGCCGAGAAAATATGAAAAATTATTTGCATAAATTTAATTGAATGCCATTCTTAAGCGCAGATTTTCTGTAATGAAAGAATGTTGTGAACTTTATTACACGCTTAAATTTATTTACAGTTATAGCTACATATTTGAAGATTAAAGTAGAGGGTATGTGAATTGCTCGCGAATTTGTTGTGTTGCATTTAAGAGTACCTAGTGTTCATAGGAATTTCGAACTTGCAGCTCTATTCTATATCAGTGAAATATTAATTTTTAAATTTGTCAGTTAAAAAAGTACTGTTACCGATACAGAATTGGACTATTAGGGCCGGTCTGGTTATCATTACTTGCCGGTTAAACATCATTATCGACGATTTCGACATCATGCATATAACATGTGATCGATAAAGCAGTCATTGTATCTAACTGGAGCTTCTACCTCCGATTTTTGCTAATCAGACATTGAACAACCGGTCCTTAGTCTGTCTAATCAGCCATGAGTCAGAATACTCAATCCCACCTCAAGAGCTCATTTATTTACATAAAATACTAAGCGGTCCGTTGGAGTTCATCGCGCTAATCAGCCAATTCCGCGTATTGAATACGATACATTGTCCTCTTAAGCCATAAGTGCTGCTGGCGTTCCTTCCTGATTTCAGCAGTTTATTGACCATCAAATTCCATAGAAAGTCGTTTACGTATCCCTGTGTAGGTCCATTGTTCCGAGCTAGATCATCAACCAAGCATGTTGCTTATTTGATTGTGAAATTTAAAATGCATATCCGCTTGAAGCTATGGTTGTACCTTGTTTCGAGTCCTCTTTGAAGGCCATGGTTATATGCCGTAGTATGCCGAATGCAAATTCCCCACTTTTCAAGGGAGGACTTTCCCAATTCGGCCATTATGGCATTGCTCAGTGCTGAATCCATTATTTGCAGTTTGCACTTGAATGAGTAATTCGTGACTTTGGGACGTGATTTAGGCTAGTGCATCTTGCATTCCATCCATATCTAGAGACTTGCCGCCTTAACAAGTTTCACGCATTTGACTAGCCCATCCACGGAATATTGATTAACAGTTTTATAGATTCCTCCTGACGAGTCCATACACAGCCGAACCCTTCAAATATACCTTCCTCAAGCTTCCAGTCTTACTAGAGCTTTCACTATCACTGCAGAAGTTCCACCACAAGCTTCTATCTGCTTTTCTTAGACCTTTGTTATAGATCTTAGGCCTTCTTAGGGGGCCTTACGATTGAGTCGGCAAAGGTGGTTCTGTTGTCCGCTCAAATTTGGGACTAGTGCAGTTGCTGAGTGGATATAAGTATGTCAGTTTCACGGAAGTTGCGGATAGAGCTGGGCGACCTAAGCGTATTTTCAAAAATTTTTCTAAAGTAATTCCTGCCTGTAAATCTGGGGTTTCTGATAAAGATTGGCCTAGTGACCTATTAAAGTATGCGGTGCAGGAAGGATGGTATTTTCAAGTTACTAAGTTGTTTTCTCAATTTTAAGAAAAGAGCTATATTTTACATGTGTATGTACATATGTATATCTAAACATCTTAGAAGTAGTTCATATCAAATTGGATTCAGCACCTTTATCCAAAACACTTTAACATTGGATCAATGAAAATAGGAGGGACTACCCACGTTTATTTATGTCGTTACAGATATGATTTAGGGCATTACCGACTACATGTTTGGCAACAATCACATTGCCTTTTCTCCCTTTTTTCCTCCATCATGACGTTAAATTCCTCCGTTGCAGCATTTTCGCTAGACACCTTAAAGTAGAAAGCTAATAACTCTTCTCTCTTCCTACAACCGCCAAATTGTCATTGCACAGGTATGAATATAGATTTTTCCTCACACGAATTGTTGATCTCGCCCTCCGGTCTGAGACCAAAAAGTACAGAAACCCTTTCAACTGACGCGCGTGCAGTCTCCTCTATTAGTGCCGCCTCTTTGTAGGTGTTTTCCTTCCTACTATCCTCTTCCACAATCCTCTGTTCCAATTCTCATCGATGCGCCGGACGCTCTCGATGTATGTTTCATATCTGATAGCGTCACATGAGATTAAAAGCTTTGAAACATTTATTATGGAACCGACGCCAATAATCTTGACGATAAGTTCATTCTACAGCACACATTTTAATTAGCAGCTCCTCAAGCCAACAATTATAAGATTAGACTCTATCACAGGGCAAATTATTGGATTGGCGCCAAAAGCGCGACTTGCTACATGGCTTTAAGCAACTCCCTTCAGTTATCATGTAACCGTAAGTTGAAGCATATACGAGGCAGAGAGAGTAATTAACATAAACGACACTAACTAAACCTTGGTAAACTTCTCTGTTGTTCTGTGCTATGATCACTAGCCTCATTCCTATGCCGAACTTGAATTCCATGGAGGGCAATTCCAGCCATCACTTCGGACATAGACCAGCTTCTTATCGAAGATGATATTCAAGTCTATATTTTACCTCGTGCACAATAGGCAATGGTGGACCTTTCGCGAAGGAGCTGAAACTTAAGGTTTTCGTGAAATCGCCCGAATTGACTAGCTTCCAACAAATGTCAAGTCGTTCTGCATCAGTTCGTCTAGAACTAGTTTGCGCCCGTATTGCTAATAACAGACTATTTTTGTTGCGGGCCTCTTATCCATAGTAGTACATCGCAAGAGGCGAATAAACACCATCCCTGCTTGGAGCAGATATCTAACATTAACCTCCCGGAGAAACGCACCCAAGCACATGTTTGTTAACTTCGTCGTAGATCTAGAAATCCTCACTTCATCTCCATTTATTTTTACTTTTCATACTCTACTAAGCTAGTATAACAGCTGCTGCTGCTGTTCATTTTACCGATTTCCATCGCCCATTGCTGGCTACACTTTCTCTTAGCTGGCCGACATCTACAACGGACGGCAGGCTTTCCTATGCTCATGTACAGTTAGATGATGATGCCGTTGATCCAAAGTACTAAAAAATGACGAGCAATGTAAGAAAAGTAATGGAAATTGTAGCTGTACTCTGTTGCAACTGTTAAAAGACAATAAATCCTTTAAGATGGCAATCTTTAGTAAGAGCCGCCGTTTGCACACCAAATACTTAGGCTGACAGCGGATGGGAAATGTAGACGTGACAGCGCAAGAATTCTCAACTGGCATGGGGGTGGCTTAAGCTCAACTATGTAACTAGCTAGCGACTAATGCAAACAGACAGCCAGGCAGGCGTGCAACTAACTGCTACGTGATAGCAGAGCACTCGAGCGCTCGGTGTATTCGTACAGGACACTTCCGTCTTACACATTTCTAAGACATTTTCATCATCAACGCTTTGTAAACGTCTGCGAGTGGAGAAACAGTATGTTGCGCTTCAGTGCAGCGGCAGTAAAAACCGTCATGCAAGAGTTGAGCGTCTTACCATTTGTGGCAACAAAATACATACATAGTACTCCTGTCATTTGTTGAAAACTTCTCAACTACATACATATACACCCAATACCAGTTTCGCTTACTTTCCGTCGAGTAAAGCTTTCTACTTGTCATTTCCTGTGTGAGGCGGGCGTCCAGCACTGCACTAAACTGCTTCTTGTTGCCTAACATTGAGTTTGTTTGATTGTTCTGTAGCGGGTGTACATACATACATACATACATACATATTTAGATGGCGTGCCTTCCTATCAACTTCCGTCTGCCCACTTCCGTGTCATGTGTCAGTTAAGCAGCATCGTTCGACATTTTATAACATTTTAGTATATTTACGCTAAATGATTTTGTTTCTCGCTTCCGTTACTTTTATGCCTTTTTCCAGCATTTATTGCCATTTTAATACAATGTTGAAGCAAAAAAAAAAAAAAAAAAAAACAGAAAACGAAAACAATAAAGTATGTTTTTATGACTAAGCTTTGCGGCTGGCTCGTGCGCGCAATGAGACATTGATGACAGTAATGATATGCTGTGCGCTTCGGTGCCTCAGAGGCTTGAAGTAGCGGTACATATAAGTATAGACATAAATACGTATGTACGTATAACTGGTAGCATATAGCGCTCAGAATTGTAAAGGTCATCTGGGCGATAAGGGCTCAAATTGCATTTTTATTGCCAATTTTTATCCACTTGGCATAAATTTTAAATTTTTCGAGTTGAATTTGTTTTATCCCCTTGTAAATTATATTTAAAATTTCTGCTTGCTTTTATTGCTATTTTAAGATTTCATAATTACCTTAGAGTCGGATAGAGAGACTAGAAGTGATTTGTGTGTCATAAAAGTTATATGACAAAGCTTTCTTTAATAGACTTTTAATTTTATCATGCAAGAGATAGAAGTCCCCGAGCCGATTTAAGCACAAAGTCTTGACCAATAAAAGTCATAAAGAAGCAACGTTTTTCTTCTTGGAAAGAGGTTTTTAAGTTCGCTTGTGATACCTCTATAAAAGCATTATTAATAATACTTTATCTTTCAAATTAACTTTTTAGGGTTTTAGGGAGATTCAGCTGGTTATAAAAAATATCGGGAGAGTTTGGTTCGTAAATATATATGTACATACAAGTTACCGTAGCTTTTTCAAGGCGAATTAAAATATTGATTTATCAACTTTTAGGATTTATGTTTACCATCAACTAGTTATAAAAAATTAAAAAAAAAAATAATTAATCGAAAGAAAAAGAATTTGTCTTCTGAAACTCTCAGAACATTGCGGAAAGGATATGTTCAGGCACTTAAGTGTCCGCTGCATGACGAGGGTGGTTGAGGACAACCCTACCGGCTGCTATGGAAAAATATTGTAAATATTATAACAAAGTCTGCGACAGGGGAATTTTTTACAGGAGGACTACACGGCTATGCGCCTCAGTTAGGTTAGAGAGTTTCACACCAATAGGAGAAGAAGGGCGGCGAGAGGGCAACGAAAGCTTCGGAAAAAAATCTTTAGCATTCTTTATATTAATGAGGTTATGCAAAATTGCGAAAATCATGTGCAAACCGATGAAGTATTTATACGCGATTCGTACTGGCGTTGTCGCAAAAATACTACGGAATAATCATGGATACCCTGTAGTCAAATGAACTAGTGTTGTAAACTACCTCACAACTAGTATGAACCGCATGCCCAACTAGTCAGCCAACTATCTTTTTTTGAAACCACGCTTTGGGAGTTGAGTGGCATCTGAAATAATGCTCAACCAGCTTGACGCATCACCCAAAAACTCATCTGGGATATTCTCAGCGGCAAAAGCCAAAGCGCTGGCACAAACTGTCGGCGCTCTGTAAGACTTCCAGCAAAAATATATGTAGATACCATTGCCCCAGCTGTCTACTCAAATTATGCTCAGAGGCTTTAAAATGTCTAATTTTGATTATTTTTAGTATTAAATAATTTTTAGAACTTCATACAGCGTAGATACATACCATGATATAAATATTTAAAGGTAGAGGGTATTGAATATAAGCCCTCGATTATGTAAGTATGTATGTAAATTTGTATTACATACATATGTACATTGTGCACGCGTGCCTACTGATTAAAATATATTCATTTTGCTTTTATTTTCATTTGAATTCATTTATGTAGTTAAGCCGCTTATATCCAATAAAAAGCATTCAACTTTTGTCTGTTTTATTAAGGACTTAAAATATTTCGCTTTTAACCCGCATTTATATGTAGAAATACTTTATTAATTAATTTTTTTTTTACATTCCATTTTTTGAAAAATATTTTCTAGACAACTGCTTTGTTTACAAATGAATGCACGCAAGCGCCGAAATAAGCCACATAGGAAGCACTAAGCTGCGCTGAGAGGCGTGTTTTATTCACTCAAAAATATTTCGGCTTATGTGTTGTTTTTTTTTTGCTCACGGCGAGGGATAAAAATAGAATTTCCACGAGTTTTTTTTTTTATTTTTTGAAAATATGGAAATGTTTTTAATATTCTACTGACACTGGTTGTTGACAGTAGTCGATCATTCGCCATACATGAAACGATTTTTAGACATTTATGTAGTTGATGTATTTACAGTTTTGTCACGTTTCATTGTTTGCGACAATATTTTTTAAAGCCCTTTAAAAAATCATAATCAAAAAAAAAAATGGCGGCATGACAATACGCTGATTGAGCTCGCGTGCAGATGGGATACCACAAACTTATGTGGTTAGAAAATCAATAGGTGGACAGGTGGATGAGATGAGGCAGTGCCATTATATTATATTGTCTATGTAGTGCGATTTTTTTATACTGTTTTATAACGCTTAGTTATTCAATATGCATCGTTCGTAAGTTTTTAGAACAACAGGATGCACAAACATATCCTTAAAAAAAACAATACCAAAAAGTCAACGCTGCGTGTTTTATGCCAAAAGTGCGTGCTCACAATGTGTTCTTGTATATTTGGTGAAAACATAAAGAAAATCAAATAGGACAAACTAGTTTTTAAGTAGTTTTTTCTTATCAAATTTACGCTCGAAGCAATATTTTATTACCTTAAAAGTTCCGAAGTAAATTTTTCAACTCGGAACCAGCTGGCGGTAGCAGATGAAGAGGAAGGCCCCCACTGCGATGGGAAGACCAAGTGGAGAAGGACTTGATTTCACTTGGCAATTCCAATTGGCGGCAGTTGGCAGAGAAGAGAAACGACTGGCGTGCTTTGTTGAACTCGGCCAAAATTGCTTGGGCGGTTACAGCGCTAAATAAGAATCTGAATAGGAAAAGTCCTCCTCCTGCGTAAGTAAGTTTACCAGCGAAGTAATTACCTGCAATAACTATTGACTATTTATCAGGGAAGATAAGACCCGTGCTCTCTTATAGTTTTGGGATTCCCAGAAGTTATGATACAACTACGGTGACCATATTAACCAATGTAAAATAAAGGACAGTTTTTTTTTCAAAATGATTTGGGAATGTGATAAAAGTACCTTACCCATATCATAATTTAAATCAAATATTTACCGATTCCGAAAAATGAAGCCAAATCCTTTTTCCTTTGCTGCCAAAATGCGTTTACCATAATTCAATCTGCACGCCGAAGCCAGCACACAGTGTTCCAAAATTGGAATTTAATGTTCATAATTCACCGTAGTCTTCATTTTTCAACCAATTTTTAATAAAAACCAAAAAAAAAAACATTTATTTTGGTGAAAATTTTTTTATAACATTTCAAAAAATTTTTTGTAATTTTTTCGTTTTGGGGAACCATACAATTGTTTTCAACTAGTTTTATTAACTGAAACAGGAGAATACATTTTCTTTAAAATTTCCACTTTTTCTGCATTTTGCACTAAAAAATTTAATATAATCAAACAAAATATCACAAATCGGGCTCAACTCGTCTCTTGCAAATATTATAAGCTTTAATAAACAAAAACATATATCAAATTAAGTGAAAAAATGAAGGCTCCAGTGAATTACGAACACAAAATGCCGGTTTTGAACCACTGGGCACAACTTTCCCTGTGCTATATAGATTGTGCAAAGATTACCTATTAAATAAAAACCCTTAAGTGGGGTGCCAAACGAACTGGCGAAGGTTTTCACTATATTTTATAAGGGACATTTTTATTTTTCATATTCTGTGTTTAAAAATTTACCTATGAAAAATGCAGAACTGATTTAAAGGACAGTTTAAGAGATAAAGGAGAAAATGCGTCCTTTATTTTGAAAAAAATATATATATATAAAGGACAGGGCGTTAAAATAAAGAACTGTCCTTTAAAATAAAGGACGGATGGTCACCGTAGATATAACGCATATTATGAGTTTCGCTGTACCAGAGAAGCAAAGAGCTCCGCTCACAGATAACTCTGCGATTTCGGAGTGGATTTGATTTTTTAGGAGAGGGTCAACAGATCGTAAACGGGATAGTTAGATGCTCGAAATCAGCTTTCTGGTTAAGATTACACCTTTGTAAAATCAGTTTTTTACCATCTCATTTTAAGGATGTTAGAGTTTTTACTTTGTGCATTTTAGCTTAGTGTAAACCTTGGTTTTTCAACCATGAGATTAGTGAGACGAGAGAGGTCTCCAGTAGATTTCATACAGCACGAGAGAGCTTTCACTAAACAACTACGCCTACTTAGTTCATATTATATCAAATCAAGAATAATAAATATTATATTTTACAACTGCAATAAGAAACACCAAAGCCAAAAATATGTAAAAAAAAAAAGAAACATAAGAAAGTATCGAATCATACAGCCCTGCATGTGTAGGTACGTACATACAAATGTCTACATAAGTAATCCCACTGCAGTGTATCGTTATTCTTTTGTTTTTATGGCATATTCCATTACGGGCAATTGATTGCCAAATTTGCATTTCATTTGCGCCATCAGTCGTTACTTTTTCAATTGTATGTACATAGCATACTTGCTTCTACATATTTTACTCGTAAACTCTTCACAACATATTTGTACATTAGACCGTACCACCTTAAAAGCAAACAAAAAAATTCGCTCTTCACCCCTGAGACTTTATGCAAAGCAAATTCGAAAAAAAAAAAATTGTTTGCCGAACCTAGGGCTCGCCTTTTTACATTTTTCGGTG
>NW_023458556.1:19803724-19825019 GCF_013731165.1 Rhagoletis pomonella
TTTTCAAAAATAGTAGCTATAAAATCCCGTTGATTTTTGGCAGTTTTTTTGTGGAAGGTGTTGCACATTTTCGCCATACAAGAAAATTTTCGAACATCTTTTGTATGAAAAATGCGCTAACAAAAAATTTTCTCAAAATTAATGGTAAGTCCTAAGTGCTAAAATTTAATGGACCACAAAACTGCTTACTCTAAAAAATTCTAAAAAATCTTGTTAAAAAGTTTCGAATATTTACAAAGTTTGAAATTTCGATTTATATGTTTTTTTAGAGAGTAATCTATATTTTCATGAAAAAATAATTATGTTTTAAATAAAGAAACATACCCAAAACTGGCTAAAACGGTCTTCCCTATTTAAATCTTCGCCTCCGTGTATGCATGTATGTAAATTAGGGTTTAAAAAAATTTAATTTTTCGAAAAATCGCGTATTTGACATATTATTGAAACTTATTCATAATCAGCTGAGTTTTACCTGATCAAAGCTTTGTCGAATTTTGACGTTTTTTTATAAAATTTTTTGTGTGTTTTTTTTTTGTACGTAGAACAAAGTGAAAGGTGCCCCATGATGTTGGTCATTTTAAGGATCACCCCAATGTACACACATACATACTGTGGCATATTCTTGTTTTTGTACCAATCGAAAATTTGATATTTTTGTATAAAAAATTATAGGAAAATTTCGTGATTTTCGATTCGTACGAAAACAAAAAATATAATATGTTTATGGTGTACTATAAAAAATAAAATTGGTTTATTAATATTACATCCTTTACATTTTTGAGTAAATTCTTTCTTTTTATTGGCACTTTGATTGATTCATCCCCGAATCGAATCAAGTTTGGTTCGTCCATTACTGTCTGCCACGAAGTAGACAAAGTGGAGAAAAAAACCAACCAAATCGTAAATAAAAGCTGCCACTTCTCTATTTTCAGCCAATCGGCTCAGACTGTCAATTTTTTTATTTTCCCCATTTTGGTACTGTTTTTTGCCATACATAATTTATTGAGCCTTAATTTGAATTATGAGCGTAAGAACATGATATAAATAGCTTCACGAATATACCTACGGTCGATATCGCAAAAAAAAGAAATGGCAATAAAATAAAATAAATGATCATTAAGACAGCAAAGTATTGAGGAAAGCACACAGCAAGTCAGGAAGCAGGCAGAGAGTTTCGAAAGCAATCGCTCCATTGCAAAGTAATTCATTCAAATAGCCAGCTAGTCAATCACACAATCCCTTTATACATAAACAAATGAGCATTCACATCCACATACAAGAGTTATCTCCTCACTCTTCAGTGAATGAATTTTTTGCCCATTGATTGGAACGTATGTATGTAGCTTTACGCAACATTCTGAATTGCATAGACTGTAATTTTGGATGTGATTTTGGTTTGCAGCGGTCATGCAGTAAACTTCAACAAGTGGAATAGAAAATGGTTACAGAGGCAGTGCTTTGTTGTGTATTTTCATCAAAATTTGGTGCACCAAACACCAGGAACATATGTATGTACGTGGCAGACAGTCATCGATAGATACGCATATGCATACAAATATGCTGAAATAAATACATTTTTTATAACTGTAATTTTATTTTTGTATTCGTCTGCTCTTTTTTCATTGCTAATGCAGCTGTTACTGTTGCTCGCTAGTCTCATGCACGTCCTTTTGCGCCTATTTGTTGAAGTTTTTGTTTTAATAAAAACATATTTGCTTTCAATTTTGCATATAAATTTCTTTATTTCTATTTTCTAGTTCTATTGGAAAAAAATAAAAAATTTTGATGCAAGTCGCGTTTTTACTTGACTTTATTGCATTTGTTATGCCGCATTGTTATCTGTGTGAGTATTTGTTTTTTGCTTATGTAAATATCTCGGTGGACCAAAACCCGATGTTTTTCTGTATAAGAATTATCTGCGCTGCAAACTGATGCACAGTGGGGCAAATGAAGGTGGGCAAATCAGTTTAGAATTCCAATTTTAATCCACATGCCGGATTTCTTGGCGACTACTGTAGCTTATTTGTTTATGAAGCCTATTTAAACAATAACCTAAAATATTTTATTTGTAATAATTTATGGCAAATGTAAAGAATTTTTGTTTTCTACATCATTTACTTCATATTACCTGAAATTACTAAGGAGGTGTTTCTTACTAATTGAAATACGTTTTATATTAATAGGCATATTTTCTTAATTATTCCTTAAACAAATTTTAGTCTTTATTGTAAAATAAAAAAAAATTTACATTTTTTCCAAAAATCAGTACTCACCGATTGATTTTGCCAGCTTTTATTTTAAAAAATTTTAATCGGATGAAAATTGAGACCTCTAGACTGATTTGTCCACGACCGCATTCATTTGCTCCACTGTGTGGTGCATGGATTTCGTTCAAGGAGAAAGAACTTTACTGCTCAATTTATTGGCGTTTTAAGTCATTGTCGTTGGTAATGATGTTTTCCAAATAAGTGGAGGACTTAATTTCTCAAAATTAGAAAGTGTTTGTCTAATTGTTTGCTCCTTCTCGTGAACTTCAGACCAATTCGCCTTGCTTCCATCTCCAAATGTGGAACTGGCATCTCTAAAAAAATGTCCCATATATGGCCACACCGACTTGATTTTTAATTTTTTTGTGTTAACTTTGTTGAAAATTAGAATATTAGCACTAGTTTACTAAAAATCATACCGGTGACGCTTGATCATAATTTTTTCTTATGTTAAATTTTCTTCTGAGGCCGAATATGTAGCAAAAATACAAAAACGTAGAACAGTTTTCGAAATGTGGGTGAAGTTCGGTTTTTGAACCCCATGCCCATTTAAATTACTCTAACATAAAAATGAAAGTCAAAAATGATACTCATCCCACTGTGCCACCTTTGATACCATGATTTCGCTTTTTTATATAACATATTAAGTAAAGGTACTATGGGCTTCTTTCTTACCTTGCGCCGTCCATCGCGTTTCTTTGAAGTCTCGATGAAATCTTCATTTTTTCTTTACTATAACATCAGTCATTCAGGTATCAGCTTTTCCAATTCATGGTCCTCAAATCTTAAAATTCTGCGCAAGCCGCTTGTCGGATTAAATTTGTTTTTGTACCTCAATTGGTTTCTCGTGACAAACACATACATGCGTGTGCATGTCTATCTTGGCTAATGATATTTCTAAATAAAAAAAATCTTAATAATATTTTTCAATAATAAACATTTGAAAATCACCCTATTGCCTCACGCTCTGTACATAGAACTTTTTAATGCAATATTGAAAATGCAATATAAATTTTATTGCCGGTAATTTTTTGAAGCGTTTGCACTTACTTTTATTAAGCAGTAAAAGCTCTACGCCTCGCTCATAATACACGTCAACAACGAAAAAACTTACTCCACATAAAAAAAAATAAGCGCAAGCACGCAAGAGGCAAAATCCTTAGGTTCCAAAATGTCAAGCCATTTGTCATAAATAAAGAACTATTTTTTTTATTATATGAAAAAAGTCCATCTATGCTTTAAAGCATTTAAGCATCACCTACTAAATCTCATTGAATCACTTAAATACACCTCTGAACCGAATGTCAGCACAATGCGAAATTGTCAACATGAAAAAATATGAATGCGAAATGCATAAATTTAATAAAAGTAAATTTTGTGAAAATATGTCATAGTTTCCACAAAACAAAAACACGAGAGCTATACACGAAAAAACGGAATGCAGCGAACTGAAAATTTTTATTACCATTCCCATGCAGGATCTATGCAAATAACTGTACACATATTTTTGTTTGTATTTTTAACTTTTAACATTTCTGTGCGCAAAATTTTTATTTCACTGCATGCAAAAGTAGTTTTTTATAATTAATTTTAGTGTCATTATTATTGTTTGTATGCATTTATTTTATATTTATTATACATATAAGCAAATGGTACAAAAATTAATATTCATAAAGAATCATTACGAATAAAAAAGTAGTAAAAACGTATATGCAATACAAATGTATGTATGTATGTGTGTACGCAAATAGTAGTGTGAAAATAAAATGCACAAAGTCAATGCGTGCAAATATAAAATACGAGCACATGCAAATAAATATGTATAATTACTGCTGACAGTGTGTGTGCGTGTGTGTGTTTGAAAAATTTTATTGACCATATTCGAAGCTGGACAAGTGGAAGCAGCAGAGTAGAAGCTGAATTGGCTGAGTAAACACTCAACCCATACGACCGCCTCTGTGGTCATTTCAACGGCATAGGCGGTGTTCAACCTTATCTCAACTCACCTCACCTGAAAATCATTTATATGCGCGCCGAAGCATTGCGAACGTCTGGTCACCTCTGTTGAGTGTATCACTAAAACATGCACGTACTATAATACTTTTATTTCTGGTGTGAATGTATAATTATATAGGTATCTATGTTTGTATGTATGTATGTACATAAGCAAGGGCGTCTCAGTAATTTGGGTAAAGTAAGTAATTTGATTTTATGTGAACATAATATAAGAGGCATTCTCTGCAAAAAAAGCCACTCACAAAAAAAAAGTTCTTTATTTTTTTGGCAATGTAAAAACTAAAATAAACAAGTAAGAAAGTCTAAGTTCGGGCGGAGCCGAACATTAAATACCCGGCGCAAGTACCGCTACATGGTAAGCCGGGGTGTATAGATTTTGAGTAAATTGGCGTCCTTCAATTTCCAAGCATTTCTGAAATTTACCGTTATATGAAAAGCGGCCGTAATTTTAGTTCGATTTCAATAATTTTCAACGTTTTGCTTTTACGTGGCAAGCACAATAACCATACCGAGTTTGATACAAATTGGTAGAACGGTTACCGAGATACATATATGTGATCATAAGTGGGCGGAGCCACGCCCATTTAACGCAAAACAAAAATACTTAACTTTCCGATAGGACTGATAAATTCTGACAAATTAATTAATCATTCCAGTTTTTATGTTTTTATGAAAAAAATAAAAAAAAAATAAAATTTTAACAGGAGAAAAATTAAAAAGCTAACAGGTTCTGTGTAAAATTTTTGCAGTTGTGCTAAAGCCTGTTCTGTTACAAACAAATGACGTTACTAATGAAGCAAATCGATGGATAAATAAAGAAGTAATGAGTGGTCAAATGAAAATGCGCAAAAATTTTTTGTATGGGAAATGATAAGTTATGTTTTTTATTATTTATTGACTTTTTGTGTGTAAAGTTGACTGAGGCACGGTGTTATACAAATTATTTTTATGAATTTTCTCAGAAAGTTCCGAAAAAACAATGAAATCAAATACCCAAGAAAACTCTGGAGCAATCACAAACGAAACCCAAGGAGTTGATACCGAAGAAATCCAGAAGAGATCTCAAAAAACTTCTAACGACCCTCACAAGTACTGACAAGTCCGAAAAATTCCTAAGACATTCTTACAAAATTTCGAAACCATTACAAAAAAGTTTCACAATGCCAAAAAGCCTTGAAAGTTTTTCAAATTTAAAACAAAAAACTACCAAAAAGTCACGCGAAAATATGCAATTACTTTCAGAAAAAGCGAAATTCGACAGATATTCAAACACCTCTGACGAATCCCCCCTCAAAAACAATTCCGCAGTCGCCAATGTGCAAATTGGTACATACATATGTAAGTACTTGTTTTTGTACGCGTTAGTGTTGCCAAATAAAAAGTCGCAGTTGCACGTAGCGGAAATGCTATTAAGGGGCTGTTGATGTGCCAGATGACAAACTATCCGCAGCTGATCCGCCATGTTACGCCCGTTTCAATATGGTGAGCCATTTGGCCGTGGATAATTGAGTTGTGGCATGAGGCGTTGGCGAACCACAGACATAAAAAAATTCTTACTTACATAAATAGGCGGTGTGTGACGACGGCAATCAGACAGGATGTTTGAGGGTAGCTGTTGATGTCAGTAGCTACTTTAAAGGCTTTAAAAATTGATTTTTAATTACAAACACAAAATTGCCAACAATGCAAAATTTTGCACTCAACGCCACCTAGTCGGGCTTAGAGCAGCATTTACGAGTAAAGTTACTTTAACCAATTTCTAAACTTACACTGTAACCACTCTAACGATCAACCGAAATGCAAATTTAGGCAAAAAAAAAACAAAAAACCAAAAATGAAAAAAGAAAAAGGTCACGCAAAACGTTTCTTAATATATTTTTGATGACTTAAATTCGTCGCAAATGCAGCAGCGATTCCTCAAAAGTTCGCATTAACGTCACTCATCCGCCAGCGTGTACCAGTTGAAGCACGCTTATAGCACAAGCCATGCAGCGAATCAGCTACCCAGCCCGCCAGTCAGTCAGTCAGTCAGTCAGCCATTATGGACGAATGCAATTGCCAGCATATGTGAAAAAGTAAGAGCAAAGCCAAAAAAGAAAATTGTAAAGGCAGCGGAAAGCTTTTAAGCATTATGTAAAATATTCACTTTGTGCATGCTAGCCAATCGGGCAGGCAACCAGCCAGCAAGCAAGCAAGCAGACACATTTATTCAACTACATACATGCACATGTGCATTGCATGCATACATACATATATAAGAGTTTGTATGTATGTGAGCATTAAGCAGTGAGTAGAGGCAAATATTACGAGCATTGGTCTACTATTTGAATTCATACTATGAAATGCAAACCGGTTAAGTTGACTGTGTACTCTGTTGGATAATGATGGCAATCGTACAACGACAAATAAAATAATGAATTTCAAAAAAATTTTCACATGTTTTTTTTTTTATTTCATCTCCTTTTAATTTTTCGTTTTATGCATGCTGTATTACACTCATGGCTTTGCGCTGAGTGCCCTTTTTCGTGGATTTAAGTTGAGTGCATTACCATTAATTAAATTTGAAAAATTGATTATTTTAAGTGCAACATACATGATTGAAAGTGTGTAAAAGCAGGAAGCGTATTTATATAAAACAGCAGCGTGTGTTTAAAAGGTGAATACATTTCAATTTTACCTGAAATTAAAAATTGCAATTTAATTATAAAAATTGAAAGCTAATCTTTTTGAATATTATTTTACAAGTAAATAAATATGTATTTACATGATATAATATTTCCTATAAGTTCAAAAAGAGTATATCCACATTTACATATAACATCATACTTGAACACATATTTGGTGGAAAAATAATAATTAGAGTAATGCAAAATATTTTTTTTTTTTACTTTTCCTAGGCACCAAATAATATATATGTATCCGCTTTTTTTAGAATTTTGATTGGTAATAGCAATAATATGGTTGACTCATATGGTCCAACAAAGTTCAATGTGCTCGAAAAATAAAAATTAATAAATACATTAATTAATACATTTTTTTAATAAAATTGCATGTATCTTCGAAAGTATTAGGCCTACATAATTTGGTAGATTGACCTTTTTTGTAGAGAATCGAAGTAAGCTAAGAAAATTTCTTTTAGCACTTGAACTTTGATGGACTTGGGCGAGCCTAAGATATTGAACAAAAATTTTAATTTTTCACACAGATTGTGTTTAGAGCATAATGAAGCAGATTTTTGCTATTACCAATCAATATTCTAAAAAAGCGGATTTTTGGCCCACGCCAATATATATGCACAACAACGTTAAACCTAAAGCTGAAATTTTTTTCGAAGAAATTCGTCGTTACCTTTCCTACAAGGGTGCAATGGAGAAATCCAGACACTCTCTTCAACCGTCATAAAATGGAACTACTGAAGCTGCAAGACAATTGGAGATAACTTCAGACAGCGACCTTTTAATCGGAAGTCTCTGCAAGTGAAAACCAGTTGAGTTCAACCTATGTTGCAAAATAGAACGATCTTGATTTTATATGGGTACTGCAACACTGTGGTGTTTAAGACAACGAACTGACTTTGGAATTGACGAACTGCGGATCTTTAGAGCGTCCAATTGGACCGCAACCAATTTTATGATGGGGACCTGTGAGTCTTATCATCTTTCCAGTTCAAGATAACGGAGCGACTGATTGAATCCTTTCTTAGGGAATCGGTTGCAGACAAACTTATGGCATTGCAGCATGCCTATATGAAGGCGAAGTCCACCGAAACAGCGCTGCACGAAATCGTAAAGTATATTGAGAAATCCTTAGCGATAAAGTAATACACCTTGATAGCATGCCTAGACGTTGAGGGTGCTTTCAACAACATCACACCTGAAGCAACCACATCAGATCTACCCGGTCTAGGCATCGATTCACAGCTGCTAGTAGGCAGGGTCGCGCGGACGCAACTGGCGGCGGTGTCGCTGGACAGATACGTTTGCAGGGGAACTCCGCAGGGTGGGGTCGTGTCCCCCCTTTTATGGGTCATGGCGATTAATGAAATATTACCGACCATGGAAGAGGGGGGAGGCTCCAACGTCATTGCGTATGCTGATGACTTTGCGAGACTAAAGTTAATCGAAAGATGGACCAAGGAGAAAGGTTTGGATGTTAACCCAGACAAAACTGACCTGGTGCTCTTTACCAGGAAGTACAAAATCCCCTCACTTCAGCTCCCTGACATAGGCAATAAGATTCTGAAGCTAGGGGAGTCCGCAAAATATCTAGGCGTAGTCTTGGACAAAAATCTGAACTCGGCACAAAATATACAAGAGCGTGTTAAAAAAGTGACGGTATCCCTCTGCAGCTATAAGGGGGCCATTGGGCGTAGCTGGGGGCTGTCACCTAGTATCATGTACTGGCTATACATGGTAGTTGTTAGGCCGATTCTATTATATATGGGGTCTTGGTATGGTAGCCAACTACAACTGAAGCAACTACCCTCCAGCCTGGACACTCAGGATGGCTACACCCCAACCTTAAATAACGTAAATATACCGGACACGGATTACTGTGCACCAAGTTTGAACTTCACAAAGAGGTATAGGATTTCTATTTCAGATAGAAAATCTCATGTTGCTATCGGAAGGCACACGGAGATGTTATGGGTCCCCCGTAACGACTTCTGCAGAAGCTGCAAAAATGAAGATGAACCAGGAGCCTTGCGGCACCTGTTATGCGAATTCCACGCACTTTGTAGAAGAAGACAAAAGTTGGAATCAGGATTCTTTGAAGACCTAACCGACATAGCCGAAGTAGGCATACGGCAACTTCAGAGTTTCGCCAAATCCACACGATGGTTTGAGTAGGGGGGTTCTTATGATCCCCGTGATATCACAACGGGCCCACAACCTAAGGACCTATGTGTGCTAGTGGGGTCACTGGCAGTCACTTCAACCTAACCTAACCTATAAATTTAAAAATAACGATAAATTTTGATCGAAAAAATTAAAGTCATAAAATATCGGCTAAGCTAAAATAACGATCAATTTTTATTTCTGCAAAATCGATATTTTTTATTTTTGCTTTCTCTATCAAGTATAATCATTAAATTTTAATGTTAATTTTTGCAGTTAAATTTAAATCTGAAAGCAACGAGTTTATATGATCGAAAAAATAAAAATCAAATATAACGATAAAAAGTTGATCGAAAAATCGGCAAAACAGAAATTAATATTAACGAGTAAGTTATAATTTTTATCACAAAAACATAACCTTTACGGTCCCCTTTCCTATGATTGTTTTGGCTCAAATGTCACGTGTTGAGCCGATTTTCCTTTTAAGTAATATTGCCGACCCTAAAGCACATACAAATTTGTTACAACGCACACAAATTAGAATTTACATATATCCACTTATTTAATTTACTCTAAGCAGATTATTGTTATCTCATATAAACAAATGCTCTACTATTATAATTTGCATCGCAATGAGTTTCAAATTAACCTCAAAACCATGTTCATCGTTCAACGTTCATCGTTGACACCACGAAATGACACTGACGACTCATCCATAAGAGCTACACGCACACACACACAACCTCAACATAACGGCGAATTCCTTCATAATCTAAGGCATATATGAGCTTGTACCCGACAGTGAAAAGAGAAATTAGTGAGTAAACATCTTTGTAACGGGTGATTTTTTAAGAGCTTGATACCTTTTTTTTTAAAAAAAACGCATAAAATTTGCAAAATCTCATCGGTTCTTTATTTGAAACGTTAGATTGGTCCATGACATTTACTTTTTGAAGATAATTTCATTTAAATGTTGACCGCGGCTGCGTCTTAGGTGGTCCATTCGGAAAGTCCAATTTTGGGCAACTTTTTCGAGCATTTCGGCCGGAATAGCCCGAATTTCTTCGGAAATGTTGTCTTCCAAAGCTGGAATAGTTGCTGGCTTATTTCTGTAGACTTTAGACTTGACGTAGCCCCACAAAAAATAGTCTAAAGGCGTCAAATCGCATGATCTTGGTGGCCAACTTACCGGTCCATTTCTTGAGATGAATTGTTCTCCGAAGTTTTCCCTCAAAATGGCCATAGAATCGCGAGCTGTGTGGCATGTAGCGCCATCTTGTTGAAACCACATGTCAACCAAGTTCAGTTCTTCCATTTTTGGCAACAAAAAGTTTGTTAGCATCGAACGATAGCGATCGCCATTCACCGTAACGTTGCGTCCAACAGCATCTTTGAAAAAATACGGTCCAATGATTCCACCAGCGTACAAACCACACCAAACAGTGCATTTTTCGGGATGCATGGGCAGTTCTTGAACGGCTTCTGGTTGCTCTTCACTCCAAATGCGGCAATTTTGCTTATTTACGAAGCCATTCAACCAGAAATGAGCCTCATCGCTGAACAAAATTTGTCGATAAAAAAGCGGATTTTCTGCCAACTTTTCACACATTCAACACATTTCGAACCGAACACTGATTTTGGTAATAAAATTCAATGATTTGCAAGCGTTGCTCGTTAGTAAGTCTATTCATGATGAAATGTCAAAGCATACTGAGCATCTTTCTCTTTGACACCATGTCTGAAATCCCACGTGATCTGTCAAATACTAATGCATGAAAATCCTAACCTCAAAAAAATCACCCGTTAGATCAACTGGTAGAAATCGACTAATTTTGTTGGCGCTGCCCCAAACAATTGCAACGGCTGAGTGAGCAAAGCACTGCCGTGCTGTAAAAGAAAATTTTTTATATTTTTATTAATATCATCATCATTAGCAATAAAAACCCATGTTTTTCGTTTTTTTAATTATTTTTTTTAGTTTATATATTTTTTATTTTAGATTTTTTTCAAACATAAAATAATTTTGTTCAATTTCATTTACTTTTTATGACCTTATTTTATTTATTCTGTTTTTTCAATCTATTTTATATTCTTTTTTAATATTTTTTTTTTAATTTTTAGATTTTTTTGTTTTAAACAGATTTTTTTTTAATTCCAATTATTCTTTAGGCACTTATTTAATTTTTAAAATTTTTTAATTGTAATTTTTTTGTTTAATTTATACTATATTCTGAATGTAATTTTGTTGCAGTTTATAGATTTTTAACCGACTTCCAAAAAAGGAGGAGGTTATCAGTTCGTCGAAATATTTGTTGTTGTATGTATGTTACCGCATAACTTTGGACCACGTCAACCGATTTCGATAAATCTTTTTGCATCGGAAAGGTAGTGTCTCAGAGGTGGTCCCATACTAATCTGGTTAAGATCCGATCAGCGGATCATGAGATATATATATATATTTTTTTTTTTATATGGGAGTTGAAGTCGGTTTTTTTTTTTGCTAAAAATTACTAGTTTTCATACAATTTTTTTTCTTTTAATTTTTCGTTTTTATTTTTATTTAATTTTTATTTTTTGTTAATATGTATATGAATATTTTTTAGCTTCATTTAAGTTTTAGGAAACTTGTTGCTAAATGACAAAAAGAATAAAACTAAGACCACCTCGTTAGCAGATCTTTCAATTAGTCTTTTGATGAAGACAGAAAACATCTTTAAAGATAGTTCCCAGAATTGACAATTTTCTTACGAAAGACCTTTTGCTTTCAAAAGACTGTGGTGAGCTAAAAGACAGTTGCCAGAATGTAAGATTACGCTATGCCCAAAGGTTTTCCGTTTTCCACAGATCCGACTCTCTGAGTGCTACTTCTGAATACTTGTCGGTTTCCTTTAGATATAGATTAATGAAAATCGTATTGAGAGCCCATTCAGTGCTTCTCTATGGACAGGATTTTAGACACCCATTTATCCTCGAACATGACGCTCTTTTTATGCTACAGAGTCTACTGGGACTGTTTTGTTTGCTCAATTGAAAATCCTTTTACGAAGTAAGACCTAATTATGCAGAGCTTTCCAGCCAGAGCTTTATTTTGCAACATTTTTTTTAGGAACCTAGTATCTTTTGCTGGTATCTTTTACTAGTAGCTTTCCTTGCTGGGTAAATACCACATACCGCTTTCCCATTAAATCCTTTCCCAACACCAGTAAAGCTCACAGCACACTGGCACAGAGCCGCTTTAAATGATCGCTATGCATAAAGCCCACAGATAATGTGGCACTTCACTTCATTATAGCAAGCAAGTGTAATAGACAAAACGCAGCGCAGCGTGCAAACAATGCCAAAAGCAGCTGAAAATATGCATTGCGTTGAAAAACAAATATGTATTTCACTTACAACAAAAAAGGTGTAATAAAAGTGTGGTCGCCAAAAGCAAACCGCATATTAAGCTAAACAGCAGCAAAAACATGGCAATTTTCGCTTTCATTTTGTTTATTACGAGTATGCGCCGTTTTTTTCCTACACAGCTACAAACCATGAAAATGAGGCACCAAAATGAAGTGAACTAGTAAATTGTGTTAAACGCTGTGCAAACATAAACATAGGCGCACCCGCTCACTCGCACATGCACACACACACACACACACGCACGCACGCACTTTGGCATATACACGCTTTCATACAAGACGTACATATACACCAACCTAGGCACTTAACTGTGGCAACGGCGTAAGTTTAGACACCAACGGCAATTCAGCAAGAATTATAGCCACTGAGCCGACGAAAATTCACAGCAATTCACGGTCCAACAAGCAGCACTCAACTTCACAATTTCAGTGGCTGGCGCATAAGCGTGTGGGCTCTTTAAAAGGCAGTAAAGAGAAACAATGGCGAAAGCTTGGGGTAACGGTAACGACATAAAAAGGAATATAAAGCCAAAAACGGTAACATGCTATATGCGTGTATCTGTGCAAATACTCTATGTGCGTATGTATGCGTGTGTGTATTTGTCTTTTGATGGTACTGTTATCCTTGCATCCGCAGTCAGCCACGAGCCGCCAGCCACGAGCCGCCAGCCGCCAGCAGCCAACCGCCAACTTTGTTGGCACTTCATTCATTGCATGGCATAAATCTATCCCTTGGGTCACATAATAACCTCTTTAAAAGGGGCCGACCAGTGTTGCCGTGTTAATGCAATGAGTGATTTAACTAACTGCGCTTGTTTTGTTTGCTATGTTTCACGTGGGCGGACGGCAGTAATTATTTTTACTCCATGTTGTTGTGACAGTGTGTGTATAGCTGTGCCAGTTTGCGTGAGTTAATCTCAACAGATTTTTTTTTCAGGAACTGTGTCAACTGCAGTTGGTTGTGAGAATAATAGATGGATATGTATGAGAGTGGTCGTCAAAATATCTGCATACACGAAAATTTAAAAATTTAAAATAAAAAGTTTAAGGAGACGCTACCAGGGTTTGAAAAAATTCTATTTTTTATAAATCGTAAGAATTCCATAAAACTTTTACTTTAACCGGCTATAACATGTAGAGTTTATGCATTTATATAAGTAAGTTGTAATAATATGTCAAAAATTATCAACTTTCAAGTGAAAATTTTGCCGATTTTTTTTTAATATTTTGAAATTTTCGTGGATATCTTATTTTGTATGCAAAAGATACAAGATTTTCATGTTTGATATTATAAGAACCTCCCTAATATATATATCATTTTAATTTGTAGGAAATGCTCATTACATTTTTTTTAGATGAGGCAATTTTTCCAAGATATTTCCATACATTTTTCATTATTTCTGTTGATTGAAAATGTGCTTTGCTGTATATTTGAACAAATACTGATTTAAGAAATATTCCATTTCTTGTGCGTCATTTTATATAAACGTTACGTTTTATTTAAGAGCTGCAGACAGCCCTTTAACATGGAAAATGTTACTCATACGCCATGTACGAAATGCAGTATGAATAACATTAGTTCCTGCTCCTTGAATTTTTGGCAAAAGAACCAGGTTTTATACAAATAAAAGAAATCAAAAGATTTGTTATTTTTTAGATTTTTCCTTGTTAAAATTAGAATTTTTTTTTTCATAAAAATTAAAATATCTTGGCAAAATGACCTGATGTGGAAAAAACGGTTACAGATCCATAATCAACGGCCTACTTTTAAGTTTTCGCATTACTGTTTTTTTTTGTCCTTTCAAAGCTTTACATTTTCCGTACACTGTTATCTGTCTGTCTTCTTACAGGGCTGCACATTCTGAACGTTGTTTTTTTTCTTCTTTTTTAACTGAAAAATATGGTCGTAAGCGTGCCTAACTTAAGCTTGGGTTTAAATTGGTTGCCCATACAAGGGACATACATACATACAGACATCATAAACGTCAGTCATTAGTGATACTACTGTGGATTGAATGGTACATAATTGCTAATCTATAGCGTACATTTCTGCATGCAAAAAACGCGATCTACGGTGTTTAGTCTAACAAAAGTTGTAGCTTAACAACCTCCAAAGTAAAAAGTTATGACTTCCGAAGCCCAACGAGATTCCTTTACCGCCTTCGGTTCACCCTCGGTAAGAAGGGCTCCATAAGTAGTCATGAGACCCAAATGTCCAAGATTACACCAATTCAATTCAATTGATTTCAATGTGGCTTATTTAAGCAGAACTAGGAAATAATTATACGCAACCGAAAGAGAGGCAGGGCACTCCATTAAAGTCAACCGTCTTTTCAGCGACAAATTCAAAATTTCCCAGAATACTAGTGTCTCCAAATCCAAAGTAATACTGATCATAAGCGATCTAAAACAAAAAACCAGCGATTTTGATTAGTTTAAATAAGAATTTTAAGTTTTATAGATTCAATAAAAATATATATTTTTTCTAGTGCTTAAGACCAATGCCTACTGTATAAAGTACATGCTTTTAAATTCACTTTAATAAAGGTATATATGTATAAAACTTTTTACAAATAGAAAAGTATGCCCATCACTTTTCGTTGCACCTCTTGCAAATACAGTCAACTTTATGTATGTATGTATGTATACAAGTAGATGCATTTATTTGAAATTATGTCTCATTTGTAGACGATCCTACAATTCAGAGTAATTTATGTTCGTAAGATATGCAGTGTTGCCCACAAAAAATGTAACTACTACTATAAGTGCACATACATATGTATGAACAACGGAGTGTTTGTCGGCTATAAAGACTCCTCCGGGAATATGACAAATAAATCCTTTTTCCGACAGCAACCCACACTGTGCACTAACTGATAGTCCCACAGGCCCAGAGCCATATATTTTCAAGTTAATTTGTAAGCTTACAAACATACATACATACATACGTTCATACATACGTACATGCATGGCTAGTAGTATATGGTTGCGTACAATACATACATTTCAACAAAAGTCTTTCATTATCTCTCTACAAGTGCTTTCTTCTGCAGCTGGCCCGCCCTCTCTCCCTTTGTCTCTATCTCCCACACATTAAATATTTTGATTATTGCTGGTTTGCGGTTTGGGCCATAATTAGCCTGGCAATGTGCGCGCTTCATATGCAAATGGCTCTAAAAAATTGGCCGTTTGCCTAGATTGCCTTTGACAAGTCAAGCATACATACATACATACATATGTACGTTAGACTGCATCACTCCCCATACAAACCAAAAAAAAATCGGTACTATTTTTCCATTGGAATTATAAAATCTATTATATTTTAAGACGTACACCAAAATATTTCGGAAAAATATTAAGATTTAAGTGAGCTGGACCGATTTGAAAATACCTCCCAAAATGGAGTTTTTTATAAAAGTAGCTTCTTAAAGATTTTCTTTGAAAAAATCCCCTCAAATGACAAAACGGTTTAAGCTTGAAAAATTTGCATAAAAATATTTAAAAAAAATACTGAACGGAATCGTAATGATGAAGAACTATTTTTATTCATAAAAAACTCCATTTTTGGAGGTATTTTCAAATCGATCAAACTCACTTAAATCTTAATATGTTTCCCGAAATGTTTTGGTGAACGTCTTAAAATATAATAGATTTTGTAATCCTGACGGAAAAATCGCAACTTTTTTTTTTGGTGATGCAGTCTAATGTACATATCTGCATATATAATTGGAGACATGTAAGCAATTATGCAGGATTGCATACGCTCATAAAGCATACAACTACGCTGAGGTGGAGACTCAAGTGCTAGATATTTACATACATATATCGCATTCATGTAGCAGTTGTGATGCCAGAATTAAGTTGTTGTTATTGGCGCGAATTGCATTGTAAATGTGCGTACATTGCAATTTAATTCTGCACGTAAAGCGCACAAAGGAGTAATTTCACAAATTATTAATTAATTAATAAAGTATGTAATTAATTGGTTGATTCGTTGGTTAGCTGGCATGTGCGAATTGGTACATATGTATGTACATACAAATATCTACATACATATATACATACAAATAAGTAGACACACGTGAATGCACAATCAAACGCATTCAATGCAATCAAAATATGGATGTTTTCGCTCACTCAGCCCAAGGGCATATTTTATCACCGATTTCGCACTTTCTTCTCCCACTTCGCGCTTGCCTAAATTTGTGCTTGCCTTCAGCATGTCTTTCTTAGCGCCCTCTACCGCTTAATTGGCAGTGTCAAACTAATAAATTTGCATTTAATAAAATTGATCATTAACCCAAATAGACGTGTCGCATCGTTTAAAATTTATGTAACCTTATTAAAGTCATCACGTTGGCAAGTGTGTGTGCATGTGGGTTTACATGCAACACTGTGTAGCAATTTTAGGGGTTTTTGTTAAGAGCCTAAACGAATTAGTGCACACACGGTAATACCATAAAAGAATTTTGCTACGTACATACTCTATATAATTGTACTAGCGGTACCCCGGTGTGCTTCTCTACACCAAATATTGAAAAATATTGAAAAATGAGTGAAAAATCCTGTCTATATGAAAATTTATCATTTGTTTTATTTCAAAATTTTTGATTCTTTATTTAAAATATTAATCCAACACATTTGGATACACAACATTTTTTGTTTTTCCAGCTTGGGTGTGAATAAATAGACAATTTGGAATGCCAACTCTTGAACAGGCCACGTATAGCTGCCCGTGCAAAAAGCACGGCTCCTCCAAATTCAGTCCGCATACTTGAAGAGTTTGTCCTTGCGCCTTGTTGACGGGCATGGCAAATGCTAGACGCACTGGGAATTGCAAACGCTTGAATCCAAACGTCATGTCTGTTGTTATCAGTGGAATACGCGGTATGAGCACAATTTCACCTTTTGCTTTGCCAGTCAGTATTGTTGCTTCAACTAAATTCGCCATCAATTTTTTTACTGCCAGTCTTGTGCCATTACACAGTTTTCGAGCATTTAAATTCCGTAGTAAAATAATTGGTGAGCCGACCTTTAAATTCAAACAATGTGGTGGCATACCAGGCGGTTCCATTTAATTCAAAAATTCGACTGGATAATTCACTGCGTCATCTTGATTCATTGCACTATCAAGAGATTTATATATTGTCACTTCACCTGGCAATTTTTCTAGAATTTTATAATTGATTGAATTGACATGTACATTTTTTGGTGCCAGTATTGCGCGTTCGCTCAACCAATCGTCATCCATGTAATTTTGAGCAATATTTGGAAACACGGCAATGTAATCAAGCCATTTGTATTATCGATTCGAACTTTGCCATTTCCGATCTCTAACAATTGCTTCGAGAACCGATCTTCAAATCGATTATTGTGCAACTGAACACGCATGTTCATGTGTAATGCCAATTTTTGCACATATCGCCACAGAGGGGAAGACTTCAAGCATGCATTGATCTCATCTGCCGGTGTTGATCGTGGAATCACGGGCAATGTTTGTCGAAAGTCCCCAAAGCACCACCAAAAAGCTGTTGATTCCCACGTAAATCCTGCATTGTGTTGATTCTCCAAAGTCCAAAATAGAAAGGCCGAATATCAATGTACACCACCTATTCGATAATACGATGAAATGACAGATATTTTGTGTTGTGGTGACTTTCATTCCATTGGCTCTACAAAATCCCTATTGAAAAACTTGCAGCCATGTTTATACTTGACTTAATTTATCCGAAGAAAAAATAAACACAGCACATTATAGCAACAATTTTCCACTAAGTTTTCGATTTTTCATGTATCTGCTGTTGTACCATGTACGTGGTTCATGTTACAGACATAAACTGTCATATATCATGAACCGCTGGACCGAATTCGGGCACACTTCACATAACCCATCTGCATGATAGTCCGAATATACCGTTTAAATTTTTTAGAATTCGTGCCCTTATTTTTTTATTTAAGATGGGAGGTGCCACGCCCCCTTTTCCAATAACGCACATTTTGCTCTATGAGTATTTAATTATTTCATATGTCTCTATACCAAAATCCAGTAATCTACCACAAATATTTCAAGAGATGGGTGGTGCCACGCCCCTTTTCCGAATTCGGGGAAACTTAACACAAACCATCTGCATAATAGCCCGACTATGTCGTATAAATTTGGTTGAAATCTTGCACTTATTTTTTATATATAAGATGGGAGGTGCCACGCCCTCTTTTCCCAATACCGTCCATTTTTCTCCATGAGTATGGAATTATTTGATATACCTCTATACCAATTTCCAGTACTCTACCACAAATATTTCAAGAGATATACAACATACAAATTTTAGTTAGTATGGGAGGTGCCAGACCTCCTTTTACGAATTCGGGCAAACTTCATATAAACCATCTGCATGATAGTCTGAATATGCCGTATAAATTTGTTTGAACTCGGTGAAGCCATTCTCAAGTTATAAGCTCACACCAAAAACGTGTACTTATTTTTATACATAAGAGATACATATGCCCCGCCCCCTTTTCCGAATTTGGGCAAAATCCACACAAAATATCTGCATGTTGGCCCGGATATGCTGTATAAATTTGGTTGAATTCGGTGAAGCCGTTCTCAAGTTATAAGCTAACTCACTAAATTTTATATATAAAACAGAGGCGCCACGCCCCCTTCTTCGAATTCAAGCAAACTTCACATAAACCATCTGCATGATAGGCCGAATATGTCGCATAAATTTGGTTGAATTCGGTGAAGCCGTTCTCAAGTTATATGGTCACACCAAAAACGTTCACTTATTTTTATATTTTAGTTAGTATGGGTGGTGCCACGCCCCCTTTTCCGAATTCGGACAAACTTGGCATAAACCATCTGCATGATAGATCGAATATGCCACATAAATTTGGCTGAATTCGGTGAAGCCGTTCTTAAGTTATGAGGTCACACCAAAAACGTGCACTTATTTTTAACCGACTTCCAAAAAAGGAGGAGGTTATCAGTTCGTCGGAATCTTTTTTTTTTTTTTTTTTTAGGTATGTTACCGCATAACGTTGGACCACGTCAACCGATTTCGATAATTCTTTTTGCATCGGAAAGGTAGTGTCTCAGTCTGTTAAGATCCGATCAGTGGATCATGAGATATATATATATATATTTTTTTTTTTTATATGAGAGTTGAAGTCGGTTTTTTTTTGCTAAAAATTACTTGTTATATATAAGATGTATAAATTGACACCATACACAATTCTTGCGTAGGAGACCCATAGTAAAATTTTAAATCTAACTCCAACCGGAATGGGTTTTTTTGAACTTTTTTGAAATGTGAGGTGCTGAGAGCATTAAAATTTTCTATAGAAATATTAAGCAAATGATTTTGTTTGCGGTCACTGACGATGAAAAAACCATCCGATCAAACGTAAGTGCGCTACAAGCCTGTTTCTAAAATTTAGGTAAGTGCCATTATAAATGTATGTGGATACAAATTAAGAAATAGCAAAAAAAATAAAGAACTTATCCACCGTGGGTTACACAAAGCGAGCAATTTTTTGTGAAATATATGTTAACCTTTCACCCCTTCCGTTAAAGGTGGGTAGACGTGTATTACGGATATGTATACCGTACTGCATTAAAATGACCAATATTGAATATTTATATATGAGATATGTATGCTACCCTGTGTTTGTACCAAACAACCAAGATTATTAGATAGGTTGTTTTATCTTTATCTTGCCAAAGAACAATCAGCTGTTCAGTACAAAATGTAAACAAACAAACAAATGCAACAACAATTTCAAGGAGCAAGCAACAGTGTTGCCATTTGTTTGGCATATTTAAATAAATTCGATCTGAAACCCAACGGAAGTTAAATGGCATTTAAATAACCATCCAAAATTAAGCTGAAGTGCCGTTTAAATATTCATTTGAAATTGGCCCTAAGTACGAACATACATGGCGTATGAGTAACATTGTTTTCTGCTCATATTTAATCCATTTTTATTTGTCTATCGATTTGTGATTCTTCGGTTGAGGCCATAAAATGGCAGTTGCACAGTGTAGTTTCAATAATTCAAGCCGCTTTTGTGTATTTGGAATTTTTGTAATACAGACAATTATATACATACATATATATACTGTATGTACGTATGTATATGTCATTGTATGTATACAATATCACTGCGGAGCTTACGCTGCATATGGTCCATAGATAATATTTATATTTATATAAAGTATATACATATATTTGCCATTAAGTAGCACTACTCTTGTGCCGCCTCCAGCCCAACTGCCCGTTTGTTCCACTTCAATTGGCATAATTTATTTATTTTGATGGCATTAATAATCCGTGTTGCACTGTGATTTAATAATTTATTGCATTCATAAATGTTTGTTAAATATATAGATGCATTTAATGTGCAAAAATAGCTCACACATGCACATGCACACGTGCATAAAGGTGTACATATGTCGAAGCCTATAATTGTCAATATTAATAATAATCCCTACATATTTACCTACATATTTTCATATTAATTTAGTGCGCTAGTTTTTATAAATAAAATACCTATGTGTTTGTAAGTATGTATCTATGTAAGTACGTATTTAAGCATATAGGGGAAACATAAACACTAGCACATACATACATACATACATAAAATTATTCATAGTCTATTAACTTCACATAATCCCATTTATTTAGACACGTCTATTTATTTTGCCAGCAGCAAATACATTTCTATAGGTCAATTTTTAATGGCTCTAATACCTCTTTAATGCTAAATTAAT
>NW_023458556.1:19825119-19826684 GCF_013731165.1 Rhagoletis pomonella
CAGAAAACATCTTTAAAGATAGTTCCCAGAATTGACAATTTTCTTACTAAAGACCTTTTGCTTTCAAAAGACTGTGGCGAGCTAAAAGACAGTTGCCAGAATGTAAGATTACGCTATGCCCAAAGGTTTTCCGTTTTTCACAGATCCGACTCTCTGAGTGCTACTTCTGAATACTTGTCGGTTTCCTTTAGATATAGATTAATGAAAATCGTATTGAGAGCCCATTCAGTGCTTCTCTACGGACAGGATTTTTGAGCCCCATTTATCCTCGAACATGACGCTCTTTTTATGCTACTGAGTCTACTGGGACTGTTTTGTTTGCTCAATTGAAAATCCTTTTACGAAGTAAGACCTAATTATGCAGAGCTTTCCAATGTTTTTATTTTGCAACATTTTTTTTAGGAACCTAGTATCTTTTGCTGGTATCTTTTACTAGTAGCTTTCCCTGCTGGGTAAATACCACATACCACTTTCCCATTAAATCCTTTCCCAACACCAGTAAAGCTCACAGCACACTGGCACAGAGCCGCTTTAAATGATTGCTATGCATAAAGCCCACAGATAATGTGGCACTTCACTTCATTATAGCAAGCAAGTGTAATAGACAAAACGCAGCGCAGCGTGCAAACAATGCCAAAAGCAGCTGAAAATATGCATTGCGTTGAAAAACAAATATGTATTTCACTTACAACAAAAAAGGTGTGATAAAAGTGTGGTCGCCAAAAGCAAACCGCATATTAAGCTAAACAGCAGCAAAAACATGGCAATTTTCGCTTTCATTTTGTTTATTACGAGTATGCGCCGTTTTTTTCCTACACAGCTACAAACCATGAAAATGAGGCACCAAAATGAAGTGAACTAGTAAATTGTGTTAAACGCTGTGCAAACATAAACATAGGCGCACCCGCTTACTCGCACATGCACACACACACGCACACACACACGCGCACGCACATACACCAACCTAGGCACTTAACTGTGGCAACGGCGTAAGTTTAGACACCAACGGCAATTCAGCAAGAATTATAGCCACTGAGCCGACGAAAATTCGCAGCAATTCACGGTCCAACAAGCAGCACTCAACTTCACAACTTCAGCGGCTGGTGCATAAGCGTGTGGGCTCTTTAAAAGGCAGTAAAGAGAAACAATGGCGAAAAGCTCAATCAAGTTAGCGGCGCTAAAACGAAAAAATGAAGAAAAAATTTGTTCGTATTATTGTGCTCATTGTGTGCTATTTTCGGCCACTTTTCGTTTTTTTTGTGCTCCGACCATTTGGTAAATAATTAAGACTTTGCTAAGTTAACCGTAACTTAGCAAAACATTCATTCAATGAAGTATTTTTACTACTTTTCTGGGCTTATTTTTTTGTGCTTTTTATGGGCTTTAAAAATATTGCCCGGTTAACATTGAAAACCCGTTTGACGCCACGCTTGCTAACCCACTTCTTAAACTTTGGTCGAACACGGATAAATAGTATTGAGGAATTACGTGCTATTTTTGGGCTTTTTAGAGGCACCTAAATAATTATAGGAGCTCATCCAGTTTCCGAGATAATTAAGACTTTG
>NW_023458556.1:19826784-19829365 GCF_013731165.1 Rhagoletis pomonella
TTAATATACAACGCTTTTATAAATGGACTAAAAAGTAGAAAATAATACTTCTCAGTCCCATAGAATTTGTTTTGATAACTTTTGATTTTGAAATTTTAGCAAAAGTCATTATAAACAATCTATGAAATTGAAAATGAAAAACGTGGAGCGCATGCAATACAAAGCATTCGATTTAATTGACAATAGTCAAACTACATAACGTAGACCTAAAATTTCTACAGCGAAAGTAGAACTTTGAAATCGATTTTAAGCGGTCGTTATTCATATACCCACATACATACATTCATATATTACTTTTCATATCAATTCAAGTGTATTACATGCGCCCCACGCTTTTCATTTTCAATTTCATAGATTGTTTATAATGACTTTTGCTAAAATTTCAAAATCAAAAGTTATCAAAACAAATCCTATGGGACTGAGAAATATTATTTTCTACTTTTTAGTCCATTTATAAAAGCGTTGTATATTAAAAAGTTTTTTTTATATTATTTATTTTCTACTTTTTAGTCCTGTCTGAATAAAATTTTGCAATAGATATTAAAATAATTCAACGATATTAATAGAAAGGTGCACACACATGCATTTACATATGTATGTACATACAAACGAGCACCAATTAATTTTATTTAAAGAAATGGCGTGTCGTCTATTTCCGCTGTAGCAAACGTAGTACATAGGGCGACATCTAGATGTCATCTACCTCGCCCTATTCACTACAGATGTCGCCCTATGCACTATGCTTTCTTATAGGAACTTTTCAAAGCAAAGGTTTTATGGTGTCGGACACACAACATTGAAAGTTTCTGGACACACAACATTGCAAGTTGATAAAAGCGTTGTAACGTTGTAATAAAAAAAAGGAGTAAAAAGCAATTACAGAAGACCTCCTGATCTGGTGTTACCAGACATTTCTTCTTTGTGGCAATTTTTTATATGTCGCCTCTTGATTTTGGTTCTGAAAAATTGTAATTGTCCAACTTAATTACTATGTAATTCCTAATAAATATTTGTTCTTTCTTTTCCTTGATTTGTTTCTTTTTTATCAGCCTTTGCGCTTAAATCAAATGCTAAAACGGTAAACGTAGACGGCGTCGTTTCCCAATTTTGTATGGGAAACAACAGCACCACAAATTTTACGTTTATGTAGACGTCTACATTTTTGAGTGCAATACATTGCACTTCCGCTTTAGGAGGAACAGCTCATAAAAGCATTTATTTTGTATGCAGACCAAGCCGAACGCGCTGGACTGCTCCTTTTTTTATGTACATACGTATGTATGTACATTCATACATATATTAGCTCTGATCCAGTACTCCATGAACTTACAGGATTTTACACGAACTTGCAGGAAGTTGCAGGAAAAATGTTCCCGTACTCTGAAATCCTGCAAAATCCTGTAAATGAGAGCGACTTTTGGAGAGTTGTGTAGAGAATGAAGTTGCAAGATTTTACCCGAACTTTTTCTTCTGGTAAAATCATGAAAAGTGTTAAGCAATCACTGGTTGACGTTTTTACAGGAAAAATGGTTTTTTTGTTCCCGTACTTTTTGTTGTTACTCACTTTTTACTCTCACTTCAGAGAGTAATTTTGCTGTTTGACAGTTTTACAGGATTTTTCTCGAAAAGTATTCGATCAGAGCTATTATCGGTTAAGTTTGGACCACGTGAACAATTTTCGATAATGCTTTGTCGGAAAGGTGGTACCTCAAAATAGATTTTGACTCTCTACGTAATTTTTTTACGACAAAGTTGACAAATGTATTAAAACATTTTCCTCACATAGCGCTGAAATGTGGTGTGAAGTTTCTCCTTAGAGCTTCTGATAGAAATTTTGAAGAGCAAAAGGTTTACACAATAAAAAAAACCGCTTACAAAAAGTAGAACCGAGTATAAAGATTTAAATGGGAGCTGTGAAGGAAACCGATAAAAAGAGAATCAAGTGTAACTTCTTCCAAGTAAAAACAATAAGAGATTTGGATGGGAATATCCCATCTAAGATGCTTAAAAATTATATTTTTGTATGGTGTTTGCAGGATACCATATTTGACTGTACATACTATATACATATGTACATAATATATATATGTACATGGGCATATGTACTACATACAGTCAGTCAATAAAGTTTAGGTACAGCGAATTTTTTACAATACTGGCAACTATTTTTTAAATATTTTATTTTTCGCTAATTTTTTATAAAAATATGGTTAATTCTACAACAAAAACCCCAAAAAGAAAAGTTCCAAACCTTGTGCAAAATTAAAGAAAATTCTGCAAAATTTCATTCAAATATCGCACTTTTTATTTACGCTCTCTAGAAAAAATTTGAGTATGCAGTTTTTTAGCCCATTCAATTTTAGTATAATAAAGTGCAAGTATGAGGAAGAAACTTTTTTCCATATAAAAAAATTATCAAAAATTTTTTTTATATGGAGAAACTGAGCGACACCTTCAACAAAAAAAAAATCCTAAAAATCAATGGTAAGTCCTAGCCACCACAAACTTGCACTTTTTTATACTAAAATTGAATGGGCTAAAAAACTGCTTACCCAACTTCTTTCTAGAGAGCGTAAATAAC
>NW_023458556.1:19829465-19835314 GCF_013731165.1 Rhagoletis pomonella
ATAATAATTGACATCCTTAAATAACAAAGTATGTATACATGCATTGTACATAAGGGTGGTCCGAAAAGAGTAAAGTCGGAATTTTAATGCTCTCACCCCCTAGGACTGTTCTATACCGAAAAATGTATACCCTTGCTTTTTTTATTTTGAAATCCAAAAGTATTCGCTCAAAGCTTTCAAGGTTTTCCAAGTATTTTATTTGGGTAAAAAAAAATTAAAATTCGTAGAAATGCTGTAGAATTCCTGAAAATCAATATTTTTCGATCGGAAAACTTTGATTCTCTTTAGAAGACTTTCAATAATAATACCCAGTTATTTATTTAACCAGTTTTGATTTTATTAACTATTTTTATAGGACCCCTAAAAACCCCAAAAAATGCAATGGGGGACCCATAAAAAATCGCTGGTATTAAAAAGTTGTAAAATAAACCATTGGGTATTTTTATTGCAAGTCTCCTGAAGAGAAACAGAGTTTTCTGATCGAAAAACATTGATTTTCAAGAACTCTGTACCATTTCCAGGAAAAATGTTTTTATTTTCATGTAAAATACATATATATGTATATGTATATATTTTTTGATTTGAAAATAAAAAAGGGATACACTTTTTTTGGTATAGAATAATCCTACGGAGTCAGAGCATTAAAATTCGGACTTTGCTTTTTCAAATGCATTTTTTGAACTCCCTCATGTACATACATACATGACTATATATTCACCTAAATATGTAGGTATGTAAACAAATACATCCATACTTATACTTGTACTACTTTTATAAGGACCTTCATACAGTGCCATCAGATCAACAAGCAGAGACTTTGGCCATTCGTTAATGTGTGTGGACACGTAGCTTACATATCAGCTTACCTAAATACAAACCTACACATAATTTTTTGTTTGTTGCAAACATGCGCAGAAATCAGCACAGTAGCGTCACGCCATAGCAGACAATTAACTTTGGGGGGTAGGATTATTTACCTCATCCCCACAATGCACTTTAGCTGATGGCGTCAGTTTCATCTATCATCTACCAATGTAAGTGCATTAGGGTGGTCCAACAATGCATGTGAGATAAGTGAAGACGGAATTTTAATATGCTCTCACCACCTAGGTGTGTTCTATAACTAACTATGTGCTCAGCAGGAGACTTCGAAGAATAATTTAAATTCCGACTTTATTTTCATTGGAGCACCCTAATGCACATACATTTGTATAGAAGCATATGCAAATGGATAGGTTTGTGTGTGCATTTACACCGAAATTTTGAGATTTTACCACCAGTTGCCGGCAAAAGCGAATTTCCAATCGATGGGAATCCATTGAGAGCTAGTATATAGTTCTACATACATATATGTATATACGTATACAAATATATACATTTGTTTGTACATATAAATGAATTGGTTTTATACCGAAGTGGCCAAGTGGAAGAATTTGAATAGTAGACTAATTATTCAACATGCAACCTTACCTTACCTGTAATGCATACCCAGTGGGACTTGGTTACTTTCGAAATGTACTTATTGCACGGTTCTTTTTTTCACTCACAAGTAGTTCCAAAACATGAAGTCTTTAATACGCTTTTATACAGGTGTGAAACACAGCAAGAACGGTTCTTGTAAGAAGGCAATTTTCCATAAGGTGGTTGTTGTTGGTTTGGAGAGCTTTGTACAGTTTATAATCTCATTCGGATTTATTTTCCGAAGTCAAAGCATTACAAAAGGCTCACTTTAGCAGTGGAGTTTTCACGACCTACAGATTTTTAAACTTCCATAGTAGTAAAAAAATAATCTAGTTATTTCTACATGTAGATTTTTTTCTAATTTTTCCTTCGAATTTTTCGTGAAAGAACCAGTACCCTAAGAGGCATTCTTAGGGAAACACATTCCACATGGTCCGACTGGGTATAAGCGTGCGCACATACCAACATACATACATATGTGTGGATAATAATGTATACTTATGTATATAAATACATATCGTCGATGCCTTTGCAAAGCCGCCCATCGATAAGTTGCAAAACCGCCTAAATCGGCATTGTGGCAAAAATGAGATTTGGTAACCCGGAACTCCGGCATCGAGATTTAGGCATACAGCTCGTAAAAAACAACTGATTTTTAAAATTATAGTTATAGAAAATACCGCCTATCAAGTCAATGCCTTCAAAGAAAATAGTTTTTTCGTTCTATTGTATGTAAAATCTGAGTGCCGTAAGATAGGCGGTTTTACAAAGGCATCAAAGATGTGTATTCCGGTTGAAAAAATACATATATTCATATGTATATATTTAATGAAATACATATCGTCGGATAAAGTACAAAGCCGCGTATCAAGATTTATATAGCAATCGCATTTCTGGATAGTATAGTTCAGGACGAATGGATAAAGCTTGAGCCAAGAGCTTCGATGAGCAAATCCAATTTTTGGCAAAAAATGTCAGTTACGCGGTTTTGTACTTAAAACGACGATATGAACATTAATTAACCTAGCGTGACTCAGCACATCAGTCCTGAAATTTATTTGCTAAAAGTCAGAATGTCAGAACGTGACCGCTGGCTACACTTACAACAAGAATATCACCCATAGACTCAGGGCCGGCTTTAGAAGCAATGACGCCCGGGGCGGAAGTAAATGGAACAAAGCGCCCTTTGATAACAATGCTTATTACCTCGTTTTTTTTTCTTATACATGCGATAATCAATTGCAAAAATGGTGGAAATAAAAAAAATCCAGTTTTAACTATAGAACATGTTCTGTCGATAATGGGTGGAAATAGTGTAGAATTTCATGTTTCTAGCTGCATAAATGGTGGAGTTATAACGAAAAATCTCATATCTGAACAATCAGTTGTATGGGAGCTATATGTTATAGTGTAGCGATTTTTCCGGTTCCGACAAATGATTAATAAATTATAAAAATACACCTACTTACCAAATTTCCTCCGGATATCTCGAAAACTGAGAGACTAGATTGCATATAAACAGACGGACAGACGTACATGGCTAAATCGACTCAGCTCGACGTTCTGATCATATAAGTATACTTTTTAATGGGTCTATCTCTTCTTATTCTGGTACTCACAAACATCGGGCTAAGGTTCAAAGTTTCATGCTCATGACAGGTATAATTAAATTTAAAAAAAAAAATAAACATTTTTGATCACAGTCATACTTCGGTTGAAATGGAATTGTCCATGTTGGTGCA
The DNA here is from genome assembly GCF_013731165.1 of Rhagoletis pomonella. Classification (NCBI taxonomy): domain Eukaryota; kingdom Metazoa; phylum Arthropoda; class Insecta; order Diptera; family Tephritidae; genus Rhagoletis; species Rhagoletis pomonella. The sequence continues at coordinate 19,832,669 of NW_023458556.1, forward strand.
AGTTTTCTTCACGTTTTTTTTCGCAATTTTGACATTGCCTTTTATTTTTGTTGGTTATTCATCATTCTTCATCCTCTCCACATAAGTACTATATTTAATGTAAGAAAAGGTAGAAAAAAGTATGTACATTCCCATACGATCACACAATTTTTTTTTTGCATTTTTGCTAGCGAGCACGCTCCTAGATTGAGCTTAACGTCAGCGTGATCCGTGATCAGCAGTTGACACAGAAGTATTCAATTGATAATGTCACTAAGGCAATAAAATACAATAAAAACCAATTTTTATATCTAATTACAATGCATACATATATACATACATACATATATACCTGTGTTCGTATGGAATAGTAGCTTATTTCGAAACGCTGGGTTTAGTATAATGCGGCATTCGCAGCATACGATTGCGAATGAAACACTGGCGCCGAGCCGTTAAAGAATTTTTGGCAAATAAACTTGCAAGAAATAGTTCCGATACTAGCAAGTCAATATTCTAATCAAGTCTCCTCAAAAAATTACTTGTTTAAAGAATAAAGGGAATGACGTATTATACTAAAGCCAGCTTTCCGACATAAGCTACTATTCCATACGAACACAGATACATATGTATACATATGTATATGGACCTTGTACAAAATTGCTGATAAACCAACGTCATAAATTCACAACAATTATAAATAAGTACACTCATTAAAGCGAGTAAGCCGATAATTACAAATTAGTATTTTTTACTTTTTGCTTTCTTCTTACCTCGGCAGTAATCTAATTTATATAAATATTAGTCTATTTTCTACGAGTATAAATATGAATGTATAAATGTGCGTTCTTCAAATAAGAGCAAAAAACAAACATTTTTCTTTGGCATAAAGACCGACCCAGTCTAATGTACTAATAGCCAGTTTCACGAAAGCAATTTAAGTGAAAAATAATTTTTTTATTTGAATTTAATATGGAAACTGACAGAGAAAAAAAAATTTTTCGCTTAAATTGTTTTCGTGAAACCGGCAGTAAGTGTGTTTGTAAGAATTTTTATGAAAAGTTGATACAGGCCCGTGAATGGCATAGAACCATATCAGATTCTGATTTTAAATAGTTTACTTTTAAATTATTACTAAGCTATTTGCCTCTAAATATATATTGGAGTATCACATAAACTTTTATCAGCAACTGATAAGTATTGATAAACGAACAATAAATGTATATTGTGTTGCTTGCCACGCATGACTGACCAAGAAATACATTTAAAATACATATTATCTTACGGAATTGGAATCATTAATTTACTCTTATCAATGCTCGCCAACAATGTAGTACATACATATGTATGTGCGAATTTTCATAAGGAATGTAAACTTGTCGTAGCGCCGATTTCCCTAGTACATATTTCGTATAGAGCGTGTAAGACGTGGCAGCTCAATATATTTCGAAAAGGCTGTCAAATTGAGAAATTTCAGAAAGCAGTTGCATGAGCAGTCACACTTTGCGTGTAAAGTGTCTTTCGAAAGAGCTCCCCGAACGACGAATTGCAGATTGCTAGTGCAGCACGAGCAAGTTGAAACATATTTCCGAAATCGATTCCCGCTCTCTTAATTGCAGTCACATCTTGCAACTTTTATTTCTGAAACTGATTTCCGAAATGTGACAGAAAGATCTTTCTGGCTGTTCACACATCGAAATAAAATTTCTCTTTCTCAATTTGAGAGCTGGAAATATTACCATGTCTGACACGCTCTTATGTTAGGGTCCCAATAGATTTTGCTCCAGATAGTAATTGAATGCGCATGCAATTGTAGATACAAGTATACATTTTCGTATGCACTCAAAATTCACACTTATCTACTTACATACATATGTAACTACTTGCATTGAGAGGTCATTTCAATGTGAATCTCGTAATATTCTGATATTTAATCGCTTTCGGCACAACACCCACAAAGGCATGCATGCCCATGTATGTACAAGTATGTAATTGTGAATGAAATGCATTCGTTTGCGGTTTCAATCGTTGATGCTACTTATTGTTGATATCAATTACACTATGCGACAGTCAAAATCGGGATGGGATGAAACCAACGGGAAATGTTATATCGGTCAAAAACAAGTTATACGTATCCCGGCGTTTCGCTGGGTCACGTCTAGGAATCGAGATATATATATAACTATCATATAGGGGAAATTGTCACCTTTGGTGGTCTTTTTTTGACATAACTCGAGAACCACTAGTCCGATTTTGCTCAAACAAATTTAAAAAAATTAAAAATTACAATTCCTTTAATCTGTTCATATAACGTTTTTCTATATATATTTACACGTATAACTTCTTTTTTACCGATATAACTTTCCCCGGTAGTTTGAATCCTTCCCGATCACTGACCCCTACCATTTGTCTCACAGTGTTATCATTACTATGTGTAAAAGTGCAACGACACTAAATAAAAGCTAACTGTTTGCATAAGCATCGTAAATTGTCATATTTCACATCACACATCGTTACATATATAACATAAGTATGTTTATATGTATGTACAATATTCATATTACACGAGGGTCACTAAGAAGATAAGTTAAAAATGCGCTTATTGGGTTTCAAGATATCACAGTAGAAATAAATAATATAAAAAAAACTTTTTAATATACAACGCTTTTA
>NW_023458556.1:19835414-19880051 GCF_013731165.1 Rhagoletis pomonella
ATAATATTAGTAAGTTGCCATAGTGGCAAATGAAAGAAGCTTCATCTGATAAGGAAGGTTCGAAAAAAATTGCTACCCTATTTGTGAACAAACTCATTCATCCGAAAATATTAGAAACTTTCTAAAATAAATACAGTGGCGGTCAAAAATGGATGAATGGTGTTTCGTTTTTAATATTTACAACATTTTTCAAGCTGAAATTTTTTTTATAAAAATATGGTTCAAGCTTTAACAAAAACTATATAAATCACACTTTCAATCTTTATACAGAACTTAGAAAAATTGCACAAATTTTTATCTAAATTTCGAGCTTTTGAACCAGAATTTTTGGAAATTTTTTTGCGTATGCAGCTAACAAGCTTATAAAATTCTAGTAAAATAAGTGCAAGCTTTGAGCGGCTAAAAAACGCATTTATTTTTAATAATTTTTTTTTTTACTGACGGCTTTTTCGGTTTTTTTCAGTTTTTTTCATTTGCTAAATTGAATAGAAAATTCAAAATCAAAAACTGCTTTGCTTTCAGCTCCAAAACGCTACTAAAAAAGCTAACTGTATGAGCACTTTCATATAGCTACATCATTTTGAAAGCTTCTCTTCGCTCGGAACGGCTTCGGTCGGCTCGGCTCCGCATTCTGTGTGAACGTACCCTTAGGCCTTGCGTTAGAGTAATAACACAAAAATACTTTTAAGGCGCTGTGTAAATTCTCAAGGCAGATTTTATACTAATTTATGTATGTAGCTCGGTCGCCAAAAAATATAAGAGACTGCTTACATACATATATATAAAATATAAAAATAAACGAAAACATATTTTTTTTTTTTTTAACGGTGAATACAAAAGTAAGCGAAAACAGTTACCCCACAGAACAAGTCGAATTTATGTACTTCCATAAAATTTAATAAAGCAAGTCAAAGCACCTTTCCAAGAAAGCGGTTGCAGTCACATGCATACACAAAGTTAAAAAAAAAAAATGTTTCGCTTACTCTCACATTAAATATTCTCTATCCAATTTACCCTTCTTTATATTCATATTGGCCCATTACTGAGGAAATTTACATAAATGCAATAAAATTGAAAGTATTGCTGCCACATTCAGTTTTACTTTGTAAGCTTACCAGCATACAGGCTTACATAGCTTCTTTCCTGAGATACGCCAGCGAATAAAGCCCTTATCACTTAAACAATTTTCACAATTCAATGGAAATGGCGACTTTAAAGGCTTCATGACATGCTGCAGAAGAAAAATAAAAGAATGCCTGCATCAGAATGCAAAGCTTAAGATGAAAGCGTAAGATTTAATGAAAAAATATGCAGCATAAGAAAAAAAAACAATATTCTGTACACTTTGAAAGCTGAAAGGGAATTCTGGAAATGGCGGCATAATTTAAAATATCCCAAAGCCAATGTGAAACTGAAAGCTGAAGAAAACTGAAGTTCGAGAATATGGGGGGGTGAAAAACTGCTATGGCCGAACGTGCAGTGCACTTAACGATATTAGGTGGGAATATAACATTATGTACATACATACATACATACAGTCGCAGGTGCTCGGGCCAACGCCAATTGTTCTCCGGCCCTCCATAGTTATTGAATAGCGCGCGCAGAGTACAGAACGCCAATGGTATGGTCCCATAGTTCCACTTCAATGGCGCTCAATATTGCATTGGGCAGAGTAGTATGCACAAAAATGCAATAAACGTCTGGCCAATGTGCATGGACTGGCATGCATTGGAGCCTCAGCATATCAAAGGAATTGAATTGATAACCAGCGAGTGACGCTTATGACAAGGCTGATGAAAAAGCAGCTTCTAGAGATGGGGTGTTGATAATATCGATATTGTGATAAATTGGCTTAAGGATTCACGACTGATGCATAAAATGAATTTTTCGCTCTTCATACTTCTTACCCATTTCATGGGGAAATAGTATAAGAGGCTTTTGGTGAAAATTCAACGAATATTATATTCCAGCGACACAATGCAACTCATTGTGCGAGTAGGAGTGCGCTGAAAACTGCATTCGAAGGGAAGTAATAAACGATTAAGAGTGATATATTTGACAGAGACTTAAAAGAAAAAAAAAAAAAAATGCGCATGAAAAACTTCATTAAAACAAGGAAGCTCAAAATAAGAATATAATACAAAAATAGGTATATAAAAATAGCAATTCGCATGCGCTCTCCATCGTTGGGTTTTAAAATAAGATTTTAAATTATAAAATAAATATTACTAATAATGCCCATCGGTATCCGTCACAAGAAAATTTTATGATAATTTTGATTTTTGCGGAAATTTTGTAAAGCACACCGTTTTATTTAATTTAATTTACAAAATATAGACTTGCACAAAAATTTTATACAAATTTCGAGGGGTCGCTACCAGTGTTTGAAGAAATTATAATTTTTTAAATCGTAAAAATTCGACAAAATTTTGGTACTTTTCACACTATTTTAAGATATAAACTTCCACAAAAATTTCAAAATTGTAAAAAAAAATTAAAGACTTACCAGACTTAGAAAAAATTTTAATTTTATTTTAAATCGTGAAAATTCGACAAAATTTTTACTTTGATATAGCTGATCAAATATTGAATTTTTATTCTTTAATAATTTATATGTATAAGATTCAATACGCTGATTTATAGCTGATCAAAGTAAATGTTTTGTCGAAATGTTACGATTTAAAATAAAATTAAAATTTTTTCAAACCCCGGTCGCGTACCCTAGCAATTTTTTTTTTTTTAATTTGGAAATTTTCGTGGATGCCCGTAATTGGTTCGTTGCACCAAATAAGGGGGTGCTCCCTGATATTTGTATTTTTAAGGACCACCCCTTTGGGAAGCCATTAAAAGCAAAGCGTATGAGTGAAAACATTCGTTAGGCGAAGTAAGCCAGCGCATCAAGTACTCGTACTAATGTCTATTTTGAGACAGTGCTTAAACATATTTCAAAATTATTTCCAGATTTTTCGGAATAACTTCGAAATTTTTGTTTTGGAAATTTTCGGAGCTTGTCGTTATTTAGTGGAAATTTGTTTTGATTTTTCGGTTTGTCGATATTTTTCGAAACTTTTCAGGGGATATTTAAGGACTTTTCAGATTGTTCCGGAAAATTTCTGTCAAGCAAAATAAGGCAACTAAATAATTTCTAACAAATGCTTTGGAGTTTTAGGGTTCTCGTCATGTTTTGAAATTAATTTCGAAAATGGTTGATGTTCTTGGGAATTGTTTTGAAAATGTATAGGACTATTAAAGATTTCTTCAAGTTTTTTTTTTTTTAATTTTTCGGGGATAACTCGACTTATATCGGGAATTTTCGGAAATGTCTCGAGACCTTTTGTATTAATTATTAATTTTGGAATTAGCGGTGTTTCTCGAGTTTATTTTTCATGCCGGTAAGCCACTCCCAGCGATCGTTTGCCTTGCTAGTTAAGAGTTCCTACCAATGTGCAAGCCTTTTTTCATAATCGGATAACATATACAAATTGTGCCTGCAAATAGCACTGAGAGCGAGGTTATAGCTTAAACTTTAATTTGTTTTGTATTTCAAAAGTTTGTTAATCGGGGTTAAAACACACACTCTGAACCTGAGCTGTGAGTGCCAGAGTATATTTTTTTTAACGTAGCCTACGAAAAAATAAATAAATAAATATTTGGCACTTACTCTTTTGCTAAGCGTTTGCCCGACTTTCTCCTCAATTTTGTGGTGTGCGTCAAGAAATTATAACAAAAATAAAGGCGCCTACAATTTTAGGATATTCTTCACCTAACACTCTACGGCTTCCCACCATGCATTGCCAGACGCTAATTACAATGTCGTTCAATGTCGTTCAATGTCGGTTAGAGTTGGTTTTGAAACGAAAACTTCATTTTTTTTAAAATAGCTTTTTTTAAGAAAACTACTGCTATCAAATGAAAAATATGTTTGAAAATCTGTAAGCATAAATATAAAATACTTTTTCCAGCTTGTTCTTGTCCTGTTGATTATACATTTTATCCAAACTAACATTTTTTTAATCGCAGCCCTTCATACTGTGTACATATGTATGTATACAAACAGTTTAAAGTTGAGTGCTTCCGCTATTGATGGGGTGTGGTTCAGCAATATAAATTCTTGTATGTATGTGTATGCGAAGGCACAAACGTAGCAGGCAATGGCAGCAGGAATGAGAGCTGCCAGTGGCAAGGACACCGAGCCAACGGCTAACTTTTCTACACATAGAAACACATGTGGGCATTTACAATGCAATTGCACATGATCTCTAACACTTTTTCTCCATTGCAATGCCACTTCGCTATTCTTTATTCTCTTTAACTCCACTTCATACAATTTACCTCGAAATGCACTTTTGCTCGCCTATTCACATGAACTTATTTTTGTTTGTATACACTGGAAGTCTTTTTTCACTCACGCATTGTTTGTGCTGTTCTGATTGTTGAATGCGTTTTGTAAGTTTTGTTTGTTTTGCCTTGTTTACTCATCGTTGTGTTTGTTATTGTTTGCACTTTTGTCCAATACGTGAGCGTCATGTATAAAAATGTTACAGTGACGCACAGTGGGACGTCCCCATATAAGCTGCGGCCAAAAGTGGTACTAGAAATAAGCGCTGTTCGGCACTTAGGAATGAAGAAATGTGGAAAATGCTAAAATTCAACGCGCAACCACGCCCACAGCTCTTGTGGGCGAAAATCTGCTCGTTTAAGCCAGAATTCTACAGCTTGGAAGATAATAAAGTATTTCTTATTACAGCGCCCACCTTTTACACAAGTTTTTTTGGCTCCAAGCACTAAATTTTATGTACTTTGGAGAAAATGAACAGGCACATTTATTTTATTTCTAACGAAGTTCCAATTTTTTTCAATTTAAAAATAACAAAATGAAAACATTTAAAATACCTGCATACTAAATTATGTGTGCACGATACACTTAAACTTTCAATTTAACTTACATTTTATAAGACAAAAGCTGGGCTAAGGCCATCGAAAACGGATCTCGTCCAGAGAAGCGTCCATTTTTGTCTGAATGTTGAATGTGATTAATAGATTGGCGAGTCATTAATATCTACATCGTCTACAATTCCCATTTTATATTGCATATTATTTATTTTATGTACACACCAGAGTCTTTCACTTCAGCTCTACAATAAAAATGCAATAAATTTTACAGGAGGTGTGTCTGAACTGCTGAACTCATAGTTCCTCGCTGCTGGAACTATTTGAGTTATGACACGCATGTTTAATGTTTAATTGTCCTAAGTATAATTTAGCTCGCTTCCTAGGTCAATTTTAAATATCACTTTTTAAAGTAAGCACTCGAAAAATTTTATACTCACAAAATTATGTAGAATTTCAAAGTAAACTATTTTATACATTTGAAAAGATTTATAAGAATTTAAAGCAATGCTTTACCACAGATATATTCAAAAACTGCTCATCAATCAGATTGGCTTTTTATGTATGCGCACAAGTGGAAAAATTAATTCAAATTACTTGCGACAATGTCTAAATTTTTTTTTACAAATTTATTATTTCGCATTGTTCCTACTTTAAGCTCGGTCATGATTGCAAATATGAATTTTTATCAATTTTTTTTTTTTGTTTAGGTTAGCTGGATATTTTTCTATGTATCTGCGTAATTACTTTTTCAGAATTCGCTAACCCGTTTTTATTACTTTTGGCCGCTGTAGTTCCACTGTGTGACGCCCCGATTTATGCATTTACAAACAATTTCGAACATACATATGTACATAGGGTATATTTTTGTATAGTCTCGTAACTAGCAAATGGGAGCATTTAAACATTCAAAGTGTTTGAAAGAAATAGCATTTAATAGAGCGTTCATGTGACAAACAATATGAAAAGTATATTTCTTTTCATCCTTTCTATTGAGCTTTTCATTAAAAATTAAGAAGTTTTTTCATGCGTTCGTTCGCAAGTGCGCTGCTCCATTAGCCCCATTTTTTTACGTTATTTTCTCACCTGTTGTTTATTTAATAAATGTTTGAAAATCGTGCAAACTGCATACTGCAAACGTGACCACGCCTGATAACCACTGTAAAAAAAAACCACTAGGCACACAGGGGAAGAATAATTTTTGCAAAGTTAAGTTTTAATTCAACCACTACCAAAGTGTAATTGCTTGATGATCAAGTGAACGTCGTAGTTAGGCAAACATATAGCAAACAATTGGGTACTAAATTCTAAACTTTAAATCTATTGCATTCTTAAATGTAGATTGAAAAGAACCATTTATGCCAGGACTTTCATTTTGGCTCAAACCGTGCCATTTTAGGCCCTATTTTACTTCAAATGGCACATTATTATTCAACTCTTTAAAATCATTAATATTTGAAAAACTCTTTTTTTTAATTTTGCAACATAAATTTTCTACTTTCTACGGTTGATGCAATTGCTTTCTCTTGTTTTTTTGGTATTGTACCTTTATTTAGCAAAGTCTTTCCTACTTTATCGCTAAATGAATAGAAAAGATATAATCGTATTTTAATTTAAAAAAGTGCACCTTTTTTGGCAGTTTTATTTTTCTTTCTGGCATTTATTATACACAATATGGCACCTCATAGCTAAAGATAGTTAGCAGCCCTGCATTTATCCGTACATCAATCACTCAAATTTTCTATAATCGATTGTATTGACTTTAGGTCCCTACGCTCTATGTGACAACAGCAAGGCGCACGCCACAAATCGGAGGAGAAGCTCGGCCAAACACTTACATACATATGTGTAACAGGCAATCTATTATTATTATTATTATTGTATTGACTTCTCAATGACGATGTAAAAACCACCTGCGAAAATATTGCAATATTTAGATTAGAGGCATCCAAAGTTTATCTAGCTAAATCGATATCGATATCGATATATATACAATTTTGAAATCATTTATTGAAACTCCGAAACGCACAGTTTTATTATCGAACTTAGTCAAGTTATTGTCTTCTGTTGAGTTATAGGGTTTTATTTGGTGTTTTTGAAATTCGTTAAATTAGCGATATGTATCAAATTATCAAAATATAGCAACAAACTGGAATGTATGGGGTCTATTCCAAGTCCTTCCAAAGTACTTCAAAGGAAAATTTCAGCCGTTGTTGTAAAATTCACGCTATCATCATGTCCACTATGCTATTTTATCCTAAGAAATTAAAAAGAATTTTCTGTGGTTCTAGTTACTCACATTGTTCTAGTTGGCAACGTTTTTCTTGCTGCTGCTGTGCCGGTCATTTCATTAGCAACTGTTTACCAAATTACACGACGTTGAGTGACGCATCTGTGTGTAGAAGATTTTCAATTTTCAGACGCCGCCGCTACCATACCAGAGTGAAAGATAAGCGCAAGAGCTAAGCCAGCATGAAAGTGAAACATTTTATTATACTCACACTTTAAAGTTCAAGAAAAACAAACAAACATAACAGAACAGAACATAAACGGCAACAGTTTATGCTAAACTGATTGTAAGAGGTAGTGAAAATCGGATGAGAAATAAAACCGGAGGCTATGCGAGATCCTTGACGCTGCGGCGTGCGTGTCCTTCATACTTTTGTCAAACGAGTGAGCTTTATTCGATTGTACAGCCACCATTCAACGAGGGTCGAGGGCAACAACTAAGTTGCAGTTCAGTTAAAAATGTGAACCAAAAGCGGTACAGTGCATGCTTTCATTGTAAATATGTATGTATGTATATAGTTTTCTTATCTTTTTTTTCTATTTGCTGCATTGCGCTTTGCTCCCATTTCAACTTCCGCAGCAGAATGCAAGTACAAGTTCATATGTATAAAATATGTATGTACAAATATATTAAAGTGCTAGTGTGCTTATATGTATATACACCCATACATATACAAGTACATACATATTTATGCAACCTTAAAAAAAAACGTACTGTCATTTCGCCTTTAAATTTGCCCATTTCTGCACAAAGCTCAAAAGTGCTTTTAACTCGCAATGCAACCAGCAGCATAAATAGCAACGCAAGAAGCTTATGCACATATAGCGACGACAACAACTACACCACAATAACAATACGGAGCACTATGCAATATCAGTTATGTATGAAGAGTGAAAAGAATTTTTAACCCAAGCAAAAGCATTGTGTTATTCTGTATGTTGTTTACGTTGACTCATCCTTGGAAGGTCACTGCTAGCACAGCAGCACAGCACAGCAGAGAAGCGGAGGCCAGCCAGCCGCTGCTAAAGGAAATGCATTGTGACAAATAGTTGTGCTAAATGGGTGAGAGTGGAAGATCGCAAAGTGCCTTAAATGGGGTCATACTCGTCATATCTTGAAACACATAAATGTTGCAGTGAATTTATTGCAACGTAAATAAGAGTTGAATGGACAAAGAAGCGACTAGTATAAAGAGAATGTCTTAATAAATATTTGCAGCACGCACAGTCGTGCTATTTGACACGCAGAAATAGCACAAAGGGTCAAGGATATTGTGGACAATGGAAAAGTTTGCAATAGCAGGGTTTATGTGTCTGGTGAGAAAGAATGGTAATGTTGAGATAGGCACTGAGTGGTGTTGAATTTTAAACAAAATTCATTTTACGATTTAAAATACGATTAACTAGTGAAGGCACTGTACAGTTTGGACTAATCGAGAGTTATGCGCCAATTACAGTGTTGTGGAAATGTAAAATAAAATTTTAAAAATTAATAGATATGGGTAAACGAGAACAGTTTGATAAGTCAATGAGTTTTTAAATTAAAGATTTTTTATTACGGAAAAAACGTTTATTTCTTATTTATTGCAGAAATAAAAGAATTATCACGGAATCTCTCCAGAATTTTGCAAAATGAGAATTATTTTTTTAACATAAAAAAATATATTTTAAAAATTAAAAAAAAATCTAATTTTTGAAACAGTTTTTAATCAGAAAATATAACCAAGTGACCTCGTTTATTAAAAATAAAATAGCTTTAAAGAGCTTTTTAAGGTGACATTTTCAAACAAATTTTCGATTTATAGAGCATTTAAAAATTTCTATTGTTTATGAATTTAGGTGAAAGTGTTTAAAAAAAAACCTTCCGCACTTATTTTCAACAAAAAGAGTTTTTTAATGGAAAAAAAGTTTTGGTATATAATTTAAAAATTTTTTATTATAGATTTTATACACAGAATTTAATTTATTTACAGATCTTCAGCTTCTTCATAAACGTAGTATTTGTTTAAATTCTTTACAATGCCTCAAAAATAAAAATTAAAAATAATTTTTTAAATATTAAATATCTAGTCCTTCTAAAAATCGTTAGCACAAAGATTTTGTATTGATTCTCCTCTTTTTTCACATACTTTCATAATTTTACCTAAAAACACTGAATTTAATGCGGCAATTTTCGCCTTCTTTCAATTCCAGCCGGCCTCACAGATGGCGGACGTATCGGCTTCAGCGGCCACGACAGCAACAGCGGTTCCCTTGCAGCCTTCAATGTGCCATGTCCCACAGGATATTTTCGCTGCAACGACGGAAAATGCATAACATCGCTGTGGGTGTGCAACTATCAGAAAGATTGCGATGGTGGCGAAGATGAACAACAGTCGTGTCGTAAGTGTTTATTAACATGAATAAGTAAATGAAATTTAAAATTCAATTTTACGTGCGTAGAGTGGTTTTAGCTTAGTCTATTCTAAACTTAAAACTTCATTTTTTAACAAGAATGAGTTTTAACTTACGACTATGACTATGGGCCGCCCTTGAGTTTTGCTTTTTTTCGAATTTTTGATTTATAAGAATTCATGTACATACTTAAATAATTTCATCTACTTATTTCTCTTCAGCGCCACCTGAATGTGAGGCGGGACAAATCAGTTGCGGTCAATATGTCTTCAATAAGACCTACTGCATACCGCCGCATTTTCGTTGTGATATGACGGACGATTGCGAGGACAAGTCGGACGAAGCGCAGTGCAGTGAGTAGAAAATTTATTATATCACACAAAAAAATAGCTGAAATATGTGCATTTATAAAAAAGTTACTTTTTTACATAAAAAAAAAATTCATTTTGCATATTTATTTGCTTCAACCAAAACCATTTACGTTGGCAAATACAGCGAATTTTTTGTTTCGCTTTATTCTGCTTTGTGGAGAAACCCCTATTCGCTATTTACTATGCAAATGTGTATTTAAGTTATAGAACCAGCATAAATACTTTTCAATTTCGTTACTCTTTATGTAAATATCTGAAAAGAAAGTACGCAACAGCACCACTCCAGTTGCCAGTTTGCCATTCTTCTTTTCAAGTTTTTTTTGTTCGTTACTTCGCTTACGTGTACTTCACTTAACTGCAAAATACTTTCATGCATTGTTTATATTTTTATTTTACATTAATATTTCGCTTTTTATTATTTTTCTCGTGGCTCGTGTTATTGTTGTTTCTGCTGCTTCCACTGCTGATTGTTATGCCAAATTTCAACTTTTCCCAATTGCTCAACACCCTCTAGGCGCACAAAAGAGTCAGTCAGTGCATTGTGGCTCGTGGCGAACAATGAAGTTTGAAAACGAAAATGGCGCAAAGTTCTGAGACTTAGGCAGTTCTTTTGACTACATTCCAAAAGAGCACTTCACCTAAACAAAAGCCGCAATATCGTTTATAAGGCAGTTTTAGGAAGTAATATATAGCGCGCTGAATAGCGAAGAAGAAATTGTGATTCTATTAATTTTTCTGTTTGTTTCGCTAATTTTTGTCGCAAGTGTTTTTTTTTTAACTTGAAAACAATTTTAAATTTTTATAATTTTGATTTATGGCACAAATGGAATGCAGAAAACTTTAATTACGATTTTTATAGCATTTTATGTTATTTCTGATATGAAAAATCAACTCAAAGAATTTGGGAATGTCAATCCCGCACCTCTTGGAATACTCTCGATTGCCTATGGGAATATAAGTGAATAAGGTTACTGAAACGGAAAATTTTGATTAAGTTTAAGTAACAAATTAAATTCTACATTTTTAGAAAGAAGACTGGAAGGCTGATTATTCTCGAGAAATAAAAATTTAAATAGTCTCTTAATTACTCTACATTCAAAATTTATTGATAATTTTAAAAAGAGCACACAAAAGAGTTTTTCAAATGCAATAATTTCATCTCAAATGAAATTCAGAGCATTTTACTCCTACATATTTAAATTTTGGTTGTTCACACTTACCTGGTTATCAGGTTATCTGGTTAAAAATAATTATTCTGTAGTGTAGTTTATTGTTGTAAACTGGATATGAAATATAACCACATAACCAGATAACCTGATAACCAGGCAAGCGTAAACAACCACATTATTTTCGAGCTCAATCAAGTTAGCGGCGCTAAAATGAAAAAATGAAGAAAAAATTTGTTCGTATTATTGTGCTCATTGTGTGCTATTTTCGGCCACTTTTCGTTTTTTTTGTGCTCCGACAATTTGGTAAATAATTAGGACTTTGCTAAGTTAACCGTAACTTAGCAAAACATTCATTCAATGAAGTATTTTTACTACTTTTCTGGGCTTATTTTTTTGTGCTCTTTATGGGCTTTAAAAATATTGCCCGGTTAACATTGAAAAACCGTTTGACGCCACGCTAGCTAACCCACTTCTTAAACTTTGGTCGAACACGGATAAATAGTATTGAGGAATTACGTGCTATTTTTGGGCTTTTTAGAGTCACCTAAATAGTTATAGGAGCTCATCCAGTTTCCGAGATAATTAAGACTTTGCTGGGTTGACTGTAACTTAGCAAAACATCCATCCAGTGAAGACTTTTTACTGCTCATCTGGAATTATTATTTTGTGCTTTTTATGTGCTTTGCAAATCTTGCCCGTTAAACATTGAAAAATCGCTAAAAAAATATTGCACCGTAAACATTGAAAAATGCACTTCTTAAACTTTGGTCGAACACGGACAAATATTATTGAGGAATTACGTGCTATTTTTGTGCTTTTTAGAGTCACCAAAATAATTATAGGAGCTCATCCAGTTTCCGAGATAATTAAGACTTTGCTGGGTTGACTGTAACTTAGCAAAACATCCATCCAGTGAAGACTTTTTACTGCTTAATTGGGTTTATTATTTTGTGCTTTTTATGTGCTTTGCAAATATTGTTAAACATTGAAAAATCGCTAAAAATATTGCCCAGTAAACATTGAAAAATCGCTTCACGTCACGGTAGCCGACCAACTTTATAAATTTTGGTCGAACACAGATATATATTGCTGAGGAGTTAGGTGATATTTAGGGGCTTTTTAGGGCCGTCAAAATTATTTAAGGTGCTCAGTCAGTTTCCAGGATAATTAAGACTTCACTGGGTTAAATGTAACATAGCAAAACATCTATTATGTGAAGACTTTTTGTTTAACGTTTTAAGTTTATGGAAAACTGTCAAGTGTACTCATTGAGGTGTTTAATAAACTCAGAGTTTAATTTGACATTTGTTTGTTAACTTTTTCTTATTTACATTTAGCCTGTCCCCGTACTCCAGCATTTAGACAGAAATAGTCCGAAGTAGCCGTGGTGTAGAATACCAACCGTTTAGCCATAAAGAAATAAAAGAAAAATTAGCTAAATAGAACTTTCCATGCTGATTTCAACCATATGAAGATTATTTGGCGCAAATAAAAACTAAAGCCAGTAAAAAAGGTTCAAGTTTAACTTTTATATTTATAATATCTCGGAAACTATTTGACCGATCACAAACGTATTGATGCTAAACCAAAGTTTAAGAAGTGGGTTAGCTAGCGTGGCGTCAAACGGTTTTTCAATGTTAACCGGGCAATATTTTTAAAGCCCATAAAAAGCACAAAAAAATAAGCCCAGAAAAGTAGTAAAAATACTTCATTGAATGAATGTTTTGCTAAGTTACGTTTAACTTAGCAAAGTCCTAATTATTTACCAAATGGTCGGAGCACAAAAAAAACGAAAAGTGGC
This sequence comes from Rhagoletis pomonella, assembly GCF_013731165.1. Taxonomy (NCBI): domain Eukaryota; kingdom Metazoa; phylum Arthropoda; class Insecta; order Diptera; family Tephritidae; genus Rhagoletis; species Rhagoletis pomonella. The sequence continues at coordinate 19,848,329 of NW_023458556.1, forward strand.
CGAAAATAGCACACAATGAGCACAATAATACGAACAATTTTTTTCTTCATTTTTTCATTTTAGCGCCGCTAACTTGATTGAGCTTTATTTTCGCCCAACATCAACTCAAATCATACAATAAAAGTTACGTATACGCCACCAGCCACGTGGAATGAGCATGCATACATACTTATTCGTGGGTTACGTATACGCCCTTTAGGCCCCCTGCAGTAAAATTTAGAGACAATCTGACAAAGCGCTAATTCCGTACTATATATCTGTGGTCATAAGCAATAATCGCCTCGGTCAAAAATCTGAATTCGAGAAAAAACGCTTTAAAGATTTGGATTGTAATGTATGTTAACTTTGTGGGGAAACCAAAATATTTTCATCTATAACTTTTTAAATGGCCTAGGTAACGAGATAGAAGTTTCACATACCATGGTATAGTAGTTGCAGAAAACTATAGCATATATAACTCAATTCTTTCTTAAGTCGACTTAGGCGGTTATTGTTTATGACCACAGATATATCAGAACTATCTCTGAACTAGTGCAAAACGGATGCAGAGCGGGACAGTTGAAACTTACGGTGTAAATGTGCAAATGCTAACCACTCGTACAATATGAAAGTAGCTCAGCGAGAAGACCTACGACTCAAGCATCGTTGCTCGCGAGCTCAAATCGTGGTAGAGGCAGTTGTGAGTTTTCAAATTTAATGAATTTAAATTGTTGCGGCAGTTTACAATATTTTTTTTTTTAATATAAAATATCCAAAAACCTTACCTTAAAAACGTTTTCTTATTAAAAAAAAAAAACTATTGCAAAGTAATGCTCTGGGCGATAATTGCCACCGGCAATGACATGGCCGCCTAAGCCGAGTCCAACAAAGTTCGTCAGCCGTTTCTCTTCTCTACCAAGTGCCGCCAATTGGAAATGCCAAGTGAAACCAAGTCCTTCTCCGCCTTGGCCTTTCCACGTCAGAGGAGGCGTTCCTCTTCCTCTGTTACCAACATATAGTGAAATTTTTTTCGACGAGAGAGGGCTTTACTTCTCAATTTCCTACTTAGTCCAAAGGGTTCTTGATGGTTAGAATGATTCTCCGTTGGATTTCAAAGGCGGACATTATTATTGTTGTCAATGCTTGTTTCTACACTGAGGGGAAAAAATATTAAAATCAAATAGAAACGTAATTGATCAGAATATAAATGTCAACGAAAGTACTATACATTGGTAAATATTCAATTCAATTACGCGCATATTAAAATGACCGCGTTCGTACTGAAAAAGCATCCGTGAAGTGAAAACTAAACTAGACAAAAACTAAAAAAAAATATTTAATTTGCATGTTGCCTGCAGTGGAGTTCGAAACTTGACCATCTCTGGATATCAACAAATTGTGGCAAGCATCTTTGCGAGCTCAGCTACACACAGGCATACAAACTTGCTTTCAAATGTTGAATTTCCATCAACACCACATCACGCGATTTGTACGGATATACATATACTATGTATGTATGAGTGTATTGTCACCGCTCTGAGAACGGCGCTCTGCATGCTTGGGGTGTGTACACTTACATATACATACTCAGATGTGAACAGTCAAATACGTGCGTAATAAATTTTGTATGAAAATATTATTTTTAAATACGAACATTTTAAAACGATAATCAAATAAAAAGTATTCATTTTTACTATGCATTATTTCCCTCAGTGTAAGACGGAGCTCAGACAGGGAAACTTTTGCCGCTGCAGCTCGTTACTTGTATGAGAGGGAGCGACGAGAAAAGGGGAAGGGCTTGGGCAACACGCTTTTTGCTCTCGTTCGTCTGAGTAATTCAAGTTGGCGGTTTACAGCTGACAACAACAATTGTATATAAAAGAGTTGCTCTGTGTGAATACGAAGGGCAACACCAAAAGAGAACTTGCCACAAATGAGCAATAAAAGTTTATCTGTGTGAACCCAGTCTAAATAAACGAAGTCGTATACTTTTCTAAATGTATAACCATTAACGCTTATGCTCTGACAGATTTTCTGATGGCGGGAGAGGCTCCTTAAGAGACGTTGGAATACCTCATAAGCAAATTTCGAAGAGCGTCCATATGAAAATTTCTGCGAGGGTGAAAAATACGCGCGTGTGTACAGTTTTGAATAGGAAACGAACAAATTCGGCATCTATTTAAATATAAAGCAATAAACTTAAGTACACCTGCATACATGCACGTAATTTAAGAAAATCTCACATACACATACTTTCTTAAATGGGGTTGCCTTTAATTTTCACATCCCATATACTTGCTTCTTGTTATATTTGTTGTTGTAATGGACACGTACACTTGCGCTATGTTAACTGCCACATCCAAGGACATACATATTGTCAACAAAGTAATAAGACAAGCGAAGCAATTTAATGGGTGTAAATTTGGTAGGCGTTTACAAAGGACCTCAGCATAGACATACATTGATATTTACATATGTATATATGTAGACACAAACAGCACATACATACATACATATGTATGTGAGCACTAGATATGTACATACATATGCCAATCAAATGAACAAACATTTTACACATACGGCACCGGACAAAAGTATTTGTACAGAGAATTTCTCGCATTGTATGCAAAAATTTTTATTCTAATTTCTTTGCGCTATTTTTTTAATAGTTCATACTACAACAAAAACGTAATAATAAAATCTCTAAACTTTCTACAAAGCTCAGGAAAATTCAATAAATTTGCATAATAATAAGAATAATTTCAGGTATGCAGTTTTATAGCCATTAAATTTTAATCAATGTGCAAGTGTGAAGTTAATAAAAAATCACGTTGATTTTTCGCTTTTTTTTGCTGACGATGACAGTCATTTTTTCCACACGAAGTTTGTTCGACCTTTTTTTTTTATATGGGGAAAAGGTGTTATGTGGAAGAAAAGGCGCAACACCCTTGACAAAAAAAAACATTCTCAAACTGTAGTTTTTTGCTATTCGAGATTTGCACTTTTTATACTAGAGTTAAATGAGCTACAAAACTGCATACTCGAAACTTTTTTAAAAATACTAAATAAAAAGTTTTAAATTTTAATTCAATTTCTTTAATTTTTAATTTCTTTTTTTTATGTGGTTTTGTTAAAGGTCGAACTTTATTTTATGAAATGAAAATTAATAAAACTCAATAAATAAACATAAGTTGCCAAAAATATCATTTTCAATTTTGCAATACTATCTCATTGACCGCAACTGTATGTATATACATACATACATATATTCTTGTGTACCTTTGCCCTATCCTTGTCAGTGTTCCTGTTTATTCTGCCCGTCTGCCTTTCATGTCTGACTGGCTGTCTGTCGGTATGTTTGCTTACTTATTTGCTTACCCATCGTATTGTTTGCGCAAGTCGCCAAGCAAGCTGCCAGCCGAACGAATGGGCAAATATACGCAGATAGGCAAACAGTGATAAACGCCGATAGCAGGTAATCACAAGTAGGCGCTGACAACCAAATGGCCTTTAAATGTTTTTGTTGTTGCCTTTGTTTTCAAATTGTGTTTACTGCATATTTGCATACGTTTGCTGGTGTTTGTTTTTGTTTGTACCGACAAACATATGTACATTTTATGTGTGTATGAACGTACATATATATTTACTTTTGTTTACTTGTATGTATCTTATTACTTGCCATTCACTAGGTGGCCCGCTTTGTTGGGATTAGACACAAGAAATTATTAAACCCACAATGGTTTTAGCAGGTGTGAATTGTTTACTCAGCCTGACCCGTTTGTGCGGGCGCTCCATGCATTTAACCTCCACGCAGAGGCGACCACGCTACTCAGTTACACATCTTAGAGCGTTGGTTGCTTGGCGCATTTACTGCTATAAATTTAAAGTTCACTTAATTGTACAGTTAAATGAAAATTTGTTTAAATGATAATAAATGGTTGTGTTTTTAATGAAAGCAGTAATTTGTTAGATTAAAATCTATTGCGGGTGTTTGCATAGGTGGCAAAGCTGCAGTATTGGGGCCAGCTGGTTAATTTCTCAGTTTTTTATACTTGTACCTGTCATTAAAAGTAAATGCGGCATAGTATGTATTTTTTACTAGACTGTTTTCCAGGCCCAGTGTATTTGCTTAAAAGCATGCTGAAAAATATCAGTATACTGAACTGGCGCCACAAACTAATTTTTTAGCTTGGATTAATTGGAATATTCAACGAAAACTTAGCTGTCAAGTGTTGAGTATTTGAGCAATGCCCTTGTCCCAGCAGTGGGAAATTTGCCTAAGCATGTGGGGTGCTCTGCAAACGATGAGTGTCCAAACTAGAGATGCCGTTTTTAAATCGAAAATCGATTTATCGAGCCCTTTCGATTCGATTTTAACAAATGAAAAAAGTGAGGAAAAAGCAACGATAATTTACAAGGCTAGCTTAGCACAGTGCGTAGGCAACTGGCTGAGTCAGTGGGATCGTCGGTTCGAATCCTACTGAAAGAAGTCTGATGAGGAAATGTGGTGATTTCCGAAATAGCTATCACTTCTACCATTTTTTTTAATTATTATTTCTTTCCCACAATAAGTTTTCATTAAAAAAAGAAACGGCCTCGAGCTCAATAAAAATTGTTGAATATAATTGTTATAAGGCCATTAAATAACAAAAACGAATATGTATAACTATAAACCACATACGGTCAAAGGGACTACCGCCTATTTAACATAACCTAACCTGACCACGATATAAAGAGAAATGATCGGTAAGGAACTCCATTGGCCTAAGTCAGGACTCTGTGTCAGCCACCTATCTTCACGCAAACCAATCTTAACGTGGATAGTACTGGCAAACGCCACTAATATTATTCAAACCTGTTGATTAATGCAGAGTTCTTTTTTTACATTAGAATAGTACAGCTCAAATGTGTTTACATATTTCAAACCCCTAGATTAGGTTAGCTAAGAGGGTCACCTCGGTGAGTGGAGGCACACTTTTAGACAATTATTTATGCCGTCCATTGTGGTGCGCTTAATAGGAGCGGGGCGGGAGTGTGGAAGAAATGCGACCCAAGGTGCTTCAGATAATTTCACCTCACCGTCCTCCATGCAGCTGGTGCTGTGAGGGTCATCGATGATATGCAGCCTTACTGCATGCTTATCTATCACGCAATGACCAGTTCGAACTCCCACCCACAGCGAGAGTCTCAAGAGCTACCTGAACCGCCTACGTTCTACACGTGTTCAAAAGGATTTAGCCACCTTGAAGTCAAGGTATTTTCCCAGCGCACGCTGAGCTGACTTAACGCCCATCTGTCTAGAAATAGACCACATAAGGTCAGGGGTTTCGTGTCCTTCCGGCTCATTGGTCATGCAATTACTCGCGAATTCGCTATGACCCGGAACCCAAATGAGCTTAATAGCGTAGTTTTCAAACCCCCACTATTTAAAAACTAAAAACACAAAACTGCACATACTGCATTTACCCACTGATAACAGTTACATACGTAACCTGCATGTCATTTGCTACACTCGTAACCGCTTTGCATACAAATACTTGGTTCAATAGTTGACACAGTTGGGCGGTCAGAAAGTCTCAAGACATGTGTTTACTTATTGGCGTGGAATGTACGGGTGTTTGCATAAGTTCCAATATTGCAAACTTACTGCCATCTATTTACCAGCAACTGAAGCTGCTAGGAATTCCCAAAAGCAAAGAAAGTTAATGTAGAACTTTCTTATTTTTCGATTTCTTCTCTTCCTTTTTTGCCTCTGAATGCTTACGAAGCAATCAAGCAAATTTATTCCCCCAGCACTGACAGACTGCGGATGAATGTCTGGAAATTGGCTGTAGCAAATGCATACTCGCATACATACATACATACATACGTACATAAAATCTCCTACGACAAATATTGTAAGTTGTAATCAAGAAACTGCAGCAAAGAAAAACAATTACAATAAGTATTGAAACAGTGCGCAACTAGCCGGTAGTACATATGTACATAGTTGTCTGGGCAGCCACTGTGAAGCGGTTGCTTCCCGCCTAGGCAGCCAGACGACGAATTGCTTTTTGATGAGTTAAATAAATAAACTTTTCATAGTTGATGAACTATGCGAGTTAAGAGAATATAACAGTAAAATAAAAATAAACCAAATATGCGGGTTGAGTAACTTAACTGTACTGCACTTATCGGTTTGTGTGTGCTTACCTTTACCACTGCTGATAAGTTGTTGCACAGATAGTTAGTTTGAAATAACAGCAAAAAAAAAAGCAGGCAGACCGACAAAAACTGAGCAGCCAGATAGGCAGTAGTAAATCAACAACTATAACTTTGTTAACAAAAATCAAATATACATAAGCATACATGTAGTATGTATATAAATTTATCCTTGCCCCTCTAGTCGAACTTTGCACTGTTGCATTCAATTATAAGGACGACAGAAATTTCGCAAACTGCAACGTGTCACGGCAAATGTATGAAGTTTATGACAATAATATACATATGTATGTTAATAGTTCAGTTATGTGCTTAGTAGTTTGCGTGCATATGAGTGGCAATAACCTCTTGAATCTTGAAAATGCCTAGCAGTAAAATATTTTCGCAAATTGTCAACAAACATGCAACATAAAACTTTGCAAACACATCGTAACGGCATTATTGTATACAGCACATTGTATAATTTACACAGATATGAAGACATGAATTTTGATATATCTTTTTCGATGGCCAAATTAAAGTTTTACAATTTCCATACAAAAAATTGTTTAAAAATTTCAATTTTGCGATAAAATGAAATCAAAGTTTGTTCAATTCATACAGTTGGTATACAAAAAGAAATATGTAAAGACACTTATTTTCTATTATGGAACGAATTTCCGTCATCCCTTGTCAAATTTGGTTTGGAGACAAACCGTTTCGTTCTGAAAAATGACACTGAAGATGGCACAACGCCGAAACCGGTTTGTCTCCAAACCAAATTTGACAAGGGATGACGGAAATTCGTTCCATAATACATCATACACCCACCCTGTCGGAAACAACAACAACCAAAAAGAAAACACTTATTTTCACCAGTTTTGGGAAGTTTAGTCATCTGTTAAGCTGAACATATTCTTATTGTCAAGTTTATTAATTGTATGATAAAATCCCAAAAATCTCCGCAATATGTACTTTGTCCGGCAGAAAATGCCTGACACCGTCAGCGAAAAAAAAAAATTATCAAAAATCAACGCCATTTCTTAGCCACTCGAGACTTGCACTTTATGGAGCTGGAATTTAATGGGCTTTAAAAGTACACACTTAAATTTTTTCTGAAAATTCTTAATGTTTTGTTAAATTTTGTTGAATTTTTCTAATTTGTCTAAAATGTTTGAAATTTTTAATTCATAAAAAAATAAATATTAAACAAACAAAAGAAAGGTAGTAAAAACTGGTCAAAATTTCGTATTCCTATTATTTTTCACATGACTGTGCATATGTATGTATTTACATATGTGTGAATGTATATTCCTAAATTTGCATTTGGGCGTAATTTTTGCTGTAAACTACTATAATGCGCTTAAGTCAACACATAAGTGAGTGAATGACATAAATGAGCACGAAGCGCACAACAAGATTGGTAAGTGTAAGTGAAAAATGTAAATATATCGCATAGGCAAACGACGCGACGCCAAGACAAGTTGATGAAATGATTATTAATGCACTGCACTATAAGCTTCATGTCTGCTCATATACATGTATATGTTATGCATATTAGGGCGGTTCAAAAAAAAAAGTAAATTCAATATTTTAATGCTCACACTCCCTGGGATTGTTCTATACCGACTGTTTTTGTTTTTTTTTTGTTTTTGCCAAATGAACTTTTCTCGCAATTTTTACACTGCTGGCAAATGTAAATAAGGATTAAAATTTAAAAACTAATTAATACAATTCAAGTAAAATCTGTGGGAAATTAACAATAAAATACTTTTTTCGCAAAATCTATAAAAAATATTTTTTTTGATTTCAAAATAGAGGTATATTTTTTCGGTCTAGAACAATCCTAGGGGGTCAGAGCATAAAAATTCCGACCTTACTTTTACTTTTGAACCACCCTGATGTGCATGCAAGACGGAACGGCACCGTCTACCACAAAGTTGTCTTTAATGTCCGCTTGTGGTAGCAAAAACCAAAATTCTAACCCACCCACCAGCCAGGCGAACACTTATCGCGCGTTATGGTAAACAATTTTTCAACGTCAATTTTGTTGCATAAGAGAGGAGAGGCGAAAGAATGCAATGTATACAAAATTCGACGCAGAAAAATGGCTTGCAAACTTCGTTAGAAATTATTTTTTGCCTCACCACAGCGCCTTCCATCAACCAACAGCGAATACCCCAAGTAACGTAAGAAATGCGGCCGAGAGTTACCTCAAAGCTTCCCACACCCGACTGACTCTAGCAGAAAATTTTCCACTCACTTCGCTTTTACTTGCATTCTCTTGCGCACTCTTTCAGCTACGCTTGCATATTCTTCATCTTCTACTATTATTTTTTTTTTTTTGTTTGGTAAATGAAAAATTTGTGTTTGTCTTTTAAGTCGCTGTGCAAAAAATGATAGCAAGCAAGAAAGTGATTTTCAAGTCAATGTAATGCATAATTGGATTAAATGAGTTTTTGAGTAGAAATAAAGAAAATAGTTGAAGCAAACAAAGAGATAACGGCAAATATGCTTGCATGAGAGTATGGGCAGTTGTTCAACGTGGCAGTTAAACTCAAGCTCACTAACTACTTTTCAAAGTAACCAGGAGCAGCAGCAAACTTTCTTGCTACCATCGCATCTTGAAACTTTCAATTCCCATTGTGCTTCCCCCTCATAACCAAATGTTTTTTGCCATTTTACATACCAGCTTTTCGTCATTTTACTACCTACCCATCAACCAAGCAGCAAGCCATAATTAAGTTTTTTATCTTAATTCCCCTCAGCGGCCAGGTGACCACTCGGAAAATTTAATTATACCCGCCGGCAGCACTGCCGGGTGTTCGCTACGCGATGGACTATTAAATCGTTAGCCTCTTAACCCATCAGGACTGCATCAAGTTCGTCCTTTACTCACATCTACATACATAAACTAGCAAATAACTGTTGCATGGCCCCGCTCTGAGTTAGTGTCAGCAGCTGTAAATCGCGTTAGGGAAGTCATAAAAAATCCGGTAGACACTTGAAATGCGAACTTCCGCGACACTAATGAACTTCTCCTTACGAACTGCCTCAAAGCGGCACTCGGTTAGTGTGGCAAGTGGCGAAGCTTTAATCACCAGTTGTTCTTTATTCAATTATGTTTACCATTTAAGATTTTTACTGTTTAGTTGTTGCTGTTGTTTTATTTACTTATAGCAGCAAGCTAAGTTACCTCTTTGTTAATTGTTAGAACTTTTAGGAGAAAACTTTCTTTTGTTAGTTAGTTAATGCTGCTAGGGGGGGAAATAACAATTTTCATGCATTAGTGGGGAATGTCGCCTTTGGCATACTGAAATTTATGGTTTTTGTTTTGTTGTTGAATTTTTTTTGATTTTTTTAAGGCTATAATTAGTTTTAAAAGTCCCATGGTGGCGTCTTCTTCAGTCACCTCAGTATATTTTCACAGCTGTAGCGTTGCTGTTCATTCGTACGACATGACCGAGCCATGTCTAAATATTATCGTTGTAAAGCGCATATGTCCATAAATCTTCCTCATAATCTTTCTCCCGAACACTCCAAGAGCCGCCTCATTATGGGCAGCCATAATGAGTATTTTTGTACTTTACTTATCAACTGCCTTCTCAGTCCTCCAAAGTACAAATTGTTGGCAAGAGCGATTCCCCGTTAATGATTAAGGCTAAGATAACATTCATTGAAATTTGTTTATTGTAAGATCGGTGGTAGTGTCTAAATATAACCTCTATACAATAATCGACGTACAACTACAAAAATTATAAAGCAAGATTAATTACCTTAAAAAATTGCAAATTTCTTGGTAATGTATGCTATCGGTAAAGATATGAATCGTGCGGTACTTACCTAGAAGAAGAATCTCCTATCCAACAAAGCTTGTACTCCATGCAGTCTCCTTCCATCAGAGACGCCGATGGGGGTGCCATTGGATGTAAAAAATATATATTGTAGGTCGTTTAACATTTTTGCTAAACCTTAACTTTAAAATTGCTACATCAACATTTATTTGTCTACATAAATTTTATTTCTGATATCAAAAGCAAGAAAATTACGTGTAAATGTGCTTTTATAGACCCTGAATTGAAATTAGCTCCCAACTTAGTAAATATTTACGCATTCGATAGCCATTGTTGAAAAGCTGCTTTATTTAGTCTTCATATCCCTTCAATTAAATAAATTGCTTTGCTCGGCTCCTTCGAATTTCTTAGTTGGTTAGTAATGTAAGCAAAACAGAAGAATCATACATATGTACATGAGTGAATATACATATGTATGTATGTATCTCCAGAATTTCTTCCGCTATCGTTGGAGCATTTTTTGCAGCGTTGCTATAGGAACAAAAAAAAACACTTTATTATTTTTTCATAATTTTTTTCACTTATTAGTTTCTAGGTACATGTGTACGTAGCAACACAGTATAAAGAATGTTCCCTATGTTTTTATGCCAGTCCATAATGCTGCAATTCACAGGTAACAAACATGCTACTGCAGCTATTGTTGCTTGATTTACAAGCATTTATGCATTTGCATTGATCTACATACCTACATACATACATATGTATGTACGTGTGTTCAGTCATATATTCAAATATGTGCAGTTGTGGAAAAAATAATAGGATGGAAAACCAAAATATAAATCAACATTTCAAACTTAGCATAGAATTCACAAATAAATCAAATTTTAAACATTTTTTATCGAATTTTTTAACTTTTTAATCAGAGTTTTAAGAAAAATTCTTGGTAGGCAGTGCCAACTTCAAGTGGCTAAAATATATCCTTGGTTTATGAGCACGCTCTTCGCCGAGGCTGTTGAACCTTTCTCCCATGTAAAACTGAATTTCGTTCATGCGTCGTATGGAAGAAAATTCGCAACACTCTCGTCGAAAAAAATTCTCAAAAATCAACGGCATATTTTAACGACTTGAAATCACGCATTATTGTACAACAGTAGGCTACAAAACTGCATACCCCCAGAACTTTTCTAAAAACTTTTATTAGAAAGTAAAAAAAAAAATTTAAAACCAATATCTAAAATTGAAAATTTTTTTGTGAATTCTATTCAAAGCTTGACAACAATGCACAAATAATTATACAAATCCGCTTAGATTCACAGTATCTCTTTTGCCTTAGGGCTTATTTATTACTGCCTTTGAAGAATAGCCTCATACAATGCTTCCCTCTACTTCTAATATCTCTTTCAAAGTACGAAAGTTGTTTATAGCAATTGCAAGACTTGTTTAATTGGGTCGTTTGTGTTCGTGTGTAGATTTTCAAATATATTGCTATTTACCTTAAACTCGTGTAAACTCCGGCTACATACATACAGGCACAGTGCTTTTGAATATCTCTTCTCCTTCGGTAATCCTAAAACTTTTGAACAGATAATCTAGGTAAAAAAGTTTTGCTTTTATTAGTATTCTATTTAATAACAGGTCTCTGGGCGAGTTTTGTTACAGTATTAGCATTTTGTTTACATATTAATTAGTTGAGTATTCAATTATAAAATTCTTTACATTGAAAAGTTTTGGAGGTAATGTCTGTGTATTACATAAGCTATATTCATGGCTGAAGTTATAGTAAGCAAATTTGGTTTGCGCTCATACACATCAGCTCATTTTAACAAGTTTTATATTACGACAAGTTAGCAGAACTACTATTATAAAGTTTGGCAAGTGAAATTTTTCTTAAAATATACTGTTATTAAATTACGCTAAAGTGATAGGTCGCGGCGTAGTAATTCTCACTGCGATTATGTAGGGAATTATTTCCTCTAAAATGCAGTAATTTTATTATCTTTTTTATTTAAGTTCTTGTTGTTGAGTTGGACCAAATTTGTTGTTGAAAATTGCAAAATAAGTTTTTAGTTTTCCATTAGTTTTAATACTACCCCGATCACGCTCGATGGTACTTTTTGGACATGTTATTCAGGAAATTTTTCTAAATCAATTAGTTACAAATTTATCTCAAACTATATATATTGTTTATGTAAAAATGTAGCCGGTTTCTTTGTTAAAACTTGGCTTAAAAACCAATTAACGGATAACAACCAAATTTTGTTAGTAAATTCCCCATACCCCTGGCACGGACATAGGCTACATTTTACCCCGCTAGATGGCGCATGATTCCAGATTTTATGAATATGTATTTATGATTCGATTTTGATGAAACTAGATATGTATAGCGAGGGTGCGGCGAGAAATACTTTCACGAAAAATTTATTTAGATAAGTGGCGCTAGAGTCGAGATGTTCATAAAATAAAATGGAATATTGCACGTTTCATGGTATAACTGCATAGGTAAAACACTTCAGTAAATAAGTGCGTTGACAATTTTGGCTGGGAAGATAAGAACGTACATACATACATATGTATGAATACACCGTGCGACAAAAAAAATTTAAAACACACAAAAGAATCGATATACTTACGAAACTATGGGCCAAATATAGTAAAACTTCGTTTTTAGTTTTTCACTCTGACGTCAGGATTTTTTTCAAAGGACTTTGAAATTTTAAAGATGTGATTAATTCAAATAAATATTTAAAAAAGTAAGTGCAATGTAGAATGACAATATGGGTACCAAATGAGAGAGAAAATTCTGTGGAATTTAATAACAATAAAGTTGTTTGCTTTACAAGGACGAATAGGTATTGAAAATGCGCTTTTAACAAATTTTAAATTTTTAAGTTAATAAAGTTTGCAGGACGGAATTCGATGGTGAGGTCGTATATTAGTCCTCAAACAATAATTTTTCCAAAAAAAAAATTATTGCAAATTTTTAAGGATATTAAAGGACAAAATTTGTAAAGGACTTTTTCCATACCCATTCGTCCATATGCACCAAAAAAAATATTCTGTTATAATTGCACAGATTTTTTTTTATATGATACCCATATTGTTATCCTATATTGCACTGAATTTTCTAAATTTTTTTTTTTGAAATAAACATATTTTTTTTAATTTCAAAGTCCTTTAAAAAAAATTCTGATGTCAGAGAGAAGAACTAGGTACCTACGCAGTTTTACCATAGTTTCGCTAATATATTCATTTGTTTGTATGTAAAATTTACTGTCGCACGGTGATATTAATTGTTCAAAAAGTTTCGCAATTACAAACATGTAATTCGAAGTAAATACTTATTATGTCCTTCATATCTACTTCTGAAACGAGTACATACATATCTACATATATAAATATATACGTATAATTGAAGCAGACACCTGTCTTACGCAGCTTATTTACCGCGCATATGGCAACGATTGTCGAGTGTAATGCGCAATAATTTGTCGTGCATATTTTAATTACACTCGAAAGACGAAATCCATCAATCGCTTTAAGTACCAATACATACATTCATTTAAGCATGCATATGTATGTATTTAAAATTGAGTGTATCGAAAGAGTTTGAAATGAGGCGAGATGTGCTAACGAAATTTCCGACCAACAGCGATGCCAAATTTAATGGCATTACGCACTCGTACAAAACTCTTGCTTGCAGAGAATATACATACATACATATGTGTAATATATGTTGGTGATTTAACAAATGCAAACGATATGAAATCCTCTTACACTTAAACCGATATGTATGTATGTACATACATAGTATATGGTGGTTGTTGGTACAGCCTTTAGAGTGCGTACAACAGCTTTCCTTCAATATCCGGTATTATCCTTTTCTGCTTTTCTCTGCGCCAACGTTTGGAAAATCGAAAATGATAAGTGGTATGGAAGCGATACAGAGAATTCGTGATGTGTGTGAATAGCAAATTTATTGAACATATAAAATACAATAAAATAGTGTACATAATTTATTGGTTGACCAACAGCAGCAGATATAAGGTTGTAGTACATACATACATGCATATACCGTTAACAATACAATGCGAATTCGCCGTCATTCATATGTTCAAATACATACATACTTATGCGCCAGTCAACACTGGTTGGTACTTTAACTTTTGAAACATGCTGTTTCTGGTATATTCGAAAAGTGGATGATTACAAGTTAAAATATGAAAAGTAATTTTGCTTATCATTTATCAAAACTTTTTGCTCATTTTTTATTGTACACCATCTCTTTATTGTATGAGTCCTTACATAAATCCCCAAGATTCAAACAATAACCGCCTAAGTCGACTTAATAAAGAATGGAGTTATACATATGTTTCGTAGTGGGTTTTCCACTTATTGGTCACAGTATAATAACACTACATGTATTAGTTATGTGTGCAAATTGATTTCAAACATAATTCTTGTCTTCAGATAATAAAATTTAGCAACGGGTGGTTCGAGACGTTACCATTGGTCGGTGAGTGCTGGAGAAGCACTTCTTTTCTAAAGACCGCTATATCCAATTCGAAGTAGTCGGAATAACGCCCCTGATTCCAAGTAGAAATCTGAGCAATGCTATAAGTATCAGGAAGAGCTCGACAAGCTCTTGCCACCAGACAGCGAGCCACCAGCCGTGGGGGCCTAAAAAAAGCTACAACCTAGCTTGCCTGAAAAAAAAAACTAAACAAATGGGGTAAGAAATAGTCGCCTTGCTGGAATAAAGTGATCAGAAAATCACGCAAGAGGTGCAGGCCACTGCGTGTGGTAGTGAGGGACATTGGGAGACCTACAAGCAAACCCTATGGTAGTAAAAGGAGCTTCTAAGATGATCTAATAGAACACATAGAAAGACTTCTGCAACGGGGTGAAATATAACTCAGACGGAGTCAGGCTCAGAAAGATAGACTTTCAAGTGTCTCTCAGAGAGCAGCAGAATTCTAGCAAAGACCTGATGGCTCCTGGACTGAAACCGGGAGGAATATCTGGATATGCTTCTAAGTACACATTTCCCGGGAGCAACGGACATTAGGCCGAAGCAGACACATAAAATTGAAAATCATCCAGTGACTGGAAATTTCTTCTGCTCTATAGGGACGTTCAAGCTTTATATCGAGGGAATCGCGAGTGGTGTTCATTCCTAAAGCAGGGCAGGTGTTCCACACTAAACCAAAAGATTTCACAGACCCCAACACTTTTGTAATATGGTTCAAAGCAAATGTCTCAAACACGCTGAGTGGTGCAAAACAAGCTACTTTTCGACTATCTGCGAATCAGACAAAAAATGGGAATCAAAATTCGAAAAACATGATTTCTCTAGATTTTTTTACGGGCTATCCGATGGTGCTATGCGTTTTCGAAAAAATTTCTCATTTTTATGGTAAAATCGAAATGAAAATGTATTTGTAATTTTTCTCAATTATGGTCATTTTTAATTTTTTTTAGTCATCTCAATCGAAAGATCCGGTCTTTTTACGTAGAAATCATCAAGAGATTTTTTTTTGATTTTTCCGATTTTGTAGAGGCTTCAAGCATTTAACTTGTCAACCACTAGCAATAACTTTGGAAGACATCGGCATCACCACTTCTCACGACAGCTGAAAAAATCACAACCATTATGTCAACGAAACAGCAACAAAGAAATCAAATATATTTGTACGCATACATGCATATACGTATGTGTATGTATGTATGCACGTTACGGAGGTCCAAAAATGCATGTGAAAAAATTAATTTGAAATTAAATGCCGCCACCCACCAAGAGTGTTCTATACCGAAAAAATATGCCCTTATTTTTTTATTTTGAAATCAAAAAAAAATTAGGGAGTGCTCAAAGCGCTCAAAGTTTTCCCTGTATTTTATATGGAGAAAAAAAAACACTTTTTTGTAGAAATTGTGTATAATTCTTGAAAATCAATATTTTTTAATCAGAAACCCATATTTATCTTTAGGAGATTCCCAATAATAATACCTTTTCGTTTCTTTAAACCTTTTTTTCTTGGTAACTATATTTTATAGGTCCGCCAAAACCTCCAGAAAGTGCAATGGGGTGACCAATAAAAAATCTTTAGTATTAAAAAATGGTTAAATAAACAATTGGATATTAATATTGAAGACTGAACCACTGTTTTCGGATCAAAAAATATTAACTTTGAAGTATTGTATACCATTTCTACGAAAAGTTGTTTTTTCCCCAAATAAAACAAATTGCAAACTTTGAGCACTTCCTAAATATTTTTTCATTTCAAAATAAAAAATTCGGGTGAATTTTTTTCAGTTTAGAATAATCTTATTGGGTGGCGGCTTTAAAATTCCGACTACATATCGCTGGCTAAGAGTTAAAAGTTAAAAGAGTATCGTTTTCTAAACGATCGAGCTAACAATTTTATTTCTAACCATTTGTTTTAAGTGATACGCAAATTTGCTAAGTCACAAAAAATACGATAAGTCGCAAATAATAAAAAAAATAGTTTACAAGAAATCTATATCTACGGTGACGAATTTACAAAAGAGATGCATGGCGGGCTTGTTTACTTTAAATAGACATTCATTCCAACAAATTAGATTTCAAATAGAAAACACATTTATTTGAAAATTATTTAAAATCGCTATTATGGTAAAACCAAAAATACTGTGTGAAAAAATCATGTTACTTTTTTTTGGCTGTCAATTGTAGAACTCATTAGTCATTCGTTCCCTTCAGCGCTTTATGATGTCCATGTCAGTGCCACAAACATAAAAGTAAATTGTTGCTGTTTTTCTACTCTTTCTCCCTCTATTTCCAATATAAATATCGGCTTTCTCATTTTTATTTATTTTAACTATGCGTTGATTTAAAGATTTGCCTTTGTTGATGACATTCACTTTATATTCTACCAAAAGCATGCCATTCATGGTGTTGACATAATGTATGTATACTTCATTCATTTTCATATCCTTCGGGCCACTTGCACAATACATACATAAATAGTACAAGTGTCAATACAGGTGAAACTTATAAATAAAAATTACTTGCATGGAAAACCTGAAAGCACTTACAATGAGGAAGGAGAAGAACTGAAGTGATACCGGGATTTGTGTTGCCTTAAACTGAAGGCCGTGATATCACACCTCTGATTTTTTTGTTTGAGGTTATGTGAAGTCAAACGTCTTCGTCGATAAGCCACCTATGATTCAAAACTTAGAAGCCAACATTACTCGCGTAATTGGCGCATTGCGGGAAAGAGTAATTGAAAATTTGAACTTCTGAATGGCCCAACTACAGCGTAGTCGCGGCCAACATTTGAATGAAATTATTTTTAAAAAGTAAATGTCTTATATTGTTCTTTCAGGTAATAATAAAACTTTAGGCATCCGGGAATATGAATGTTTTTGTGTCAAAAGGTGGGATAGAGATTCGATAATTGTTGCAAACTGGTTGCAGAATCTCCCCCCCCCCCCCCCCCCCCAATTCAGTTTTAAGTGTTTTGTTTCAAATCAAAAAACAAAGGTCTAGATCGGTGATTCCCAAAGTGGTCCGGCTCCCAGAGGTACACAGGAGACTCGAGGGGGGTCTACGTTGGCGTGAAAAAATATGGGTGTTCACGAGTTGTAATTGGTGGTCCACGAATATGTATTTGGTTTCGATAGTAAAGGATAAAAACGGTTGCTTGGCTTTACCTTCTTCACTCAGAAAAAACATTCCTTGATGCTATGAAAAAAGTGTATTATTCTAAGCAAATATTACCTTGGAATTGTTCCAATGACATGGCTGCCTTAATGTGAGTAAACGATTTGACTCAGTTTAAGAAAAACACAATTCCTTAGTTTTAGGGAAAAATGTACTTGTCGTTTCATCCCCCGTGAAAGTTATAAGTATGTATGTCAATTTGGTTCGCGGCGCTCAAACAGTGGCAATGGCCGACAGAGCAAAGCTCTGGAGTGCTAGTCGAAAGATGCAAGGTTCGAGTCCCAGAGAAGGATTTTTTTTTTAATTGTAATTTCTTAAATTGTATTTAAAAATATATATATATCCAAATTATTTTTTATGATATTTGAGTTTTAAGGGTTTTCCATATGTGAAATTAATTTTACAATTTTTAATTTATATTTAAATTGAAATAATTGACTTACCTTACTCTAACCACATCCAACCGGACTCGAACCTGCGATCTCACAACCAGAAGCAGTAGTCTTCACCACGGCGGCGCCACAGCCGACATTTGCTAGGAGAGCAATTAACTTTGTCTTAACAGCACAATTCAAAATTATTTAAGGAAATTGTTACTTATATTGAGGAAATTATTACTTAAATTTGAGTAAATTTACGTACTCAAATTAATAACGCCCTATTTTTAAAATGAACCTGAATTAAAGAAAAACTTCTCAAATTGACTAAGTTTTTCTTAATATTAAGGGAAAAATAGTAACTCTAAAATAAGGATACTATTTTTTGGTTTCTGAGTGTATGCAGCGAGATAATACACTACTCAAAAAAATTAAGGTGGCAAAAAAAATCCAAATTTTTCGATGATTTTTGACAGGGAGTATTTAGGTGAAAAAGGGTCGTATTGAGACTTAAAAAAAAATAAAGAATTTTGAAGCTTTAAGGTTCTAATTTTCAGATTTCTTTTTTAAAAAATTCTGGTTGCCACGGTTCGCATGTAATCCCGACATATAGCACGAAAAAAATTATTTTGCAACTTTGTGTTTTTTTTTTGTTCACGGCCTGGAAAAAAGCGTTTCAGTTAGACCGGTATATGGATCAGATGGTCTCCTTATGTAGCTTTATTCTTCTATATTTTAAAATCTCTAAATGCAATTATTTTAATATTCTTTCAAGAGTGGTACGAAGTATTTTATAGAAACAAAAAGACTAAAATTTAAAGAAATTTACCACTTGAAAAAATTCAATTCGATTTGCTAATTCTTATTTCCTTTTTCTCCGTTTTTTTTTCTCTTTTCATTGCTTTCCAATCATCGCTGGCTTGGACCAACGTTTTGCCTTTGTATGCTGCCATGGTGCCTTACTTTTGTGGCTGCTTCTATGTACCGATGTCTAACAACTGGAACTGATGAAATGAATCAACTTTGTCGCCATCGTCACCGCCTCATTGCTTTGCCGCCTTTGATGATGCTGCAATTTTCCGTTTTGTTGCCTACGCAATCTGCCTGTTCTTTATGGCCATCACCGTCCATCGCCCAACCTATGTTGTATGTGTGTTTGCGTGGTTGCTACCAACGGTATTGACAACTACATTACCCTATTGATGCTGGTCGAATACACGCACACCACACCCGCATCATCACACACAATTTCAATTGCCGTCAATATATCTCCGTTTCCAATTTCTCTGCGAAATGCTTTGCACTTCCGCTGTCTGCTTGCGTGTGCATCGGTCTCTGCTGGCTGTCAACACAAATTTTCCTACGCCGACGCCATTGCCATGCAACCAACATCGACGACATTCATCGTTACCATCACGAAACATCGCCATCGCCATCGCCATCGCCATCCACTCCCACACTCGATTGTTCTTGGGGCTGCCTCCACTGAACAGCTTATAGAAAATGTCAGTCGAGCGATGTATTCTGCAATGCGCCTGGTGGTTTGGCACCCTCGGACGGCAGTCGCTTGTCCGGTCCGTGCGTGCCGAAGGAGAAACGTTGCGATGGTTATCTGGACTGTCGCAATGGACGCGACGAGGAGGGCTGCACCGGCATCTCATGTCGTTTGGATCAGTTTCGTTGTGCCAATGGGCAGAAGTGTATCGACGCTTCGCTCAAGTGTAATCACAAAGACGATTGCGGTGACAAATCTGATGAACAGGGCTGCAGTAAGTATTCAATCGTGAAATCAACATCAACATCACCACCATTGTTGACATTCCCAGCACAGTTTACACTTCAAATCATGCAGTGTGCCCTAAAGTGGGGCATGAACGAGTGTATACATATGTACATATGTGAAGCATATGGAGCGTTTCAAGCGTTTACTCAACGGGCTAGTAGATAAGTGAGTAGGGAGAAACAAAAGAGGTGGCCGCTCATTGAATTTTATCTCAGTCTGCCAACTGCCAACAGTCACTTCAAGAAAACGATGCCAAACATGCTTAGGTTCTTGTTGGCGCCGAATGGACATCACTCACTCAAAATGTGCAACTGCCGATGGCATCCATTCATTTTGCATCGCATGAGTGCGGATTGACTAACGTTTAAAATCGATGCTTTGTGCTGTAAAAAGTTGATCCTACATATCCGTTACGTTTGAAGCGTTCCATATGTTTAAGCCTCGAACAGCTCGTCGCCTACACGTTGCGTTTTAGCAACTACATATCATCAATTTTTGGTTTACTTTGCTTATCTACAACAGAGTTCGATGCATCTACCCCAAAAAACTTTCACACACTGTCTCCTCTCTCACACACCACTCCCCAGCTACAAGCAATCCAACACTGTCTGTACCATCCTTCCCCGCAACCACTTTTCTTACTATTTTCCATGCACATCTTTCCCTTTCAATTCATCTACTCCTTCTGAGATGCATTCAATCAAAAAATTCAACTCGTTCAACTCTTTCGCATTCAAGCATTATCATCATTCTTTTGCATTCATCCTCGATTTGCAATTCTCTTACAGATTTTCCACCCTGCCATCATGGCCAATTTCGTTGCACGAATGCCTTGTGCATTCCATCCAACTTCTATTGTGATGGATATCACGATTGTGCGGATGAAAGTGATGAGGCCAATTGCACGGCAATCGCATGTCCTGATAACAAGTTCCTTTGTCCGCGCGGCGGCCCGAATGGCACACCCAAGTGCATACTGAAATCTCAACTTTGCGACGGTAAACGTGATTGTGAGGATGGCAGCGACGAGGAGACCGCCTGTTGTAAGTGTGCCCAAATTGCTCTTAGCACGCCTACTTCACACATTTTGTCGTTGTTTCTTAGTTTTAATTTTTTTCTTCTCTCACAGCTACCGGCTCTTGTCCTGCGCTCAGCTGTGAATATCGCTGTGGCCCATCGCTTACTGGTGGCGCTTGCTATTGCCCGAGTGGGCAGGCCATTGCTGCTGACAACCGCACCTGCATGGATCTGGATGAGTGCGCCGAATGGGGTCACTGCGATCAGCTGTGCACCAACACCGATGGTTCGTATACTTGCCAGTGCGCGCAGGGCTACAGTCTAATCAACAATTCGAAATGTATTGCGCCTGATGCCAACAACCTGCAGCTAATATTTGCGCATGATCGCGCTGTTGTGCGCATGTCTGCACATGGCAGCGATCCACGTGTGCTGGCTAATGCCACTGCTGCTTCAGGTGTGGCTTACCACTATCAACGTAACACACTGTATTGGTCCGATATTAAGACTCGCAAGGTGCAATCTATACCATTGGATGTATTTAACGGTGCTATCTCGCCCTTGGATCTTACGCTGCCCGGTACTTGGGCACCCGTCGCGCTGGCCGTCGATTGGGTGGGCGACAAGATCTATGTGGCAGACTTGATTGGACAGAAAATTGACGTTTTCGAATTGAGCGGCCATTGGCATGCGGTAGTGTTGGGCTCAAACCTCACCAGTCCCGCTGATTTGGCGCTAGATCCCACATCGGGTCTGATGTTTGTCGCCGACGGTGGTCAGGTGCTGCGCGCGCATATGGATGGTACGCATGCGCGTTCAATTGTCTCCGAAGCGGCGTATAAAGCATCTGGCGTCACGGTAGATATCATCGCGAAACGCGTTTACTGGTGCGACTCGTTGCTGGACTATATTGAGACTGTCAACTATGAGGGTAATCACCGCATAATGGTGTTGCGTGGCCAACAAGTGCCAAGCCCGTCACGACTGGCTCTGTTTGAAAATCGTATCTTCTGGACAGACGCCACAAAGCAAGGTATCATGTCGGTGGACAAGTACGCCGGTCCTACTTCGATACAAGTAACCTACAAGGCGAAGGATATACGCGAACCGAAAGGCATTGTCGCTGTACATGCGCTGAGTCAACCGCGCGTTTCAAATCCATGCGGCAACAATAATGGTGGATGCAACCACATGTGCATCGTGACGGCCGTCAAGGGTGCGCCCACTGGCTTGGGTTACCGTTGTGCCTGTCATACAGGCTATCAGCTGCAGACAGATTTGAAGAACTGTAAAATTGTGCGTGAGTTTCTTATGTACTCACAGCAACGCTTTATAAAAGGAAAAGTACTTGAACCAGTTATTGAGGGCTTCAGCGATGCCATACTGCCTGTGGTCTCGAGACGTGCGCGCTTTGTTGGTCTTGATTTTGATTCGCGCGATGAGTTTATCTACTACTCGGATGTGCTGCAGGATGTGATCTATCGCGTGCACCGCAATGGCACGGGACGCGAGATTGTGCTTGCCTCACAGAACGAAGGTGTCGAAGGGCTGGCTGTTGACTGGGCGGCGAAGAATTTGTACTACATTGATTCACGTAAAGGCACGTTGAATGTGCTATCCACGCGAAATGTCACTTATCGGCGTACACTCTTGAAGGATCTTAAGCGTCCGCGCGCCATTGTTGTGCATCCCAATCGCGGCTATATCTTCTTCTCAGAGTGGGACCGTCCTGCGAACATAACGCGCGCGAACACAGATGGCACAAACTTGCTTGTCTTCAAGAACGTAACACTCGGCTGGCCCAATGGTCTGTCAATCGATTTCAAGGAAGATCGCGTTTACTGGTGTGATGCGCTATTAGATCACGTGCAGCACTCTAATCTCGATGGTACTGACATCAAAACGGTCAACTCGCGTTTGGTACGTCATCCATTTTCTATTGTGATACACAACGAATGGATGTATATCACTGACTGGCGGTTGGATGCCATTATACGTCTGCACAAGCTCACCGGCGAACAAGAGGAAATGATGGTACGTGAACCGCAAACGAACCGGCTTTATGGCGTAAAAGTATACAGTCACGAGGTGCAAACCATCGCCGACATTCACCCCTGTCATTTAAACAATGGCGGTTGTGAGAAGATTTGTTTCGCTATACCTAGAAATGATTCAGTAGAGCCAACACTGCAAACACGCTGCTCTTGCCCCTATGGCGAGCGGCTAGCTGAGGACCAACGTTCATGTATGGCTGATCCCAATGCTGAGCCACCAGTGCAGCCATGTCCGAACTCGTGGGACTTCACCTGCAATAACCAGCGGTGCATACCAAAATCGTGGGTATGCGATGGCGATGACGACTGCCTGGACAACAGTGATGAGGAGCAGAATTGCACAAGTAAGTATCAGATATACATACTTGAAAATCCCAAAAAAAAAAATATAAAGTAGCTTCAATGGTAATTTTTTTACACTTTATCTTTGTAACAGAACCAACTTGCGGCTCCAACGAATTTCAATGCAAGTCCGGCCGTTGTATACCACTCAACTTCCGCTGCGATCAGGAGAATGACTGCGGTGACAACTCAGACGAATTCGAGTGCGGCAATGTCACTTGCGGCACTGCTCAATTTGCCTGCGACAATGGCCGCTGCATACCGAATATGTGGAAGTGTGACAGCGAAAACGATTGCGGCGATGGCTCTGATGAGGGCGATTTCTGTGCAGAGAAGACATGCGCCTACTTCCAGTTTACCTGCCCGCGCACTGGCCACTGCATACCACAGAGCTGGGTTTGCGATGGCGATGACGATTGCTTCGACAAACAGGATGAGAAAGACTGTCCGCCGATTACATGTTTGGCGAACCAATTCAAGTGCGCCGATCTGCGGCAATGTGTCGAGGAGTCCTATAAATGTGATGGTATACCAGACTGTAATGATGGCAGTGACGAACTGGACTGTCCATCCATGGGACCGAATCAATGCAATTTGGAAAAGCACTTCCGCTGTAAGTCTTCTGGTTTCTGCATACCCATTGCTTGGCATTGCGATGGCTCCAACGACTGTTCCGATCAGTCTGACGAAGAGGATTGTGGCCAGATCACCTGCGCGCAGAACTTCTTTAAATGTAACAACTCCAACTGTGTTTTCAAGGCATACATTTGCGATGGCAAAGATGATTGCGGTGATGGTTCTGATGAAAGTTCGCTGCATGCGTGCGTGCCACCAGCATTTAAGTGCCCTTACGGTCAATGGAAGTGTCCGGGTGTTAGTGAACGCTGTGTGAATATGACTTCGGTATGTGATGGTACGCCGGATTGTCCGAATGGCGCCGATGAGGGCGAAGGCTGCGATTTAGCAGAGTGTACACACCAGGGTGGACTTTGTTCGAACGGCTGTCAAAAGACCCCCTTGGGCGCCACCTGCGTTTGCCCACCAGGATCGGACATTGGCGAAGATGGCTACACGTGCATCGACATGAACGAATGCGATCCACCTGGACTCTGTTCGCAGCAATGTACCAACACAAAGGGTTCCTACTTCTGCTCATGCACGGATGGCTATCTACTAGAACCGAACAAGCACTTCTGCAAGGCAGTTAATCACTCTGCAGCTTTCCTAATTATTTCCAACCGCCATTCCATACTCGTTGCTGATTTAAAAGAACAAGGCTTGGAACGCGTCCCAATAATTGTAGAAAATGTGGTGGCGACAGCTTCAAATATGCACACAGGTACGATTTTCTGGAGCGACATGAAACTGAAGAAGATTTCACGTTTGGATCGTGGTCAGGAACCACAAGAAATAATAAATACCGGTTTGGATTTGGTTGAAGGTCTGGCCTACGATTGGGTTGCAAAGAACCTCTATTGGTTGGACAGCAAATTGAATACGATTGAAGTATCCGCTGAGAATGGCTCAAATCGCCTTGTGCTGGTGCGTGAGAATATCACACAACCACGTGGCATGTGCCTCGACCCTAGCCCCGACGCTCGCTTCATCTTCTGGACCGATTGGGGTGAGAATCCACGCATCGAACGCATCGGCATGGATGGTACAATGCGCGAAACGATCATCAACACGAAAATTTACTGGCCCAACGGTCTCACATTGGACATTGCTACAAAGCGTGTCTACTTCGCTGACTCCAAACTGGACTTCATTGATTTCTGCTATTACAACGGCACTGGACGCCAACAAGTTTTATCCAACAGTCACTACCTACTGCACCCGCATTCGCTTTCACTCTTCGAGGACACACTTTACTGGACAGATCGTCAGCTGAACCGTGTGCTGTCGGCTAACAAATTCCGTGGAAAGAATCAGACAGTGGTTTCGCATCTGATCAGTCAGCCGCTCTCCATACACGTACACCATCCCTCATTGCAACCATCGTACCCAAATCCGTGCGAGAAATCAAACTGTCATCATCTTTGTTTGCTGAGTCCCAGTGCCAAAGAGAACTATTCATGCAAATGTAGACCGGGTTACCGTCTTATGAGCGAAGGTCGTTGTGTGGAAGAGGAGAACCCCTTCTTGGTTGTGGTGAAGGGCACGCAGATTGTCGATATACCATTGAACGGTGGGGACGCACGCGCTGGTTCGCTTGCGCCAGTTATTGGTATTGAGAGTAGCACTGGTTTGGACTTTGATCGCAAAGGTGAAACCCTTTACTGGGTACAAGGACGTGAGGATGATGATGAGAACTGTACGATATACTCAACGCCATACGGCGGAGGTAACAAAACGCTTTTCCTCGGCGCTGACACGGGCGTTGTTGGATCTCCGTACACCATCGCCTTTGACTGGTTGGGCCGTAATCTCTACATGGGCAACCGCATTGCCAGCAATATTGAAGCGGTTCGTGTGGATGGTAAAATCAAGTATCGTACCATCATACTCGCAAACGATGGTAATCAAACGTCAGTTTCGAAGCCAAAGCAAATCGTACTGGATCCCAACGACGGCAAACTATTTTGGATCGATGAAGGTGGTTTTGGTGTGCCTGTGAAGATTGGACGCGTGAATATGAATGGCAACAAGCCGATGGTACTGAAATCGGAAATCGATCATCCCGTGAGTATTGCATTGGACATCGAGAAGAAATTGGTGTACTATAGCACGCAATATCCGGCAAGCATTTGTGTTATGGACTACCATGGCGAGGATCACCGTATGCTGCTCTCGGAAGAGAACGCCATTTCGCGACCCAGAAGCTTGGGCATCCTAGATTCCAGATTATACTACCTTGATCCAGTCTATGAGAAGATTGTACGCATCGATTTGCCACGCGGCGATAATCCAAAGGTTATAATCGACAATGAACCCGATCTTAAGAGTATGATAATCTTCAAGAAGCGCCCTATGATGCAGCATCCATGTCAAATGAACAACGGCGGTTGCGAGCATCTCTGCATACCCGATGATGTTTCCTCACGCACCTGCGCCTGTGGTGTCGGCTACCGCAAGGAGAACGATATCAACTGTGTGGCCTATAAGACATTCGCTGTTGTTTCACAGTTGGACGTGACGCGCGGCTACAGCTTAACTGACAGCTCTGAAGCAATGGTGCCAATTAGTGGTCCCGGCCATCATATTTTGCACGTTGATGTGCTGTTCCGCGAACAGTGGATTTATTGGGCTGAATATAACCGTGGCACCTGGAACGGCATTTTCCGCCGACGCCCGAATGGCACGGAACTGCAGCACATCGTTAAGGACGGTATCGGCAGCAATGGCATACGTGGCCTCACTATCGATTGGGTCGCAGGCAATATGTACTTCACGAATATCTACCCACACGAAAACTATGTAGAAGTCTGTTGGTTAGATGGCAGCAACCGCAAGGTATTGGTTAAGACCACAACGGATGCACCACGCGAACTGGCTGTTAATCCGATCAAACGTCTGCTGTACTGGATCGATTATGGACAGCACCCGCGCATAGGCAAGGCATACTTGGACGGTTCAAATTGGATACCGATGGTAACATCTGGCATCTCTAATCCACGCGATTTAACAGTAGACATGCTGACACACGATGTCTACTGGGTCGACTCAAAACTGGACACCATTCAAAAGATTTCGTATTCTGGTGGTAATCGCAAGATCATCCGCCGCAATTTACCCAATCCAATGGGTATAGCCATATTTCTAAGCGACGTCTACTGGGTAGATCGAAATTTGATGACCGTTTTTAAGGCCTCCAAGTTGTCGGGCAACGAATCGACGCCCGTACGCGTGCGCACCAATCTACAAAAACTACGCGACATTGCCATCTACAATATCAATAATCAGCCGCAGGATGACGGTAATCCTTGTGCGCGCCTAGGCAATGGCGGCTGCGATCAGCTCTGCTTCAGTTTCCCACCTGAACAAACAAATCCTGCACGTCTCAATTATCTCTGCGACTGCGCTACCGGAAAGCTGGCTGCGGATGAGCGCAAGTGCGAGGTAGTCAATGAGTACCTTGTATTCGCTACGCGCACTGAAATACGCGCGGTCAACTTGGACCCACATTCCACGCAAGTACCATTCACACCAATGAATAATCTGACCAACGTTGTCGGCCTTGACTTTGACTTTGCGGACAATCACATGCTGTTCACACAAATCCGTCCATGGGCAAAAATTGCCTACACTAAGGCTGACAACCCGAATAGCAACGATGTCAATGTGGTGTTGAGTAGAGGCATTAATCCTGAGGGTATCGCTTATGACTGGACGCAGAAGAAGATTTACTGGACCGATAGCTCGAATAACTCTATTTATGCTATGAACTTAGACGGCACTGATTTGGTAATGATTGCCCGTGTGGAAAGACCTCGTGCCATTGTGCTCGATCCCTGCAACGGCACACTTTATTTCACCGACTGGGGTCGTTTCGGCACATCCGGTAAGATTTTCCGCACCACAATGGCAGGTTCATTGAAGCGTGCTATTGTTGACAAAGAACTCTCACAACCCAGCGGCCTAGCGGTCGATTATGATGAGCGCAAACTATATTGGACAGATGCCGTGCGTGAAAAGATCGAACGTTCTGACTTGGATGGCAAGAATCGTGAGCTGCTGGTAGATGCCACAATATATCCCTTCGCTATAACAGTTTTCCGCAACTACATCTACTGGACCGATTTGCAGCTACGTGGCGTATATCGCGCCGAAAAGCACACTGGCGCCAATGTCGTGGAGATGGTAAAGCGTTTGGAGGACTCACCACGTGACATACGCGTCTACAGCGCTGACCGGCAAAAATGTACTGTAAATCCATGTCTGATCAAGAACGGTGGGTGCGCGCAAAGCTGTCATCCGGCGCCGAACGGCAAGGCGGAATGCAAGTGCGATGACAACTCGAAGGTGGTCAATGAGGGACGCATGTGCGCGCCACGCAACAATACATGCGAGGCAAGCAAATTCTATTGCCAGAACGGCAAGTGTATTTCACGTATGTGGTCATGCGATGGCGACGACGACTGCGGCGATAACTCAGACGAAGATCCAAACTACTGCGCTTTCCATTCATGCTCGCCCACAGAGTTCCGTTGCAACAATGGACGTTGCATATTCAAGTCATGGAAATGTGATCATGAAAATGACTGCAAAGACGGCTCTGATGAGATCGATTGCACTTATCCACCGTGCGTGGATGGCGAATTCACATGTGGCAATGGACGTTGCATACCCATGGCACAAGTATGCAATGGCGTCAATGACTGCAAAGATAATACAACTTCGGATGAAACGCACGAGCGCTGTCCGCAGAACACGACATGTCCACCGAACCATCTCAAATGTGAAAAGACCAACATCTGCGTGGAACCCTACTGGCTGTGCGATGGTGACAACGACTGCGGCGATAACTCTGATGAGGACCCACTACATTGCGGACAACGCACATGCCCAACGAACAGTTTCCGTTGCCCGAACCACCGCTGTATACCGGCGACTTGGTATTGCGATGGTGACGATGATTGCGGCGATGGTGCTGATGAACCGCCAGAGTACTGCAAGTCAGAAGGACGCACCTGCTTCGGTGATCTATTCACATGCGATAATGGCAACTGTATACCTAGAATTTATATTTGCGACGGTGATAATGATTGTCTGGACAACAGTGATGAGGATAGCAGGCATCAGTGCAGTAAGTTTTAAAAGTTTTTTGTGATATATAACGGAAGTTTACGTATTTTAATTTGCTTTTATCCAATTTCTAGACGACCGCAAATGTGATGAGGAGACGGAATTCACTTGCTTGGAAAATAAGGCTTGGGGTCGTGCACAATGCATACCGAAGAAATGGATATGTGACGGGGATCCGGACTGTGTGGATGGCGCTGACGAAAACACAACATTGCATAACTGCGCCACTCAACAACCCTGCGGCGAAGACATGTTCACTTGCGACAATGGCCGGTGCATCAATAAGGTAAACGGCCGTTTAGTATTTCACTTGATTAGGCATTTGTAAACGCGTTCCACTTTCCTTTCCGTAGGGCTGGACTTGCGATCATGACAACGATTGCGGTGACGGCTCTGATGAGGGTAAGTTCTGCAGCTCTAAATACAAAAGTTGCTCGGATCAGGAGTTCACCTGTCAGAACTTCAAGTGCATACGCAATCAATACCGTTGCGATGGCGAGGATGATTGTGGTGATCACTCCGATGAAGTGGGCTGTAAGAAGGATAACACAACATGTCCGAATGGTCAATTTACCTGCACGAATGGCCAATGTATTGACTATCATTTGGTGTGCAACAAAGTCCCCGACTGTGCCGATGAGTCAGACGAGCCAGCGCATTGTAATGTAGACGAATGTGCAAAGGTTGAGATACATCAGTGCGGACATAAGTGCGTAGATACGTTGACGAGCTACTACTGCGACTGCAATCAAGGCTACAAGTGAGTATACCCCTAAATTAAGCGTCAAGTAACTAAACTTATAATTAATTTCACCGCTTTTTACAGACTCATGCCCGACGGCAAGGCCTGCGCTGATATCGACGAGTGTCTTGAGCTCCCAGGCGCCTGCTCGCAACATTGTTCCAATACACCAGGCGGCTACTATTGCAAGTGCGACGAACGCTATTATGAACGCCAAACGGACGAACACACTTGCAAGCGAAAGGACAACATCAAACCTTGGCTGGTGTTCACGAACAAATACTACGTGCGCAACATGTCACTGGATGGCAGCCAATACAATCTAATGCACCAAGATCTAATGAATGTAGTGGCGCTGGACTTTGACATTCAAGAGCAGTATATGTACTTCTGTGATGTCACCGCCAAAACTATCTTCCGCGCCAAATACGCCAACGACGATGAGAAACCCGAACGTGAAGCCATCATACGCCACGACTCACATGGCTTGGAAGGCATCGCAGTCGATTGGGTGGGCCGCAAACTCTATTGGCTCGATAGACACTCGAAGAATTTGGATGTTTCGGAGCTGGATGGCACAAAACGCAAGACACTTCGCAGTGGCGTCATCGATCCACGTGCGCTGGTCGTTCATCCAGGCATTGGTTACTTGTATTTCACGTCGTGGCATCTGCAAGCCTACATCGCCAAAATGGGCATGGATGGCTCGAACTTTACGCGCATTCTGACCTGGGACGATGATATTGCCTGGCCAAATGCTCTTACCATTGACTACTTTACGGATCGCATTTATTGGGCGGATGCCCATTTGGATTATATAGCCTATACCGATTTGGAAGGTCGTCACCGCCATATAGTACTCTCTGGCGTTAAGGTGCCACACATTTTTGCGCTATCACTCTTCGACGACTATCTCTACTGGACCGATTGGAATTTGAAGGGCATAATGCGCGCCAACAAATTCACTGGTCAAAATTATACTGTACTCCGCAATACTACCCACCGTCCATACGACATACATATCAACCATCCGCTTAGACAACTACCCTACACGAACCCCTGTGGCAAAGATAATGGCGGGTGCTCACATTTATGCCTGATCGCGCCACCGCCCGAATCTACCTATTTCAATATAGAAGGCTACATCGAGGAAGGCGCGCCGAGCTACAAGTGCGCTTGTCCCAACCAATTCTATCTGGCGCGCGATAGTAAGACCTGCATAGCCAACTGCACCGCCGGCCAGCACCGTTGTGGTGGCAACGACGAAAAATGCATACCCTGGTTCTGGAAGTGTGATGGTGAAAAGGATTGCAAGGATGGTTCCGATGAGCCTTCAACTTGCCCGACGCGTCACTGCCGCGCTGGCACATTCCAGTGCAAGAACACAAACTGCACACCTTCCGCGACCATTTGTGATGGCACCGATGATTGCGGCGATGGCAGCGATGAACAAAATTGCGATCTTCCCTGCCCCGAATCCGACTTCAAATGCAAATCCAGCGGACGCTGTATACTCGATAGTTGGCGTTGTGATGGCGATGCCGACTGTAAGGATGGCAGTGATGAAGATCCGGCTGTGTGTCGTAAGTACTAGCCAAGTTTAATTTTGACTATATATTTAATTTTTTTCACTCCTCAGATAAGCGCGCCTGCGATCCGGAAACGGAATTCAGCTGCAAGAATGGCCGCTGCATACCGAAACTGTGGATGTGCGACTTCGACAATGATTGCGGCGATGATTCCGACGAGCCAGCCTACATGTGCCGCCAACGCAACTGCACCACTGGCTGGCAACGCTGCCCCGGTCAATCGAACTACCGCTGCATACCGAAGTGGCTCTTCTGTGATGGCAAAGACGACTGTCGCGACAATAGCGATGAGTTGCCAGAGAATTGCCCGAAATGCTCAACGGAAACGGACTTCAAGTGCGCCAATAATCGCTGCATACCAAAGTAGGTTAATAGCATAGCCTTCAGAGTGTTAATTTTCTAATATTTTGTCCTTCTCT
>NW_023458556.1:19880061-19926291 GCF_013731165.1 Rhagoletis pomonella
CGCTATAGACAATGGATGTGCGACTTCTCGGACGATTGCGGCGATGGCAGCGATGAGAGTGACGCCATTTGCAAGGGTAAATATCGTGAGTGCTCAGAGTCGGAATTCCACTGCGCTAATGGCAAATGCATTTCGTCGCGTTGGCAGTGCGATCATGAGGACGATTGTGGCGACAACTCTGATGAGATGAACTGTGAGGGCTATCAGTGCAAGAACGGCACCTTCCAGTGCATGTCTGGTCACTGCATCGCTTCGTACTTCCGTTGCGATGGTGATCGCGATTGTCGTGATATGTCTGATGAAATTGATTGTCCACCACGCTTCCCTGGCGGTCGCTACTGCCCTGAGTCGCGCTTCCAGTGCAACAATAACCTCTGCGTTTCGCCTTCTGATCTGTGCGATGGTACCGACGACTGTGGTGATGGTTCGGATGAGGATGTTAAAGTGTGCACGGACTTTAATTGTGATACGTTGCGCCGCTTCCAATGTGCCAATCACCGCTGCGTGGCGCGCTATCAGATATGTGATGGTGTGGACAATTGTGGTGATGGTTCCGATGAGAATAATATGACGCTGTGTGCCAATAAACAGAAACCATGTGATCTTTACACGCAATATCAATGCGCTAATAAGAATTGTGTTGAGCGCGCCCAGGTTTGTGATTACTCCGATGATTGCGGCGATGCTTCGGATGAGTTAGGTTGTCACCACACCAACACCTGCTCGGAACTGACACGCGGCGGTTGTGAGCATCATTGTCACAATCTGACCGATGGCGGCTACATCTGCGCCTGTTATCCGGGCTATATTATCTCGGCGGAGAACAAGAAGCGCTGCTTGGACGTAAACGAATGTATAACGCGCCAACATACCTGTTCGCATATGTGTCAAAACCTCAATGGCACATATTCGTGCTCGTGTCGTGAAGGTTTCCGTTTGGTGGATAGTCAATCTGGCGTATGCAGAGCTGAGAAGGAGGACATTGTGCTAGTATTCGCGAACGGACCAGAAATACGTGGCTTGGATTTGCAGAAGCGGGAGGAATTCGATGTGATTGCAGCCGAGAAACGCATCGAAGCTTTGGACTATGATGCGCAGCAACAAATCGTTTTCTGGGCGGACAGCTATGACAAGACAATCAAGCGCTCGTACATGGTGAATGCCTTGGATGGACAGGCGAAGATTGGTTTTGCGCAAGACTTGAATATGAAAGGAGGTTCTAAACCGACAGCGGTTGCCATAGATTGGCTGGCATCGAATCTCTACTGGACTGAAGTGGATCGCACTGGCTCAAAACCACGTGGTCGCGTTATGGTTGCCAAAACGGATGGACGCTACAGACGTTCGATAGTAAATGCCGGTCTCGAGGTACCCACATCCATTGTAGTGAATCCACAACTGGGTCGGGCCTACTGGGCTGATGCCGGTTCAGCGCCGAAGATTGAAGTTTCTTGGATGGACGGCTCGAAACGTCGCCCGCTCATCACGGAGCAAATACGTCACCCTACTGGCCTTACAATTGACTATTCGCAAGATCATATCATTTATTGGGTGGATACAAAATTGAACACCATCGAATCGATGCGTAACGATGGCTCGCGCCGCAAGGTGATAGTAAAGGGCGATCAGCTGCGTCATCCCATCTCTTTGGATATCTTCGAATCCACCATGTACTGGGTAACGCGAGACTCCGGCGAAGTGATACGTCAAGATAAGTTCGGGCGTGGCGTGCAGGTAATCATTCATCGTAACCTCGTCAATCCGTCCGGTCTGAAGGTCTATCATGAGCAACGTTACAATACTTCGCTACGCAATCCATGCTATGAGTCCAGTTGCTCGCATTTGTGTCTGCTGGTACCTGGCGGTCATCGTTGCGCTTGTCCAGATAATTCCGGACCACTGCCATCGCATCGCAGCACTGCCGAAGTGATTTGTGACGCTGCAGCGGAGCGACCACGTCCTGCGCCACGTATTTGCCCATGCCAGAATGGCGGTCTATGCAGCGAAGATGAACGTGGCGATTTATACTGTGAATGCCAGCCTGACTTCAAGGGCGAGCATTGTGATCGCAGTGTAGCCGGCGCATTCGGTCACGGCGGTGCCAATGTAACAGCAGTTGTGGTACCGATAATGGTGATACTGCTGGTGTTGCTGACAGCGGGTGGCGCGTGGTATGTCATACGGAAGAAGCCATTGTAAGTTAAAGATGAACTATTTTTTAAAAAATGTGATAGATAATATTTTCTTCACTTACTTGCAGCGGTAAATTGGCGCGTCTACCGACATTAACATCATCACAAAGTGTTACGTTCCGCCATGGCACAAACGTTGAGTTCAACGCACCTGGTTTTCCGGGTGGCGCTGCGGCGGATCCATCCAATGATGTACCTCCCATTGAGGGCTATAATCTGCAGACCGTGAATACGGCTAAAACGCGTGATTTCTCGAATCCAATGTACGATGCCGTACAGTCGGGCACCAACAATGATCCAAGCCTGAGCAATGGAACAGGTAAACAAGAAGGGAAAATTATCTTTTGGCGTTTTTTTTTTTTTTGTACAGTTTATGCAGCTTTTAGTGTTGGTTTATTCTTCCGTCATAGTATGAATATGATATATGTACTTTGGAATGAATTTCCGTCATCCCTTTTCAAGTATAATTTTGGGACAGAGCAATTTTGGCGTCGGGTCATTATCAGTGTCAATTTTCGTTTTACAAGTTTAGGGGCCCCTTTATCATATATTTTTTGGGACGAACTACTGCGGAGGAGTTATCAATCTCAAGTTGTCGTGGACAACTGTGAAATCAAATTTGGAATATATTCAAGGTGCTCCTGGGAATGGAGTGTAGAGTGGTGGATCCGTCAAGCATGAGAGAATTGCAAATAAAATAAACAGCTTACATGCCACCTCAACACACATGTGCGTGTGTATGTCCGATGTCCTTTTTTTTTAGTAGGAAAGAATCCAGGAGTTGGGAAGGATTCGTTGATTATTTTCAGGCACTTTGGGTTATAAGCCCAGGCAGCTGTGAGAAGTACTCAGGTCCATTAAACATCAAAACCAAATCGATGGCTGAGTGGAAGATCGACCTATCTCGACAACCAGTTCGAAAACGCCCTATCTCAGAAAATTTTTCAACACCGCCCTATTTCAGAATTTGGCTGAAAAACGCCCTATGTCAGCATATTTTCAATGTATTGTCGTTTGAGATAGGGCGGTTTTTAACCGAATTCTGATATAGGACGTTCTTCAACCAAATACTGAAACAGGGTGTTTTTCAATAAAATTCTGATATAGGACATTCTTCAATTAAATGTGCGCTTCGTGGCCGATTTTCGGTTCTGTAGGAACCGTTTTTGGTTCTTATGAAATGTGTTTTCAGAATTGAGTTTCGGTTCTTCTGAACCCGTTCTTTTGGGTCTTTTGGAATTGAGTTCCGAAACCGTTTTTCGGGTCTTTTGGAATCGAAGAGTTTCGGTTCCGCTAGACACGTTTTTCAGTTCTTATAAGAACCTGGCCGATCGGTTCACTAAAGGACCCGGTTCCAGCTCCTCGGTTCTGTGCAGCTCCAGTGTTCTGTGTATCGCACAGTATGGAAGTGTCTGGGATAGTTGCATTCATGCTCATTCTCTCACATGCATCCTCTTTTCGTTTTATACTCCACAGGTATTTACGAAGTGCCACATGATCCCTCCAAATCGAAACCGATTGGTCCGTTTACCGAACCCGTCTCGGCCATATTAGCGCCCAGCAGCATAACACACAAATCATCACCGCAATTGCAATTGCGTACCAGAGAACTGGATCCATCAGCGGATACCGGCAAGGATACGCAGTATCTTGTTGAAGAGGATAAGTCTGAATGCTGATATAAAATTACATAGAACGAAATTCATCACAATTACCAGCAACAAATGCAACAACAACACCACCACAAATATAAAATCAACAACAACAACTACAACAAATCAAATGTAACGAGTACATATTCCAACTATTGTATACAAACGAAAACGAAAACAAAAACAAAAACGAAAAGAAAACAACAAACAGACATATTTACAACGCTTTAAATACGAATGAAAAAAATAAAAATAAAAAATAGAGAAAAAATGCTTGTAAATCAATTTTGTGTAAAAAAAAAATATTAAAATTAGAAAATATTTAGGTAAAAAAACAGACATAAAAAGAATACAAAATACATATTTGTTAACTAAGAAACAGGAAATTTTTCTAAATTTTATAACACTGAAAACAAGAACAACCCGAACAGTAACAACCAAAATAAACGTTTTATAAATTATGCTGCTTTTATAATTTTACAATGTAGAATATTGTAAGGGTAAAAACAACAACATCAAAATAAGAAAAACGGCAACAATAAGTGTAAAGAACAGCACACCGCGTTAGCCAAACATATCCTTTTTGTGCGCATGACTATACATATAGTCCGGCTTTTTGGACTGCTAACAAAAACAAAAAAGCAACCCCCAAAACAAAAGTGTGAAAAAGATGAAATGCGAGACAAGCGAAAACTACTGATGCAATTATTAAATATTAAGTTAAATTATATACATATATATATATATAAACATACCACACACATACATATAAATACATATTTTAAAGCGTATAAATATGTATGTATGTTAAAATCTTAAACTTTGTTTAGGCCACGTATATGGCGTCTATTTTCTTTTTTTACCCATATTTACACGCTCCTACACCACTGTATGTAACACTACCAAACATTCCAAAGCACTGTATTTTACAATCCAAAAAACCACTTACGCTATGACTACTATTTTGAAAAGTGAGAACAACAACAACACATCACATTTTGCTTAGTTCTGAGGATAACGTATACTAATATTAATATATTTAAACAAACATACATACATACATACATACATGCATATATTTTTCTGATTGCTAAATGACAATATTATTGAAAAAATAAAAAAAATAAACGAATGTTTATTTGTATTAAGAATAAAATAAACTAATATAACGGGATGAAGAATGTTGCATGATAATAGCAGAAATGTAAGAAATAAATGACGAAAAATTTTATTAAAAAAATGCAATGAGAGTGTTTAAAATATATTTCCATATATATTTTTCTATATTAGGCAAGAAAAATGGCAGAAAAGAAACACAAAAAATGGTGTAAAACTAGCAGAAAAAAACTCAAAAACAAAAGCAATTTATATTTAAAAAAAAATAATAAAGCAAAAACAATTTTTTATATAAATATATTTTAAAAATGTTTTAGATTAGAAAAATCGTTAAAGTTAAAACGTGTCAGCAAGCCTAATGCCAACTCTTTATGGGGTTTTTAAAGTTGAGGCAAAGCGGTGAAAAACTCACACTTTAATGGCGAGAACAGCTCCCGAACATACATATTTTATATGTTGTTGCTAATAATTGATTTATTTTAAAAATACACATACATATATAAAACTTATTAATTAACTATTATTATTATTATTATTATTGATAAAAAATATTTTTATGTATACATACATACAAACGTGCATATGTGTGTATTTACGTTATATACTTTTTTTATTATTATTACAATTATTCAAGTGAAATAAGAAAAATTAGCATGGAAAATACGATAACGAAAACGTTGAGAAGCAAGCTTAAGAAAGACTAAGAAGAAAAAGCAAAAACAAAAATAAGTTGTGTAATTTTGTATGTAATGCAATAATAATTATAACATACATATGTATTTGTTTTTAGGCCTCGTGTCCAAATATTTAGTGTCAAAGGTTTTTTCAAATAAGATTTTATGAAACATAAAAAGTGCAGATGCGTAGTTTTTTTTTTATGTAACGATTTTCAGTTTGCAAGCTTCTCTTATAACCACTTTTCTTCAGCTTTAAACGGTTTTAAAAACTCCAATATTCCAATTCAAGTTTTATTTTTTTTTTTTTGTATGAAGAAATAAATCTGAAATTTCGAAAAATGAATACAATTTTCATAATATCTGAAAAAATTCTTGCAACATCCCTTAAGTTTACCAAAAAGATTTATGGGTCATAAATTATACAAAAAAAAATCAGGAAAATATTTTTGTAATAATTTTTGTACGAGCATTTGCAGTATTGCGAAGCGCGTAAGTACCTAAGAAGTTTGAAATTTATAAACATGCATACAAATAAAATTTTTAAATTATTTAAGAAACAACTGTTACATTCCTAAAGTCCACTAATAGGCATTTTTTGGTCCATAAATTATTTTTAAAATTTTCAGAAAAAACGTCAACAAAAAAAATTCAATACTTATTTATTAAAATACTCGCAGCATTCCAAAAGTCAGCTAAATTCATATTTGCCCACAAATTATTTTAAAAATTTTCAGAAGAAAAGTTAGGCAAAAACATTCCAAAGTTAAAAGTTATATATTCAAAATTTGCAGAAAAAAATATGCAAACATTAAATTTTCTTAGCAACTGCAGCATTCAAAAAACTTAGTGAAATACGTATTCTTTACTAAAAGTATCTTACAAATGTTCAGAAAATGCCCGAAGTATAGGAATTTAAACATCGGAATTTTCAAATAATTTAAAAACAAATGTTATCCCTGAAATTTTTCTTGTCAAAATCCACCTATCTTTTAAATTTTCGACCAAAGCTCTCAATTTTTCAGTCACCCGCCACGTTCTTAATGTCTATAAAAACTTTTTTGTCAAATGCTTACATGGATGGATACCTTACAGTTTTTCAGAACAGAAGTGCGAGTATCTAATAAATTTTGAAATATTTTTTTAATGACACTTGCAATATCCCAAAAATCTGCTAAAACTCTTTGTAAAAGTTAAAAAAAAACACACTGAAAATGTCATAAATGTATAATATTATTAAATTTTCCATTAGTTTAGCCAGCACTTGTTTATAACCATGTCTTTTGATAGCCACCAATCAATTTTTGTAAACAAAAAACACACAAAACTAAAAGCAGAAGTAAATACACATATTTATACAAAATTTCATTTAGTTAAACAAAAAAACCTTTACTGATTTTCTCATTTGCAATACTAATTGTTCTGTTTACTTGTTAAAGCAAAGCTTTTCTTTAGTTTAATTCAATAAAAAAAAATATATATAAAAATATAATATCTAATTTGTATGTGTTTTTTTCTATAAAGGAAGAGAAATAATGTCGAAATTGTATTACAAATCTGTGCTTCCTTTCATTTAAGAATGTTAGCATAATTTAATACTAGTAAAGAGAAATGAATATTAAATAAAAAAGGATAATTTGTTGAAATAATAAAACAAATATGTTGTTTTATTTCAAAGGAAAAGAACAAAATTTCGGTAACGCAAATGCCTCATTTTTTTCCAAAAAAGAAAAAGCATAAAAACCAGTGCTTAGGAGCGGAGCGGGGCAAAGGAGTAAGGCGCTAAGGAGCAAAGGATTTTAGCTCGAGCGGAGCTGGAGCAAAGAGCTAAAAATCTTCAATTGCTCTTAGCTCCTTAAAAAAAAATTTTGAATATTTTTTTTTTGTTATTTTCTGGCCTAGTAACGATTTATTTTGAAACATTTTTTTTTGTGTTTTTCCAAAAAAATTTCAATAAAAACGGCCTCAAGCTCAATAAAAATTAAAAAAAAGTAATAATAAATGTAGGTAAATAAATCTCCATTTATTTAATTAACTTGAAAATTTTTTTACTTTTCTTTTGGATGCAGAAGTGTATGCATATATCTAGATGAAACATTCTTACTTAATCGGCTCGTGTTCCACGAATATACATACCTGCTTTCTCGGCGTACATCTGAAAATGTTCCAAGCACAGAAAATAAAATTTAGAAAAATTTAAATGCACTTAACCGCGCAGTTGATTTCCCAGCTCAGCCACTACATATGTAGTTCTTCATTCCAACCAGTAACTGTATTTTATGAAATAGTTTGCTTGCGTTAAACTAAATATTAGAATTCAGAGTAAATCTTCCGACACAACACTCACCGCTTGCAACTCGCTGGGTTGCACGAACTCGTTGCTCGCTTTAAATCCATATATACCTTCTCAACTACCATAGTTATGCATGAAAGAAATATGTATAACATGGAGTAAAATTTCGTACATGAAGACACTAGCGCCAGCATAAAAATGTGTGATTTTCTTATCTATAAAATAAATGTGGGTGGGCTTTAAAATTAATAACAATAACAATTTATGGCTAAATATACTTCGGCAGGTTGTCGACCAAGAATTCCTTTTCATATTCAAGAAATTTCATGCTTCTTTATAAATACAATATGTATTTATATTATGTTATTTAATTAAATATTTTAATTAAAATGAATGTACAATCAGTGAATAATCAGATTGTTTGAATAAGAAACCCGTTGTTCCCGCACATTTTGAAAGCCACTGTACATTGTGGCAATTGGTCCCTAGCACAGTTTGAGTTGCTTGTAATTAGGTAGCGGATGTTGTCACCACGGTTGCCATTTTAGCCGAAATGTACCATTTTTTCTACTTTTGTATGCCTGCACAACGGTGAAATTAAAATTTCACATAACATTCAGATTTGGTACAGTTTTGAAATCTGGTAAAATTATAGGCAACTAAAATGTTTGCAAATTTGATCCGCATACATTTTTTGGGAAAAATTAGTAGAGTCGTAGAACCTCAATTTTCCGTATGCAACATTTAGGGAATTAAATCAATGGATTTAAATCAAGAAAAAAAGGAAAATATGGCGTGGCTCGCGCGGAGTTGCTTGCAAAGGCAGAGTATGTTGTAACTGGCGGGAAATAGTTAGGGGATTTTCTTAAACTCGTGAAGTCTTAAACTGTGTAAAACCCGCAAATTTACGAGGCTTGTATGGAAACGTCCCTTTTGTGAAAAGGTGTAAATAGGTAAAGTGGTTTGACAGATCAACCAGGATTTGGTGAAGCAATTTTCGTTTCGTAGTATTTTCCATAACATCCCGCCATCTTGTTTCTATGCTTAAATACAATTAAAAATGCCGAAAATTAGCAGAAAATCTAAGTCAATACAGTTAGCGGATGAAATTAATTCATTTTTGCGCTTATAATTTTTTTTTCATTTATTTTCAATAATTTATCATACAATTTAGTATAACAATTTTGGTCCCTCGGCAACAATGAAGTTTACGAGGTTGTTTGCGCATAAAATTTGCCTCGCAAATTTTACGAGGGGCTCGTTAATAGAGCTCCATTCAAATTTTGACAGTTCTTTTACGAGGCTCGTAAATTTACGAGCTTTACAAGGTTTTCGAGGCTTTTACGAGTTTAAGGGAAGACCCCTAGAATATTTATACATTTTCTTTAAACATATCAGAAATAGGTAAAGCCAGTATTACTGTGCACAAAATTATGAAAATATTTTAAATATACGACTATATGTGCCTTCAATGGCCGTCTTCACAGTCTAAAAAGCCTTGCAGCCAAGTTCATAAAAAAATAAAGAAGGCTTTAACTGCTTTATATATCTTAACTTTTCATGAGAATGTCACTTTATGGAGCTCTTTAAATCTGTCTTAATTTTAATGAATAAGGCCATTAATATAGAAACAAAAACTCAAGTGAGCAGGGTATAAAAATCTCATTCTCACACCAAATCTCAAAATTTTACACTTTTTCCTTTATGCTTTATGCAAATAAATATTTTTGCGCTAATTCAAATTTTTTTTTGCAAATACCCAAAACATTTCAAAGTCCAGTTGATTGCATATGTTGATATATATGTATGTATATATAAATACCTACTATGCATATGTGCTTTGTTTACAAACATTTTCTTCAGAAATTCACTTGCAGTTGACAGTTCTTTATACCCAATGCCAAAATTGTTCTGGTAGAGTTCCCACAAAACTCTCCAATTGTCCATTTCAATCGCTCATTCGCCTAAACTTGAAAATGGACGCAAAAAAGCTTTCTGGGGACCCCATATAGAATTTTTGTACATTACGTATTTGTGTGCTTACTCTCACCAGAGAACGTTTATAAATAATAATATAATTTATAAACGTTCTCTGCTTTGATACCGCAATAAGCTTGAATAGCCCCATATTCTCGCCAGTTTGGCTGGAGCAATTGTAGTGCGTGGTGGGTAGTTGAACAACGTCGCTTCTTTAATTAGTTTATATTTACATACATATACAAAAATAATTGTTTGTGCAAACCATAGAAGCGTACTGCATAACGAGTTATTTATCAACACATATCTATATTTAGAAAAATAGTGAATGGTGTCAAAAAAATTTAACCATGATTTTCTTGACATGAAATCTGGAAAGCCAAATAGTCAATAAAAAGTGCAATAAATAACAAAAGTAAAACCAAGTAAAAGGAAAGCAGTAAAAGGTATAGCTAAATGGTAGACGAGGTGGAAAGAAAAATTGAAGTAAAGAACAAGTAACAACAAATGTAAACGTTATTAATACAAAGTATGAAGCGAAAACAAAGCAAGTAATCAAGAATTACAAAATTTTTTTTGCATTTTTTTGTTTAGGTAATTGCTTGCTGATGGCCGAAAAGAAAACTAAAATGAAAACTTTCGATTTAAGCTCCATCTGACCCACTTCTATGTAGCACTAATTTTTGCTACTTTGCCAGCTTTTGAAGGCCAAAACTTTGCAGGCAGAGTGTATGTCTACGGGGAGTGCCATATGCATACAAGCTTACGTACTAACATTTTACGTACTATATCTTGTATATAACTATATATGTACTACTATATTGTCACTGATTTGG
The DNA here is from genome assembly GCF_013731165.1 of Rhagoletis pomonella. Lineage (NCBI taxonomy): Eukaryota > Metazoa > Arthropoda > Insecta > Diptera > Tephritidae > Rhagoletis > Rhagoletis pomonella. The sequence continues at coordinate 19,890,802 of NW_023458556.1, forward strand.
CAGACATGGTTCATTTTTCATATGGGCAAACTGTCGCAAAACCGGCAAAGACGTGTTTTCGCGGTGATTCTCCTTAAAAATTTTCTTTAATCATTCACATATTTTTTTTGGACTGTTTCTCTGTGTGCAGAGAGTATGAAGTGAAGAATTATGTGATATATATGTATATGTATTTACAGCGGTGGCCACACATTTAAATACACGACTATTTTACAAGTGTGACCATTTAGTTTTCTTTATTTTTAATTTCCTTTTTGACAAAAATTTTGTTCCAACTACAAAGAAACCCATGTACATACATACACAACTCAAAGTTCGAAACCTTGTAGAGGATTTATAAAAGATTCGTCAAATATCAACAAATGTTTATCAAAATTTCAAACTTTTAAATGTGAATTTCTAAAAGAAATTAAGGTATGTAGTTTTATCGGTCAGTAAATTAAATTAAACTATTGTGCAAGTTTGAAAAATCAGCAAGATTTTTAAACATTTTTCTTGCTGACGATGTTGCTCATTTTCTACTAGTTATATAGAAAATTTTAGAACATACTTTGTATGGAAAGAAGTGCGTTATATCGTCAGAAAAAAATTTTCAAAAATCAACAAGTTTTTTGAGCTACCTCAAACTTGCACAATAGTTTAATAGTTTAATAGTTGGGCCCCACAAAACTGCATACCTGGTGTTTTTCTATAAGTTCTGATTAAAAAGTTTGAAATTGTAATGACCATTTTTTGAAACTTACGATTTTTTATAAATTTTATGATTCTTGTTGTAGTATGAAATATAAATTATTTAAAAATAAAATTGAAAAAAAAATATTGTTTCAACTTTAAAAGAAGTCGTGTCCCTAGTTATGTGGCCACCACTAAATGTACATACATACATACGTAAAATGCATTGATCGGCAAAATTATCCGCATAAAATATGAAAAAAAATTTAAAAAAAGCGGTGAAACCAGGTACTCATGAAATTTGATGTGTAAACATCTGTGTACGTCTTGGCAAAGCATTAGACGATTCAGTCACATACATAAATAGCTTAGGTGAGAAACGAAACATTAATCTCATATCATTTTATCGAGACAAGTACATTTTGGTTTTCTAATCACTTCAGGAATTATTCCAAGACTATTTCAGGATCATTTCGTGACTAGTTTCGAACTAGCATGAAACGATCACGAACTAATCCCAACATGGTCCTAAAGTAAATAGTTCCGGAAAAGTCGTGAATTAATCCAAAAATGATCCCGATTTATTCCGCAATGCCCCTAAACTAGTCCCAAAATAATGCAGACCTAGTCTCGAAATGTTCTTGAAATATAGCTATGTGGAATCGAAATAGGGAGCTTAATAGGGAAGCGGGAGAAATTTGTCTTTTTAAGGTTTTCAAGACCAGGACGAATTTCTGTTAGAAAAAAAAACGACAACCTATGTTCAGAGCTTGCATACGTTACAGGCCACACACGCCGTCCATTTTGCTTTAAAAAATGTCTCATGCACATACAACCGAAATGTATTCAACAAAGTGTGATTGAATTTGACATTGCTCTCAGAAGAACCATCCTATAAAGTCAAATTGAAAAAAAATTTTATGAATTTTGAATCGATTGTTTATATTTTTTGGCATAATAGTACCTTAAAAGAGAGCCTACCTGAGTTGTCAATCACACCTTGTTTAATACACCTTGCATACAACTAATATGGGACCAACCGAAATTGAACGGCTGGCTTAAAAAGCCAACTCAATGCCCAATTTTTGTTGCGCTTGAGATTTTGATTTGACGTTTCACTCAGTGAAATCAGATGCAAACGCACGCAAGCCAATTCAGGGTGACGCAGAAAAACAAATTCGACGGCCTGCGTATGCAAACGGCGTGCGTCTATATTAGCTTAGGCTGTTAAAGCTCAGTTAGTCAACGACGTAGCGTAAACATAGGTTGACGTACGTAGCAGCATATCAAGTTTACTGTTGATAGAGAGAGAGAGAAGCTACGGCAACGTAACCGCCATGCGGTGGTGAATTTTCGTCAACACGCGAAGCCCATAATATAGATCGTGTCTGCGTCAACCTACGTCTACGCTACGTCGTTGACTGTTTGCGCTTTTATGGAGGGAATATTTCTCCGCCCCCCGATTATGGCCAAGAAAAAATTGCCATTATTTCGTGTGTGTGTGTCCAAAGAATTTTGACATCTGATAATTCACAGCCTGTTGCCTCACTCTTTCCTCAATAAATAAGGGAACCGGCATATATTTCTGTTGCAAACATGGGTTGCCTTGTGCCCCTTTTTCACAAAGAACTTTAGAAACCCGTAGTAGAAAGCCATATCAAATTTCTTTAGAACTGCGTGTTGCCTTAAGTAAATTTGACAAGAAAACTTCTTAGCCATTTCTTGAACGTCATTTTATATGGTGTTTCTGCTTTTCTTGAGAGCTGCATACTGGCCTGTACGAGCAAAAGCTGCTGCAGCTGACGGTCTGCCAGCTGACCTATTCAAGTGCGGTGGTGAGGAGTTGGTAAGGTATAGGTGTGCATCAAAAGGCCTAGTATGGTTAGACGAACACATGCCCTTCGACTGGAATTTAAGTGTGCTGTGCCCAATACTCAGCTACCTTAGGTTCCAAATTCTTAATATGGCGTATAAGGATTTATCGAGCGTATTATCAGTGTAGCTTTAGAAATGGTAAATTCATCATAGACCAAGAATTCAGAATACGGCAAATCCTAGAAAAGGCCCGCGTCAAAAGGATTGGCACTAACCATCTATTTACCATCAACTTCATCAGTATTGGAAAGGACTTTTTCCCCGATCTGGGTAGCCTTGTAAAAATGTTCATGCTTAAACCCGGAACTTCAGTCCACCGTGTTTTGAGCCCGGCGAAGTCGAGCGGCCGCTGCGGCTGGGTGATTAGATGTGCGTAATACCACTCCGCAGGACCTGGGTTCGATTCCTGGTCCGTGCATCATTTAAATTAGTTTTTCCTGGCTAGCGATTCCAAACCCCCCGCGCATGACCAAAACCTGTGAGATTTTTTTGTAATTATACATTTGTCTCCAAGTAAATCTTTTAGATGTGAACGCCTTTTACAGTTCGTATTTGCATACATACCTAACGCATCCACTTTAACACAACTGGAATCAATTAGGTACATAATTTTGTTGTCGACTGTTTGCCAAATATATCTTTTCACTGCAATAAAAGCTTATAAACAAAGATGAAACAAAATAGTTAAGTTAACATTTGTATGTTGTTTGCACTGTTCTATTGTTATTTTTTATTTCCGGTTGTAAAAAATTAACAACACATTGGCGCTGTGCCAAGACAAAATGATACTGTCCTAAGTACAAAGGTGTTAAAATCGCCATTATTAGGTTCAATAAATAGTACGATCTAAGTCAAACGAAATATTAAAATGTGAATGAAACTGTGTCCGTTAGAAATTTATTTGACTTACATTGGTGTAAAATTCCAATTAATAGAAAAATAAAAATCGCAAGTGGGATATAAATAAGGGTAGACTTTGCCATGACTAAGATTTTCGATCAAATTTTCGGTATTCAATACACGAAGTACCGATTTTAACCCATTCTTCAATCACATTTTCCATAATGACTAACCTCTATAAAAAAAAAGATTTCTGTTGATAGCTTATCTCTTGGATATACCTATATTATAACAAATAAAATGTTTTTATATGGCTGGAAATGCCTAAAAAATTGGGTGCGAATTTGATTGTCATTCGAAGTGTAAAAAGGTTTGGCATTATTTTCATAAGCAAACGTTTACATAAATAATTTACAACTTATGTGAAATAATTCAATTTATTTGTATGTCATTACCAAAAATATGCACACATATGAATGTGTGGAGATAGTTGTTAATATCCCTGCAGAAAATCTGACTAGCTCAAAACTAGCGTAGAACCAGACCTTTTGCCGACGGTACTAGTTTCAGCTCAATACCCAAGCAATGCTTTCAACTGTCCAGTTTTACACGGCGATGTCATTGGCGATGGCAATTATCGCTCAGTGCATTACTTTGCAACCAGTTTTTGACCGGTTCTGTTTTGGACAGTTTTTTTTTATAAGAAAACGTTTTTAAGATTCGATTTTCGGATATTCTTTCGATTTTTCTTTTCTGTTACAGATTTCATCAAAAGGCATCGTCAAAGTATCCGAAAATGGAATCGGTAAACGGACAAGTATAGGATTTTTCGGATTTTTCGTTGGCTGGGATAGCTTTAAATTGACATATCGCTAGCTTAGAGTGAAAAGTTGCTAAGTCCACTTTTTATGAAAGTTCATAATTTAATGCGGGAGGCTAGAGAATTTAAAAATACATCATGTCGAAAAGTATAAGGATGCTTGTTTTATATTTGTTTCGTTTATATTCAATGAAATGAAAATTTGCTGAGCCCAAAAGCAGCTCCGAAAAATTCGATAAGGCCAAAATAGAACGAAATCTTTTAATAAAGATCGAATCTCTCTGACTCGTATAGTGTTTTGCTTTGATTTAAATAGGCAAAACTTTATATTCAAAGTTACTCATAGTTTTTTCCTCTCCTGCAAAATTTTTCAGTTGGAACTTAGCAACTTTTCACTCTAAGCTAGCGATATGTACATATGTATGTATGTAGGTATACATGCTAGGTAACGAAATTCTAATTTTTTAACATATGTATGTAAATATTCATGTGTGAGGTGCTGTTTTTTTGTTTTGCAAAACATATGTACATATATGAATATGTAGATTTGTGCAGATATTTATATTTTTAACGCAAAAATATAAATTTTTATTACCCATAGAAACAAACCCAACGCCAAACCAAAAGCAGGCATAAAAAGAAATTTAAAAAGACTACTCTGAATATAAACAATTTTTTTCTCTGCAATGTCGCGGTGAATTCTCAAAATAAAAATTAAATAAAAAATTTTATAGCAAATATCGCAAACATTCTTATAGATACTCATACCATATTGATACATATAAATTACAATTAGCCTCGGCAACGAAATGGTAAAAATGCAAAATTAAAACAAAAACAAGAAAGTCATAATTTTAAATGCATGAGAGTAAAATGTATGTATGTATGGCCATCTCTTTTAATGAAGAGTTCGGAGTTCCCTTATCTTAGATACATTGAGTTTCGGTGGGGTTATCAGCGATGATTGTTATCTGTATTAGTTACATATTTATTTATGTATACCCCCTGGAAAAAGTTTATGTACAGAGATTTTCTTACAATATTCATAACGTTTTCCATTATAAAATGTTTTTGTTAATTAAAAAAAAAAACAAGTAATTTTTAAGCAAAAAACAGAACCGATTTCAATTCTGGTATAGAAATTTGGGAGTACCGTTAATTTCTGCATGATCCAATGAAATAAATTACTGCAACTGGGCTAATTATGTTTCTAACGGAACTTTTTGAAGCCATTTCAATTTTTTGTACAATTGTAAAACTGGAATGACGGTTCAAAGTACTACACTGAGAGAAAAAACGTTTCGTAATATTAAAAAAAATTGATTCAAATAAAAAAATATTTATTTTTATTATGCGTTCTTTCCCTGAGTGAATTCTTTCTTAATATTACAACGCGTTTTTAATCTCAGTGCAGTCACGAGAAATCCCATTCTTTATGTGCAGGTCTACCAGCCTCTCCAGCGTTACCTAATGATTGTGACAACGGCCTATACTAACGCTGTCCTTCACAGGCTCTAAAGTTATCTCGATCTTAAGCTACTGAAACGACTTGCGAGAGGCGGATGCTAGATTGGCTCTATTTTTTATTTGTATTTGCTTACATCAGTGATTAGTGAAAGTTCAAAGTACAAGTTCAGAGTATTTAATAAAATTCTTATCTCTTCTTCCAATTGTGTGTCAGATTATTAAATTTGTAATTACTCCATACATACTAATGTATGTATATAAATTTATGTGTAAAACAAACTTACATATACATAATATACAAATTAATGAATTGCCATCTACATTCACATTATGTATACCTAGGGATGGCAAAAAATATAAAATAATCGATTAATTAATCATATGATTAATCACAAGCCCGAAAAAAAATTAATTGCAATTATTAAGAAATAATCGATTAATCGAATTTTTAAAAGCACTTTTTTAGAGTGCCTACTCATAAATAGGCTAACGAATTGGGGACTGGGCAAGCCTATTTGTATAAAATTCTTTGTAGTAATATTTGAAATATTTAAGATATCTACATTTTTCACGTTTCAAAATTTAAAAATCTGTTCTGACTTTTTTATCAGCCGAAGAATCCGACATGACGTTACGTTAGTTGAACTTCCATTGACTTTTTTTGTTAATACTGTTTTTAAACTAATTTCTAGCACAAATAAAACATGAATTTTTATGTCTAATTTATATTTTATTTTGATTTCAGCACTATCTAGCGGTTCCATTTTTTGCAAATCTATGTCGTATTTTCCGCTGGAAAGACCCATATGTCTATACTTTGGAATTTATATGTAAAGCAGTAGGTATGGATATATTTGGGCTGAGCGAAATTTTCAAAAAATTTTCCAATTTTAACTTTGGCTGTTATTCTTCTTGGCAAAGATTTTTTATTTTAATTTTTTTTCGAGACTTTTACGTTGGCGGCATGAAGCTTTTCCTGCGAAAACCCCTACTAAAATTGTCAGTAGAATAATAAATATTTCTCTAACGAAATTCCAAATGTGTTTTTTGCGGGGGTTTCTTGAAGTGAGGGTCAAAACGACCCTTTAAGGCGAAAGCTAATGGGTTAAAATGTTCTACGAATATATTTCCCATGAAATTTTACTATGTATGTCTTAACCTTTAATTTCACGCAGACATTAATTTGAACCATTTTTTCCACTTCTTTGAAAACTACTTATTAAGGGATATGAAAACTTTAGTAGGCCATAAAATAGAAAATACGAGCTAACTTTTGCAAATCCATCGAGTGTTTTTCTATTGGATGGGTATGCTTTCAGAAAATGTTAACAAAGTCCGGGCTGGTTTCGACTGTCGCACAGTGTAATTTATAATAGGTATTGTTTTTAAAAAGCATTTCCGTCTGATTACAAAATATTAGTACAATTGTGAATTTCGTGGAATCAACTTGTCGGACCTATGATAACTGGAAACAGTAAATCAAATTATGGTACCAAACACCCTCTTATGAATGCACGGAACACTAAAACCGTAGCATAAAATGAGTCCATGTCGCGAAACTTTGTTCAAATTCGCTTCTTGAGATCATGTCATATTTCTAATATTTTTTATATGGTAGTAAATTTTATATGTACAGTACTGTGATTTACTAAAAAACAACAACATAATTGCAAGCTAATAAATTCACACATATTTACATATATGTGCATGAGCGTGGTCCAAAAACAGTAAAGTCGGAATTGTAATGCTCTCACCCCCTAGGATTGTTCTATATAGAAAATAGAATATACCCCTATTTTTTGTTTTGAAATCAAAAAATATTTAGAGTTTTCCATGTATTTTTATGTGGGAAAAATAAAATTTTTCGTTGAAATGGTATAGAATTCTTGAAAATCAATATTTTTCGATCGGAAAACTCTGGTTCTCTTCAGGAGACTTTCAGTAATAATACCCAATTGTTTATTTAACCATATTTTAATACTAACGATTTTTTATTGGTCGCCCCATTGCATTTTTCGGGGTTTTTGTGGGTTTTGGCGGACCTATAAATTATAATTGCGATGATAAAATGGTTAAATAAACAATTGGGTATTATTATTGGGAATCTCCTGCAGATAAACAGAGTTTTCTGATAGAAAAATATTGATTTTTAACTATTCTATACCATTTCTATGAAAAGTTGTTTTTCCCATATAAAATACATGGAAAACTTTGATTTGATTTCAAAATAAACAAAATAAGGGTATTTTTCGGTATAAAACAATCCTAGGAGGTGAGAGCATAAAATGTCCGACTTTACTTTTTCCCATGCGTTTTTGGGCCACCCTAATGTGAATTCATTTATAAACATACTACATGTATGTATACATACATACATATGGTTTTCCTTGTTATCAACACAAATCCAATTGACTGAGTAGTTTTTTAGTCCAAACAAAAATTCAAGAGCACTCAAAACTTAAGAGGAAAATGTGCTAATATGTATCGATCGATATTGAGTGTTGCGCTTTTATGGGTGGGTATCAGTGTGGGTCATAGAAAAGAAATAAACATAGCCAAGGAATATAAATTGTTCCTGAAACTTTCATAATTGACATATATACCTAATTTTATTTATTTTTATGATAAGAAAGTTAAAATTATGCAAAAACATTCAAACTATTTTACGTAAATAAATAATCTTTTACCTACAGTAATAAATAAGTAACTGCTATATGTATGTATGTCTGTCGAGAAACACCTTCGGTCCCACAATGTTCAGAGGTCAAATGAAACGGGCCATCGTTAAGATAAGATTATTATGTAGATCACTCTATTATTTTGATCGTCACAATGATTCGTAAATAGGATATTTCATCACCCTTTGAGCCGTGAAATGTGCCCACAAGCGTACATATGGGTAAATCCATGTCAAGTCGACCATTTTTGATTTGGATGCAATTTTGTAAAAACTTTTCTCTTACCTTATAACAAAGTTCTGCTAAAGGAAAAAAATTTAAAAAACAATTCTAAAGTTCAAAGTTTACTCGGTTTTGCAAGTTTATTTTTTTAATATCTTAAAACTATTATAATTACAAAAATTGTTCTAGCCTCGTTTTAAATTTGATATTTGGGGCTATATAAGAAATATACATTTGTGGCCAGCTGATTAAGTTAAGTGACATTCTGACCAGTTCTGGGCTATTTTTATTTTGTTTATTTAATTTTAATTATTTTTTTTATAAAAGGCTAGCACGTTATATAACCAGCATCGTATAAATCCACATTTCAAACTTTGTGCAAAAAATATTAAAATTCAACAAACTTTAACAATTACACCCAAAAACCTCAAAATTTTTACACAGAATGTTTATAAAAATTTTATGTGTGCAGACCATTAGCTGATTAAATTTTAGTAGAATTAAGTGAAAGTTTCAAGACTCTCAAGAAAATCGCATTGATTTTTAGTAATTTTTTTAGCTGACGGTGTTGTGCATTTTCTTCCATATAAAGTATGCTCGATAAAATTATTTATGTAGAAAACAAATACATACATTCTTAGGCCATTCCTTATAAGACTTATGAGGATTTTTTAGATAGATTAAAACGCATTAATATCACAAATATCGTTAAACTCCTTATTTTAACATGTAGCCAAAAGTGAAGATTTATCTTCAAACCGAAGACTTATTTTCAAAAAAATTTGACAAAGTCTTAAACTGAAGTTATTTAAATGAAACCAAAATTCCTTGTTAAAAATCTTCAGCATGAATACTTTTGGTAGCCTTTAAGATTTTCTATATGGTTTCAACAGCAAATGTCGAGAAGGGTTTCTCTCAGATTAATTTAATTAAAGCAAATTTGGTAAAAAGACGATAACACCGACTTTGAGCGGTATTCTTTTCACAAAAATAAACGAAACAGAGTGTATTTAAATACTTTAAAACTATAATTTACAAATCTTAAATAATTTGTATATAAATGAGGCATTATTTTTGGAATTTTTTTTTCGAAAGCGATGCGTCCAGTTGAGAAATGCTAAGTAGACTTTTTACTCTAAATTTTATGCAGAAGTTGTTGAGATTTTTTTATTTTTCGAAAGTTTGTATTTTTTTAGTGAGAGAAACTATGCGTTTAATCGAAAAATTTTTAAAATTCGCATTTTTTGGTAGTTATTTTGATTTCATGAAATTGCTTTTGACGTTGCTCTCATGAGAAACAAACCTTTAAACTTCAACTCGTTTTCTACGTTTACGCTTATGCCGGAAAGTCCCTCCAACAACACAATTTTAACTAAAGAAAATAATGAAATAAAAATAAGCTTCAAATTTACTTAAAAACGTCAACCAGTAATAAGTAATTTTTTATTTTTCCTTACACACGCTCATTTGCCGTTTTACTCTCGCGAAAACTTTGACTTTTATAGGTTTGACGTCAAACTGGCTTATACCAATATTTGCGAAATTATTAACAACTTTCTGGCAGAAGTTATATGTACATAAGCATTTTATTTGCGAAGGTGTTGATATAGCAGCAGCGGTGAACCAAATGTTTTAATTTTTGCAGAAAATGTGAAAAATCGAATAAGTGAAGAAGAAATTTCTTTGAGGCATTTTCAATTTGATGACTACGAAAATCTTCGAGTAAAAAAATTTAAGAACACTATAAACAACTTGTCGAGATGCTGTTGTGAATATACGTTGGAAATTTGATAAACCTAGTACATAAAATATAAAATGGGTCCCAAGTTTATACTAAACAAAAAGGTTTGCTGGGTAGGTAACTTTTATTGTTATTTTCTCAGTTGTTAAGAGTCAAACGGCTATTTTTCTCTCTCCATCCGTATTATGCAAATAATGACGATTTCCGATAGCAGAACATGGTGCGTGTCACGACTAAAAGCTTTCGCGACAAACAAATGTCATAAATATTGTAGTGTGTAGAGTATTTGGCATTTCCTTAACGCGCCATCTTCGTAGCCATTGTTGTCATTAAGTATGTATGTACATATTTGCATTAAATAGAAAATGTGTACAACCAAAACGGCGAAAAGTATACAAACACAATGAAAAATGCATTTATTCTGCTCAACTTAAGCTCTTTTATTCTTACATACATATCTCTTGACTCTCTCATTATAACTTCTTTTTGTTCTTTTCATCTTTTCTCTGTTTGTTTTCTAGCCAATTATACTAACAACAACTTCCAGCCCCACTAAACGTAACAACAGCACCAGCGCCAACCTCCACTAAATACACAATAGCAAAATTTACCAATTTCAATTCCCATAACAACAACTTTATAAAAACCAAAACAAACAGGAAGAGGACAAACACAAAAGCAAAAAGCAGCAAACATGAATCGCATCAGTACTGCCGTGTATCGCCATTGGAAGTAAGCCACCCCAATTAGAAATCATTCTTTGTAAATTTTGACATTTGAGTTTGACAATGCATAGCTTTCGTATCAGTTCTTTCAGTGTGTTTTCATTAAATATTTAATTAAATCGTACCTACAACGTACATACAAGCATACATACATACATACTTACGTTTAATATCACTGCTTTTGTTGCTGCTATTTCTCGTTTGCTGCCCACTTTCTTTCTCATTCACCACTCGAAAATACTAGTTACACAACGTCCGGCTTGCCATATCATCAGCCGTCTACCGCTGGCTATTAGTGCACATAGAATGCACAGTCGTTCGAAACGCTTTGGAAGAGTTGTGTCGTTGTAGTCGGTCGCTGGTGTTTGATCTTGTCGCTACCTTAGACCAACTTTGCATATGTATAAGTACATATATTTGACAAAAAACAAAGTGGAAGTGAACGAAGCAAATCGCATGCAACAAAAGCTTGTGAAGTATTTTAGAAGTTGTGAAAAGAGCTTACGAAATTTTGCCTTTCTTATTTCAAATTGATTTAGTGCGTCATTAGTGAACATTTCCCAGGCGAATACTAGCCGGAGTTGTAGACTTACAGCAGTGTCCTTGATCAACGGCAAACGTGAAATGTCAACGACATCGTCGCAAAACGCCGCTACAGCGGAAAAATGTCTGTCGCTGGACAACATCAATCCTCAATTCATTGAATTGGAGTATGCTGTGCGCGGACCGCTGGTCATACGTGCTGGCCAAATTGAAAAGGAGTTGGCGCAGGTAAGTGGTGTCCTGAGTGTCAAACGAAATACATACATACATATGTATGTACATACATGTATATAGTGAAAATGTGTGGCAGTGACGTGACGAACATACATACATACATGTCCTTTGATAAGGAAACGTGGAAAGGTAAAATGGAAAGAATATGAGTGATTATGAAAATCTATGTGCTTGTGGTATCTCAAAATTTTCTCCAAATAATATAACATTACATGTGAGCAATAGCTCCTCGGTTGGCATAAAAAAATCCTGGCTGTGTCTGCTTCGTTGAGTCATCTACATATTTCGAAAATTACTTAGATACCCCATAAATACAGCAATGAGGAGAGTGACCACAAAATCGCTAACTATTCCTCTAACCACCTTAGTATGTATTTATAAATATTAGTAAGGACATGAAAACGGACCCAGTGGACAAAAAACTCACTTACGTGTACGACCGTAGACTTTCTTTAATAAATAAAAAACACCCAAAAAAATTCTTTGAAATTAGGTATTTTTCTTTATTTCATCCCAAGCCCACGTCATCTAATTCAGTCCATAAAAAGTTAGTTCTTGTCACGATAACGTTCACCGTTCACCGCTACAGCTTAAGCGACATCATTTTCAAAGAAGTACGGTCCAATGACTCCGCCAGTCCAAAAACCACACCAAACACAGTATTTTCTTAAATGATACCCGTATGTTGATTTTAGTACCCCGAATGCGGCAGTTTTGCTTGCTAACGTATCCTTTATTTAACATAACGTTTGCTTGTTAAACGTATTAATGCGCGAAATTCACTTCTTAAAGAACGACCATGTTCATAAAACGTTTGGATCACTTTTACGCGCTGTTCAACGGAATATCGCTCCATGACGAAGTGCATGCCAAAGCCTGTAGTTCCAACTGTCAGAAAAATATATAAAGAATCGTTAACATATCACAAATAATTTCTGTCACTTGAATCACCATATCATGACCAAAGCCTGTAGTTCCAACTGTCAGAAAAATATATAAAGAATCGTTAACATATCACAAATAATTTCTGTCACTTGAATCACCATATCATGACTGAAAATCAGCCAAAAAAATTGATAATCGGGTTTCGTTGGTCGGTAGATTTTCAGAAAACGTCCATGATTTTTAGGTTTCGAAAAAAAGTTATTTAACGTTCCAGATATAAATACTCTTATTTTAAGTTTTGTGATATTCTTTGATATCGTTTTTTTTTTTAGCAAATAAAACACGTCGTCGCCGTATAAGTGCCCAACCGGAAGAGAGTATTTATTATTATTTTATTTCTTATTGACATTAGTTAGGGCCTTGCCAGATAGAAATACCCTAGCAATAAAACCTAATGATCTGTTTGCATAGTTTAAGTTATAGTTCAAGTTAACACTACGTTTACACACAAGTAAAAAATTGTTTGATTCTGTAGTTAAATATTTTTTTCTCTAAACGTAAAAAATATTCGTCTAAACTAAGTTTAGGTTAGATTAGCTGCTACCGCTGGGATACCACTGACGAGAGGGTTATTAATTTCCTTACTTTCTTCAGCAATTTGGTCACCGAATATCGATAAATTTCGTTGAATTTAAGTCGCCCAAAAAATCCAGTGAAGTATTCGTTAAGGAATTGGTTAAGCGTCTTAGTCAGGTCGGGGCAATGATAAATGCTGATCTTAGAAAGAAGTGGTCGAGGCAGAGCTTTAGATCGCTTTTCAGAGACTTTTGACCAGATGTGCCTTGTAGTGTGAAAGGTAGTTTCCTCCGCCCACCTGATATGTATATATGTACATCCTCGATGATTCAAATTCTCAATTTTTGTTTTGTAGAATTCACCACGGCTATTTTTGTCCCCTTTATTGCAAGCCCGTTAGTCATGCAGGTATCACGGACATCCCTGCGTTCGAAAACATACAACGGTTAATGAGGCTTTCAGTGACAGTTGGTTGAGAACCTCTCTGGACTCATTGGCCGCACACGCTGTCAGAATGGGCGGAAGCTACGAACCAGGCCCAATCATTATCCTATATTACGGAAAAAAGCGCCAGTGCTTAGTTGAGCGAAAACTGAGGTTTAGTGAGAGTTCATTGAAGTGAATCTCGCTAGCTACCCTGTCGTTTAGCTAAGAACCAGCTGTTTAGATAGCCGCCAACCCTGAGTCTAGCCGGTGGCACATACCTTTTTATTAGTTCCTCTCTGGGATGCTTATGAGAAATCAGAGACAGAATTCGCTGTCTAGACATAGTAGAAGCATAGTATACATAGTCTAATTTCCGCAAATTACTCGGAAGAGTTTCCATAACATTGGCATGCACGAATCTGATTTCTTCACTGCTGGTTCGCATTTAACCTGGCAATATTGTAAGTAGACAGGAATTTTTCGTATAGATCTACCTTATCTTATAATGGTCACCCCTGGCAGGCAATGACAAACCTCCGAGTGCATTCTGCCATGAAAAACAGTTTCTCATAAAAATACAATCGCCGTTCGGAGTCGACGTAAAACTGTACACTCAGAAAAAAGTCAGCCAAATATATTCCTCTCAACACATGATTTGGTAACTATAAACAAATAATGTAACTATAACCAGATCATGTGTTGATAAAAACATATTAGGGGTATTCTCGAAGTCTTGCACGGTGCACGGATTGCACGAAATGCAAAAATACTATTCCAAATTTCGAAGAGTACGAGAACACCCCATTGCAAAGTGGTAGCATGCATGGGGAGCAAGCAGCGAAATTATGTATCAAATACAATAACAAGAGACAGCAAAAAAAAATTAAGTGAGCGAGATGAGAGGAATGAGAGAAATATGTAGCAATTCCAACAACAAAACAACTAGCACAGGGTCGCTATTATCTTGCTATGCTATTTTGCAAAATATATACATGGGTTTCGACGTTGCATATTTTGCAGCGATAGGAAATGTCGTTTCCCATGTATTTTGTTGTTGTGTGTTTGCAAGTTATGCAATCCATGCAATCCGTGCTACATGCAATGGCTTTGCAAGATTTGGAGAATACCCCTATTGTGTTAGCGCCAATCTATTGCTATTATTATTAAGCTCATCAAAAAACGCTTTGTGCACACATGGCGTAACTCAAACAGCAAACTGGTTTTAGAAACACTCGCCACCCCTTTTCATTATTGATTTCATTTGCTTTTTTGCATTGTTGTTGTTTTTTTCTCATTAGTATTCAAATGCACATAAGTATGTCCACATGTAAATATTTGCTTCGATCGAACTACTTAAAAAAAATTAAAACAATTTCTATTTTAAGTACCTAATATTTGCGTAAAGTATTAACTGAGGTCTGCTTAGTTTGCAAAAAAAATAGATATCTAGAGCTACGAATTATAGACTCTTCTCTGCTTGGCATTCCGGACCTGGAGTTGCTTTCAGAAACTGTGATCTGACCACAGTAATCAGCGAGAGTTCTAGCGAGAAAGTAAAATTTTTTTAGGGTTTGATGTTAGCCGTTCCACTCAAAACAGACTACCATAAAATTAGCCCATATAACGGAATGGTTCTAGATCCGGCGGGTAATTGTGAAATTTAATTCCCAACTTGCACCCTATCAAAAACAACGTCTAAGAACTTAACCGAGCTTACGAGGCTTTTTATATCTATATATTTTTAGGAAAGTTTAATTTTACTCGAATTCAAATCTAGGCCGCATCGTGTTGATCACTTCGAAATTTTCCGAGTCGTCCTCTATAAGATTTAGGAAGAGATGATTCGGCTAACGGGAGATTATGTCCGTAAAGGATGATTTCAAACTAATTAATCTTGCGACTAACTAATGCCCAATTGTACCCGATTTAGAGTTGTACCAGAATACTGTCATTATACATATATTCATCGGCCAATCTTTTTGGTGCAGCGTTAATATAATTATTTATAGACAATTTTTTCTTATAAAGTATAAGTACATACTTTGTTTACTTATATGTATGTATGTAAATAATTAACAGATTTATCTTTCTATAATAGAATTTATTTTTCGCCATGATCGCACTTCGGTTTGTCTCAACTACAACTGATTTTTCTCAATGCCTCCATATTTTTAAGCGGTTTCATACTCAGGTGCCAGCATTTTCGCATAGCGAGTACTCCATTCTTTAGCCAAACGCAAACAAATATAAAACATGCAAACACGTACTTAAAAATTTATTGAAAGAGCAGTGCATAAATGGATTTGCCATACATTTGCTAAAAGCGGAAAACAATAGCAACAAAATTTACAATTTATCGCACAAAGCGAAGAACGAACGTATTTGAGAACTACGTATGTAGCCGAATAAGATTGCAATTATACAGCTGTAAAAACATGTGAATATGTACAAATGTATGTACGTATTAAATAAATACAAATATATCGTCGCTGAAAGTGCAAAACCGCGGATCGTGGCTCTGCAAAACCTCTTAAGCGACATTTGTGCTAAAAATGGGATTTGCTCACCGGAAGCTCCTGGGATCAAGCTTTTTCCGTTCGTACCTAAAGATCGATATTTAGCTATACGAGGTGGAGATTATTGGGGATAAAACAGAGAACCATTTTAAATTAAGCCTTGACGCTTTCCTGCAAAAATTTGGGCAACTACGATATGTACTTAATCTTTTTTGACCCTATCCAATATGTAGAATGTACATTTGATACATCCGAATGTATGTATGAATGTACTTATACGTACATTTATTAAGGCAGCTTTTAGTTTAATAAGCAAACCTACAGGTGCTTCCAAATTTGTGTCACGTTTTGCTAATTAACTTGTAAGTAAACTTGAATATCTAAGTTTTATTGCGAATTCATAAACGAGATACGCACATACTACATTACCAACCCAGCATTTTCTGAAATTATTGATCATATTCGAGTTTTTTTGGGTCCTCTGTGTGATTAAAACAATCATAAATGTGCTCATATTCTGATCATAAAAGACTCTTTTGTCGGTTGAAAATGGTACCCTCTCTCTCTCTGACTCTTTTTCGAGTCGTTTTTCTAAACCGGAAATGTTTAGTCCTTTCCGAGTCATATTTGTAAACATTTGTGAGCCTTTTTCGAGTAATTTTTCAGTCGGATTTGTAATTACTCTCGCGTCTTTTCCGAGAAATTTTTTAGTCTATTTTCAAATCGTTTGAGTTACGGAAAATTAAATAAGTATTAAATTAATTTATGTATAATTAGCAAATGAGTATATTTTATTGAGTTCAAAAGCAGCGTTAACGAAATAACGAAATTGTTTTTTAATAAAGTACATTATTACAGTTGAAAATATTTCAAAATTACCCTCCCGGATAAAGATAACTGACACAGACAACTTTTCACATTTCTTATCGCTATTTTTTTTTATAAAAAACATATAACAACAAAAAAAAACCTAAAAATAAAATGTCTGAACTTTATGCAGAACTCAGAAAAATTCAATGAATTTGCAACATTTTAAATAGATTTTCTAGAAAGATTTTGAGTATGCAGTTGATTTTTGGCAATTTTTTTCTGACACTGTCTTCCATATAAAAGAAATGGCGAGCATACTTTTAACGAAAGGCACTGTTAGAAAAAAATTGCAAAAAATCCCATTGAAATTTGGAAAATTTATTAAATTTTCCTGAGTTTTGCACAAAGTTTTGACATTTTATCTTTATGTTTTCGTCGTAATATGAGCTATTTTTATATAAAAAAATTAGCGAAAACAAATTAGTTAAAAAACTTTGCACACATTGCGAAAAGTTCTTTGTGCCAATAATTTGGTCCGTATGTGTATAAAAATTAAAAATATTAAAATTAAGAATGTATGTATGCATGTATGCATATCGATATTCGCCGGGGCGCTGAATACTTGAGTCTAAGTAGTAGATACTTATCGTCCCTTTTCTGCGTCAGCCACATACCAACATTTGTTGAGATATCTCATAGCAAAAATTCAAAGAAACAACTTAAAAGTCCACCTATTAAAAGATTAAATAAATGAAAATTTTGGCGGCTATCTGGTAACTGTAGAGCAAAAAATATACAGCATAGATTATGTTCTGTATGACCCAGTGAAAGAAATTATACTCTTATCTTTACATTTGTAAAACAAGGTTCACGTAGAAATGGAGCGAGTTATGTAGGTATTTCTTTAATTTTAACCACCAACGTGAAGGTCTCAGAATTTTATCGAGGTTGAATAACTTTTTGCTTTTTGTTTGCTGGGCTTAGAGTGCGGCATTATTATTTCTCATAATAATTGACATCCTTAAATAACAAAGTATGTATACATGCATTGTGCATAAGGGTGGTCCGAAAAGAGTAAAGTCGGAATTTGAATGCTCTCACCCCCTAGGACTGTTCTATACCGAAAAATGTATACCCTTGCTTTTTTTTTATTTTGAAATCCAAAAATATTCGCTCAAAGCTTTCAAGGTTTTCCAAGTATTTTATTTGGGTAAAAAAAATTAAAATTCGTAGAAATGCTGTAGAATTCCTGAAAATCAATATTTTTCGATCGGAAAACTTTGATTCTCTTTAGAAGACTTTCAATAATAATACCCAGTTATTTATTTAACCAGTTTTGATTATTAACTATTTTTATAGGACCCCTAAAACCCCAAAAAATGCAATGGGGGGACCCATAAAAA
This sequence comes from Rhagoletis pomonella, assembly GCF_013731165.1. NCBI lineage: Eukaryota > Metazoa > Arthropoda > Insecta > Diptera > Tephritidae > Rhagoletis > Rhagoletis pomonella. Next base: position 19,909,235 of record NW_023458556.1, read on the forward strand.
ATCGCTGGTATTAAAAAGTTGTAAAATAAACCATTGGGTATTTTTATTGCAAGTCTCCTGAAGAGAAATAGAGTTTTCTGATCGAAAAACATTGATTTTCAAGAACTCTGTACCATTTCCAGGAAAAATGTTTTTATTTTCATGTAAAATACATATATATGTATATGTATATATTTTTTGATTTGAAAATAAAAAAGGGATACATTTTTTTTGGTATAGAACAATCCTACGGAGTCAGAGCATTAAAATTCCGACTTTGCTTTTTCAAATGCATTTTTTGAACTCCCTCATGTACATACATACATGCGTATACATTCACCTAAATATGTAGGTATGTAAACAAATACATCCATACTTATACTTGTACTACTTTTATAAGGACCTTCATACAGTGCCATCAGATCAACAAGCAGAGACTGTGGCCATTCGTTAATGTGTGTGGACACGTAGCTTACATATCAGCTTACCTAAATACAAACCTACACATAATTTTTTGTTTGTTGCAAACATGCGCAGAAACCAGCACAGTAGCGTCACGCCATAGCAGACAATTAACTTTGGGGGGTAGGACTATTTACCTCATCCCCACAATGCACTTTAGCTGATGGCGTCAGTTTCATCTATTCTACCAATGTAAGTGCATTAGGGTGGTCCAACAATGCATGTGAGATAAGTAAAGACGGAATTTTAATATGCTCTCACCACCTAGGTGTGTTCTATAACTAACTATGTGCTCAGCAGGAGACTTCAAGGAATAATTTAAATTCCGACTTTATTTTCACTGGAGCACCCTAATGCACATACATTTGTATAGAAGCATATGCAAATGGATAGGTTTGTGTGTGCATTTACACCGAAATATTGAGATTTTACCACCAGTTGCCGGCAAAAGCGAATTTCCAATCGATGGGAATCCATTGAGAGCTAGTATATAGTTCTACATGCATATAGTATATACGTATACAAATACAGTGAAACCTACCTTGGGCGGACACTCACCGTCAGTCATTTTTTGTCCGCCCAAGAGAGGTGTCCGCTTAATGGAGGGGAAGCCTATTTTAGAACTTTTTAATGTTTTAATTAATTGAATAGTCAGTCACTATTTCTTATTTGAAGAAAAGATATAAGATGTACATCGTTCAAACAAAAATGTGCATGTATTTTTTCAAAAGTGCACATTTCATTTATGTGCGTAAGTACATATTAAATAATAACAAAATAAAAATAAATATTACATTTCAGTCCATAAACTACATAAGATCATAGCTTCATTACATAAAAAACTGAGAAATTGTCGATTGACGAAAGTTTTATTTTTAATATTTTTCAGTGTCAGTATCTTTTTCATCAATAGTTTTCATGTTTTTATCAGTCTCCAAGGCTTTCTGACAATTCAAATAACGAACCTATACCACTGCGCAAACCAAACTAACAGCCCTATTCCGGTTTTGCAATAGAATGACAATTGATCATCCTTCATTGTCGTGATTTTGTCATTGTCGTTGCACGTTGCTATTCCTAACAAAAAATGACAAGCGAAAAGCTTTTGTCAACTTACCATGCATGGTGAAAAGTTCATTGTTGTAGAAACAGCTGGTCAACGCTATTATTTGCAAAAAATATGAGCGGTGAAACACCAGAAAAGTGAGTATTTGTGTGAAATAGATAAATTCGTATATTTAGAACATTTATAAACATTTTAGACGTGCAAAATATGAGCGGACGACGCAGGAGCAGCTGCAATTTTATGTGCAGTTTTGTAGGGAGCATCCGTTGCTGCTCGTCTTCCACAAGCACGGCTGCGCAAATAACTAAAATTTGTGCTGCCATTGAAATTAGTTGATTTTTGTATTTTTTTCACAAATTTATTAAATCGTCGCACTTTTTAAACCAACACAAACATATGTTTTTGCCTTGTCACCTGCCCAAAAGGTCATGACAATAAAAATGACAATTGGCATGATTCGAGCTTTTGAATTTTGCTGCGAATACCAAAAAGCTGCAATTGTCATTTTTATATCAATTGTCATCGCGGTGAGTTTTGTCAGTGTGGCGGAATAGGGCTGTAAATGTGTGCATAACAATCACATTTTTTGCGGGAAGTCCCCTTTTTCCATTTAGTAGTCCGCCTACGCCAACGGAGGTTTTTGTTTGATTTGCTATGAAAAGAAATCTTAATGTCCGTTGATAAGAGGTTCGCGTCCGCCCAATAGAGTTTTTGTGTCAATTTTATGCAAAATAACTGTCCGCGTCCGGCCAAGAGAGTGTCCGCTTAAGAGAGAATAATTTGTTCCGAAATTTATACTTAAAACTTGGTGTAGGAAAAAATGTCCGCCCAAGAGAGGTGTCCGTCTAATAGAGGTGTCCGTTAGGAGAGGTTTCACTGTATATACATTTGTTTGTACATATAAATGAATTGGTTTTATACCGAAGTGGCCAAGTGGAAGAATTTGAATAGTAGACTAATTATTCAACATGCAACCTTACCTTACCTGTAATGCATACCCAGTGGGACTTGGTTACTTTCGAAATGTACTTATAACACGGTTCTTTTTTTCACTCACAAGTAGTTCCAAAACATGAAGTCTTTAATACGCTTTTATACAGGTGTGAAACACAGCAAGAACGGTTCTTTAAGAAGGCAATTTTCCATGAGGTGGTTGTTGTTGCTTTGGAGAGCTTTGTAGAGTTTATATTCTCATTCGGATTTATTTTCCGAAGTCAAAGCATTACTAAATGCTGACTTTAGCAGTGAAGTTTTCAGGACCTACAGATTTTTAGCCATCCATAGTAGTGAGAAAAGAATCTAGTTATTTCTACATGTAGATTTTTGTCTAATTTTTCCTATCGAATTTAAATGTGCTTCGAATTTTTCGTGAAAGAACCAGTACCCTAAGAGGCATTCTTAGGGAAACACATTCTGCATGGACCTACTGGGTAAAAGCGTGCGCACATTCCAACATACATATGTGTGGATAAGTATGTATACTTATACATATCGTCGATGCCTTTGCAGAGACGCCCATCGATAAGTTGCAAAACCGCCTAAATCGGCATTGTGGCAAAAATGAGATTTGGTAACCCTGAACTCCGACATCGAGATTAAGGCATAAAATTCGTAAAATCGTTATCAAAACAACCGATTTGTAAAATTATAGTTATAGAAAATACCGCCTATCAAGTCAATGCCTTCAAAGAAAATAGTTTTTTCGCTCTCTTGTAAAATTTGAGTGCCGTAAGATAGGCGGTTTTGCATTTTTGGTCGATGGCCGGTTTTGCAAAGGCATCGAAGATATGTATTCACATTTATTCATATGTACATATTCAATGAAATACATATCGTCGTTTAAAGTACAAAACCGCGTACCAAGATTATGCAAAACCGAGTATGTGAGGTTGCATAAATCATTTTTGTAGAGAGTAAAAACACTCATATTTCAAAATGGTTCTCTCTTTTATAAAGCAATCGCCTTTCTGGCTAGTATATTTCAGGACGAATGGATAAGGATTGAGCCAAGAGCTTGTGTGAGCAAATCCAATTTTGGGCAAAAAATGTCCGTTACGCGGTTTTGTACTTAAAACGACGATATGAACATTAATTAACCTAGAGTGACTCAGCACATCAGTCCTGAAATTTATTTGCTAAAAGTCAGAATATCAGAACGTGACCGCTGGCTACACTTACAGCAAGAATATCAACCATAGACTCAGGGGCGGCTTTAGAAGCAATGGCGCCCGGGCCGGAAGTAAATGGAACAAAGCGCCCTTTGATAATAATGCTTATTACCTCGGTCTCTTTTTCTTATACATACGATAATCAATTACAAAAATAGTGGAAATAAAAAAATTCCAGTTTTAACTATAGAACATGTTCAGTCGATAATGGGTGGAAAGAGTGCAAAATTTCATGTTCCTAGCTGCTGGAGTTATAACGAAAAATCGCATATCTGAACAATCAGTTGTATTGGAGCTATATGTTATAGTGGTCCGATTTCTCCAGTTCCCTCAAATGATTAATACATTATAAAAATACACCCACTTACCAAGTTTCCTCCGGATATCTCGAAAACTGAGAGACTACTAGATTGCATACAAACAGACGGACAGACGTACAGGGCTAAATCGACTCGACGTTCTGATCATACAATTATACTTTTTAATGGGTCTATCTCTTCTTATTCTGGTACTTACAAACATCGGACCAAAGCTATAATACCATTTCATGCTCATGACAGGCAGGGTTGCCACTGACGAAAAAAAATATTTACCATCCACTTGAAAAAAATCTACCAAATCTGGGAAATATCTACCAATAACTTTTTTATAATTATTTTAATAAAAACTACTTTTTATTTAACTAGTTATACGGTATTTGAGTCATATTATTGTCATATTCTGAGTTTCTTTCACCCAAAAGCGGAAGTGATGAAAATAAAGGCAACAATGAAACTTCATTATTTGAAAAACTTCAACTCGAGTTATTATAGACAAATACAGTGACTCAAAAAAATTATTTTTTTTAATATTCGCAATATTTTTCGAGTAAAAGTTTTTTATTGCTTTAACTAAATCCACAAAAATTGAGGATCAAACCATATACAACATATAGAAAAATTCCAAAATTTTTCGTCTAAATTTCGAATTTTTTACTCTGAATTTTTAGAATAATTTAAGGTATGGAGTTTTAAAACAAATACTATTTGAGTATAGCCAACAATGTGCTGCTTAAAATTCCCGTTGATTTTATTTTTTGATAAAAAATGGCGTTGATTTAATTTTTTTTGCGAACAATCATAGTGCGTAATTACATACCAGTCAATTTTTTTATATTTAAATAATCATTTAAAATATTTAGGCAGTCAAAAGCTCCTCCGGATTCCAGTAAAATTAGTTTTGAATGGAGCGCGATATGTTCGCCTTATATCGATATACATTAATACGTATGTAATTATATAAAAAGTATGCAAAGAAATTTATAATATATTTAAAGATAACTACGAAAAATAAAACGGGAACGGAAAGTTAATCAAAAATCTACCAAAATGAGAAAAAATGTACCTTTTTTACCAACCCAAATTTTTTCTACCAATTTTGGTAACAATTTACCAAAGTGGCAACCCTGATGACAGGTATAATCAAATTAAAAAAAATAAAAATTTGGATCGCAGTCATACTTCGGTTGAAATGGAATTGTCCATGTTGGTGCAAGTTTTCTTCACATTTTTTTCGCAATTTTGACATTGCCTTTTATTTTTGTTGGTTATTCATCATTCTTCATCCTCTCCACATAAGTACTATATTTAATTTAAAAAAAGGTAGAAAAAATTATATACATTCCCATACGCTAGCACAATTTTTTTTTTGCATTTTTGCTAACAAGCACGCTCCTAGAATGAGCTTAACGGTCAGCGTGATCCGTGATCAGCAGTTGACACAGAAGTATTTAATTGATAATGTCACTAACCCAATAAAAGACAATAAAAACCAATTTTTGTCTCTAATTACAATACATACATATATACCTGTGTTCGTATGGAAAAGTAGCTTATTTCGAAAGGCTGGCTTTAGTATAATGCGGCATTCGCAGCATACGATTGCGAATGACTCACTGGCGCCGAGCCGTTAAAGAACTTTTGGTAAATAAACGTGCAAGAAATAGTTCCGATACTAGCAAGTCAATATTTTAATCAAGTCTCCTCAAAAAATTCCTTGTCGTTTAACGAATAAAGGGAATGACGTATTATACTAAAGCCAGCTTTCCGACATAAGCTACTATTCCATACGAACACAGATACATATGTATACATATGTACATACATATGTATATGGACCTTGTACAAAATTGCTGATAAACCAACGTCATAAATTCACAACAATTATAAATAAGTACACTCATTAAAGCGAGTAAAAAATAATATCAGCCGATAATTAAAAATTATTATTTTTTACTTTTTGCTTTCTTCTTACCTCGCTAGTAATCTAATTTATATAAATATTAGTCTATTTTCTACGAGTATAAATATGTATGTATAAATGTGCGTTTTTCAAGTGAGAGCAAAAAACAAAAATTTTTCTTTGGCATAAAGACCGACCCAGTCTAATGTACTAATAGCCAGTTTCACGAAAGCAATTTAAGTGAAAAATTTTTTTTTTATTTGAATTTAATATGGAAACTGACAGAGAAAAAATAATTTTTCGCTTAAGAATTTTAATGAAAAGTTGACGCAGGCCCGTGAATGGCATAGAACTATATCAGATGCTGATTTTAAATAGTTTACTTTTAAATTATTACTATTTGCCTCTAAATATATTTTGGAGTATCACATAAAGTTTTATCAGCAACTGATAAGTATTGATAAACGAACAATAAATGTATATTGTGTTGCTTGCCACGCATGACTGACCAAGAAATACATTTAAAATACATATTATCTTACGGAATTGAAATCATTAATTTACTCTTATCAATGCTCGCGAGCAATCTATTTTAGTACATATTTCGTATAGAGCGTGTAAGACGTGGCAGCTCAATATATTTCGAAAAGGCTGTCAAATTGAGAAATTTCAGAAAGCAGGCTGACTTCCAAAACGTCAATTGCTTTGCATACGTACAAAGTATAATGTCCCATAACGCCGAACTACAAAACGTTGACAATGTATGCTTTTCCAAAACGCATTCGAAAAGTTATCGAAACGCATCGCTAGAGCAATCAGCGCATCAGAAACAAAGTTGATGCTTCGTTTGTTTTTGGTTACCATTGGTGTTTTAAAAATGGAAAATTCAGAAAAATTGTTCATTGCTAAATTGAATATTTAAAATATGCAATGTATAACAGGCTAACCTAATATTCACGCACGCCACCAATTTACTGTCAAAAATTTCTCATGCACATACAACTTGTATGGGACCAACCGAAATTGAACGGCGTGCGTATGAAGCTAACTCAATTTCCAATTTTTGTTCTGCGTGACATTTTGATTTGACGTTTCGCTCAATGAAATCAAATGGAAACGCACGCAAGCCAATTTCGGGTGACGCAAAAAAACAAATTCGACGGCGTGCGTACCAAAACGCAAGCCGCGAATATTAGGTTAGCCTGTAAGGTTGCAATGTGTCGCAACTCTGCAAGTACAAACAGTTTGAATACCGCAGTATAAAAGTTTCCAAACATTGTATTGATACGTTTTGGAAGTCAGCCGCAGTTGCATGAGCAGTCACACCTTGCGTGTAAAATGTCTTTCGAAAGAGGTTTTTCATTTCCGAAAGACGAATTGCAGATTGCTAGTGCAGCACGAGCAAGTTGAAATATATTTCCGAAATCGATTCCCGCTCTCTTAATTGCAGTCACATCTTGCAACTTTTATTTCTGAAACTGATTTCCGAAATGTGACAGAAAGGTTTTTCTGGCTGTTCACACATCGAAATAAAATTTCTCTTTCTCAATTTGAGAGCTGGAAATATTACCATGTCTGACACGCTCTTATGTTAGGGTCCCAATAGATTTTGCTCCAGATAGTAATTGAATGCGCATGCAATTGTAGATACAAGTATACATTTTCGTATGCACTCATCATTCACACTTATCGACTTACATATGTATGTAACTACTTGCATTGAGAGGTCATTTCAATGTGAATCTCGTAATATTCTGATATTTAATCGCTTTCGGCAAAACACCCACAAAGGCATGCACATGTATGTACAAGTAATTGTGAATGAAATGCATTCGTTTGCGGTTTCAATTGTTGATACTACTTATTGTTGATATCAATTATCATTACTATGTGTAAAAGTGCAACGACACTAAATAAAAGCTAACTGTTTGCATAAGCATCGTAAATTGTCATATTTCACATCGCACATCGTTACATATATAACATAAGTATGTTTGTATACATGTACAATGTATATATTACACGAGGGTCACTAAGAAGATAAGTTAAAAATGCGCTTATTGGGTTTCAAGATATCTCAGTAGAAAAAAGGAGTAAAAAGCAATTACAGAAGACCTTCTCCTGATCTGGTGTTACCAGACATATCTTCTTTGTGGCAATTTTTTGTATGTCGCCTTTAGATTTTGGTTCTGAAAAATTGTTATTGTTCAACTTAATTACTAATTCCTAATAAATATTTGTTCTTTCTTTTCCTTGATTTGTTTATTTTCATCAGCCTTTGCGCTTAAATCAAATGCTAATACGGTAAACGTCTCCTTTGAGTGTGACAAAATGTAGACGGCGTCATTTCCCAATTTTGTATGGGAAACAACAGCACCACAAATTTTACGTTTATGTAGACGTCTACATTTTGAGACACAATTTGGAATGAACTGTGAACACCCCACATATTTTTTATATGGAACGGGCCCATTTGCAATACATTGCATTTCCGCTTTAGGGGGAACAGCTCATAGAAGCACTTATTTTTTATGCGTAAATTTTTTCATTTGAATATGATTTTTCTTCACTTTACAGATGCTTTTTCGTAATTGAGAAATACCAAAAACAAAAATGAAAAATTTTATTTTGGGTCTAATCTGTAAATGTGTATTCAAATGTTCAGTTTTAATAAAATTTCTTACAATCGTTCAAACTAATTTATTTTAAACTTTAGGAATTGAGGCTTTTTTCGCGGTATATTCAATATACATGCATATATTCAAATTTTCAGATTTGCGTAGCTCATGTCAGTTTATTTGCTTAACCGATTGCCTACTCAATTCTCGAGAAGGAACACTGCAAGCACTCTGTGTGTAACGATGCAAAGATGTGCATTTCACTAGCTTAGGAGCTGTTTGATAACACCTTATGAAGGAAAGTCCTTGACAAAATCGCTTCTGGGATTCAGCAGCATGATTTATGTATATACTTTTGCCTACGCACAAACCAATGGATAAAACATTTTTGCCGCAATGAGTCCAGTACCTCAAAAACATGGATTTCTAACGCGTTAACAGCTTCTTCTGGCGTTAAAAATCGTTGTCCGCGAAGTTTATCAGTACTGTATGGCAGATTAGCCATCAATTCGGTGTTTTGGGTGCTTAAAAAATGCATTTGCTTGACTAGATGAGCTCTCATTTGTTTGATGAAAGCACATGTGTCGTCATTCGTTGTTTTTCCTCCATTCGTCCAGCATTGTTGCCAAATAAATAGATGTTCCTTTAACGCCAGTATAAGTATATGATCCGCCCCGTTAATATGAAGAAACAAGCGACAGCTTTTATTTTCTTATTTTCAACGATCCTTCAAAAAAAGATAAAGGCTATAAATTCATCGGAATATTTACATTGTATATATATATTTTATGTACATACGTACATACATACATGTGTATGTTATCGGTTAAGTTTGGACCACGTGAACAATTTTCGATAATTCTTTATCAAACGTGGTGCTATAATAATTTTATTTTGTTCACATTATTGGATCATGAAGAAACTACCGGTACCGATAAAGATAACTTGTTTTTGTTAAAATGTAATTACATAGATTTGAAGTCTCTACGTAATTTTTTTACGACAAAGTTGACAAATGTATTAAAACATTTTCCTCACATAGCGCTGAAATGTGGTGTGAAGTTTCTCCTTAGAGCTTCTGATAGAAATTTTGAAGAGCAAAAGGTTTACACAATAACAAAACCCGCTTACAAAAAGTAGAACCGAGCATGATAAAAATATAGTAAGGTAGAACCGCTGAGAGTCACTTTTAAAATTCTTGACGTTTCCAAACATTTTAATTTTTAAATTTACTCACAAACTCACACACACATTTTCATTTTCAATCTCAAGCAACAACAATTTCAAACAATTTCAATTTTTTATTTTCACTTTTATATGATTTTAAAATGTTGGCAAACTTCAAAAAAAATCATGGCCGACAAATTGAGAGAACGGTTCTACCTTGCTATGTTTTTATCATGGAACCGAGTATAAAAATTTAAATGGGAGCTGTGAAGAAAACCGATATAAGGAGAATCAAGTGCATTAACTTCCAAGTAAAAACAATAAGAAATTTGTATGGGAATATCCCATCTAAGATGCTTAAAACTTGTATTTTTTATGGGGGCACCATGTTTACCTGTACATACTATATATATGTACATAATGTATGTATGTACGTGGGCATATGTACATTAGTAATTTCCGAAACTTCGCAGCGCGGAATCAAACAATGTGCTAATAAACATTTATTGTTGCTAACATAATTTCTTTCGCTTATCATTTTACGGTAATGAAAATTACGTACTTTGGTTCAATTCAAAAGTGTTTACTTACATACATACATATGTACATGTGCATATGCACATACACGTGTATACATATGTATGCAGTTGCCCATATGCTTATCAATTAACTACATACATATGTACATACATGTGCACATTAGCGAGAAATTAATTTTAATTGTTTTTAAATTATCTTTAAATTGTAAGCTTAAATTCTCATTAAAAACTTTGTATCAATTAAATTTTTTTGTCATTATGCGTAACTGATGTGACCCTCTTCCTCTTCTTATTTGGCGCTGTAACCGCATAAGCAATTTTGGCCGAGTTCAACAAAGCCCTTCAGTCGTTTCTCTTCTGTACCAACTGACGCCAGTTGCAAATGCCAAGTCCTTCTCAGCCTGGTCTTTCTATCGCAGTGGGGGCATCCCTCTTCCTCTGCTACCACCAGTGGGTTCCAAGTTGAATTCTTTCAGAGTTGGAGCGTCGGTGTTGAATCTGCTGCACTATGTCCATGTCGTTGTAAAGCTGATATATGTAGCTCATCGTTAAATCGTCTCCGGTACTCAGCGTCGCCGATGCGTCAAGGCCCGTAAATCTTCTTTCGAATACTCCAAGAGCCGCCTCATCGGATGTTGCCATTGTCCATGCTTCTGCGCCAATTACCAACACGGGCATGATGAGTGACTTATAGAGTGACGTTTTCGTACGTCGAGAGAGGACTTAACTCCTGAATTGCCTACTCAGCTCAAAGAAGTTTTTATTCGCCAGAGTGATTCTGCGTTGAATTTCGATGCTGACATTATTATCGGTGCTAATGCTGGTTGCCAAGTAACGAGTGACGAGGATGATAAGGTGCGAATGCGCTGACTGTTTGTTTTATGACAGGAGATACTTCGTCTTATCCTCGTTTACCACCAGGCCCCTTTGCTTTACCTCCTTCCTTCCTTCCTTATCGAACTTGGAAAAGGCATAATAGACATCGCGGTTTTGGTATTGCTCAACGTCCATTTACATAGCCGTATAAACTTCGCTGGGATGCCAAATTTAGACATCGCGGCCTAAAGGCTAGGCATCTCCTTTTAATGCAGTCGAAAGCGGCTTGGAAGTCGACAAATAGATAGTAAGTGTCGATCCTTTTCTCGCGAGTCTTTTCTACGATTTAGCACATTGTGAATACGTCGTACTTGATTAGCTCAGCTGGCAGGCCGTCAGCTTCAGCAGTTTTGTTGTTTTTCAGCCGCGTAATTCGAACATCGACTCCGTCATCATCGACTGGGGGCTCGTGTTCGTCTTGTCCACAATTTTCCTTGCTGCTACCATTCAGTAGGATGCAAAAGTGTTCCCTCCATAGTTGAAGTACGTCGGTCACTAGTCTTGAAAACTTCCGTAAGTCGCCTAACTCTCTGGTAAAGTTTTTGGGTGTTTTCCCTGTCGGCCAGCATTTCAAGCTCTTGTCACTCCCGTATTTCGGCCTCTATCTTCTTATAGCGGCAAATACGTGTCGCATCCCTCTACACTCTTCCTATAGCCGTCCCACATAGCTGCCGTTGGGCCGTTATTTTTTTTTTTTGGTTCGAAGTGGATTAAGAATTCTGACCTTCAATTGACTATTATGTATGATCCTGCTTGTCCAAATTTTGGATATACATACATACTCGGTTTTATTATTGCAATTTTTATTTATGTACATACACTCATACATATGTACATATCTTAATTTTTATGCGCATCTAAAATTACATACACACAGATTTAAATGGCATATTTTATAATTTCAGGGTGTGAAAAAACCTTTCGATCAAGTCATTCGTGCTAATATCGGTGATTGCCATGCTATGGGACAAAAGCCTATCACCTTTCTGAGACAGGTAAAATTAAATTAATTAAATTGAAAAAATAGATTTGAATAGTGAAACAAAATAAAATAGAACAAAAAATAAATTAGATTAAATAAAATTATTATATATTAAATTAAACTAAATGAGGTTATATTAATTTGAGTTTAATTAATTAAATTCAAATTAATTAAATTAAATTAAACTTTAGAATTGACAAAATAATCAACTTCGCTCTAATATAAATATGTAAAAGTATCGTAGTCGATGCCAAACGGTAATTTACATTCCCGTGGCTTATAGGTCGATCGATAATGTTTATATTCTTTTCAGCTTATGGCCCTAACCTTGGATACAAGTCTTTTCGATTCACCTAACTACCCAGAGGATGTGAAGAAGCGTGCGCGCATCATTTTAGACGGCTGTCAAGGGAAATCAGTTGGCTCCTACACTGACTCGGCTGGCATTGAAGTGATTCGTAAGCAAGTGGCTGATTTCATTGAGAAGCGGGATGGCATACCAAGCAATTGGGAGAATATTTATTTAACAGGTGGTGCCTCCCCAGGCATCAAAAGCATATTGGCGCTCGTTCGGTGGGTATTTCAATGTAACAGTTTTACCTAACAAGCATTGTATGATCAATTTAATATCCTTCAAAATACAATACTACAGCTGTAAAATTGGCGGCAAGCGTCCTGGTGTAATGGTTCCCATACCTCAATATCCACTGTATTCGGCTACAATTTCGGAGTATGCCATGACTCGTATCGGCTACTACCTGAATGAAGAACAAAACTGGAGCATGGAAGTTCCAGAACTCGAGCGAGCCTACCAAGAAGCACGTAAAACCTGTGAACCACGCGCCCTAGTTGTCATCAATCCGGGCAATCCCACCGGTCAGGTGCTAACGCGTGAAAATATCGTAGATGTAATTAAATTCGCACATAAATACAAGCTAATCGTATTGGCTGACGAAGTGTATCAGGCTAACATTTGGGCTCCCAATTCGAAATTCTACTCCTTCAAGAGTGTAGCACATGAAATGGGTTCACCCTACAGAGAAATGGAATTGTGTAGCTTTATGTCTGCCTCAAAGGGCTACCTAGGCGAATGTGGTATACGTGGTGGCTACATGGAGATAGTGAACATGTGCCCAAAGGTGCAAGCCACGCTAACAAAGTCTATAACCGCTTCGCTATGTCCAACTTCTGCTGGTCAGGTGGCTATTAGCGCATTGGTAAGTGAATGATGTGGCATTGAGTTGCTGTTGTAGTTGCTTGCTTCAAAATGAACAATTGTTTGTAAAAACACATCATTTAAATTTTTAGGTTTATCCACCAGAAAAGGGTGAGCCTTCATACGAGCAGTATATAGCCGAGAAAGCAGAGGTTTTGAATGCCCTTAAAGAGCGCGCTGAATTAGTATACAAAACGTTCAACAGCTTTGAGGGATTCAAGGTGAATGTGGTACAAGGGGCCATGTACGCTTTCCCACAAATCGTTATACCAGCTAAGGCTATCGCGGCAGCAAAGGCAAAGAATATGGCGCCCGATGTGTTCTATGCCTTTGAATTGTTGGAATCAACCGGTTAGTATGCATGCCCCGCTGATCGGTATTTTGCATTTTATAGCTCATGAGGTTTTAAATTGAACAACATTTTTTATTCTAACGCATTTTTTAGGCATTTGCATTGTACCTGGCAGCGGTTTCGGCCAAAAAGACGGCACCTATCACTTTCGCACCACAATTCTGCCTCAGACCGACAAACTGAAAATCATGTTGGACAAATTTCAAACTTTCCACGCTGATTTCATGAAGAAATATAAGTAAATTGTATTAGAAGATTCATGGAAATCTGGTGCTATGCAAAATATGTATGCCATCTACCATCCATCCATTAAATGGCGTGGCGCCACAGTATACTACTAACGCACCGCGGTTTGAAACTTGAATTACAGATCATAATTCTCCAGAGCCTTCATTTTTTAACCAATTAGAAAATTTGTTTTTTTTTTTTAATGAAAGCCTATAAAATGTACAGTAACCTGTTCAGCCCGATTGTTTTTTTACCTAAAATTTAATGGGCTATAAAACTGCATGCCTAAAACTTTTGCACAAACACAAAAAAAAAATTGTGAAATTTCTTTTATATTTATTTCAAACTTTTCTTGTGCATTTTTTTACGTTTTGGGGGAACCCTTTAATTTTTTATACTACGTAACATTATGTGGTACAGGAGAATCGATTTTTTCAAAATTGCTACTTTTTCGGTACTTTACACTTACAAACTTATAATCTATATATATAATAAAATTGTAACGGCACGATGTCTGTACATTATAGATATTAAAGAAAACTTAATATGGGGGTCTTTATTAGAGCAATAAAAGCCAAATCAGCAATTTTTAGAAGTTTTTTGTCTGTATATATGTTTGTACGCACATCACCTTAAAAATAATGCATGAAATTGGTTTAGAGAGTTGCCACCTGTTTTGAAATTACAGTTTAAGTAAATTGATAAGATAAAGTAAATATTGCAATATGGCTGTCTAAAGAAAGATATTTACGAAGGCTTACAGCCGAAAATATTTCTGAGGAGGGTTGCTACCTCTTCGAAAAATTTGACTTAATTAAATTGATAAAATAAATGAAATATTACAATACCGGTATCAAAAAAAAAAAAATACTTTTAAGGCGCAGTGAAGTGCGTCGGGTATTTGCTAGTAAATAAATAAAAACTCAAAAATCGGGCTCAACACGTTTCTTGTAAATTTTAAAAGCTTTAATTTAAAAATGAAATTTATCAAATTGGTTAAAACTGAAGGCTCTGGAGGATTATGAAGAGTAAACTCCATCAGTTTCATACCACTGTGTAACGCTGTGTTTAGGACGATTTGCGATTCTTTTAATGTGTTAAAATATTTTCAATTTTTATAAATGTACAGTAATTAGTAAGTGCTTAGTGTAAAATAGAGGCAAGAAAAATGTTGCAAAGTTCGAGCATGAAACGAAATAAATAAATAATAAAATATCTATATTTAAATGTAATAATTTCAACTGTTAATTTACATGCATACATATGTACATATGTAATGTAGCTAAAGGATAAGACGAAGAAATTGGATAACAAAAAATTAATTAAATGTATTCTAAATTGCCAAATTTTGATTGATAAAAGATTTATATTATAAAAAATGGAGGACTATAGTTTTATTTTAAATTGGCTAGCTTATTATTGAAAGACTTAGCAGTTTTGTTTTGTTGAGCGAATATACACGAGCGCAGTTCAAAACATTTTGTATTCAAAGTAAGAAAGTATTAAATTAATAAAAAACTTAAATTGAAAAAATTAGCATTATTTTTAAATGCGTTTTATTTTAAGAGGAAGTGTAGAGCTCACAATATATCACTAGGTCGCGATGCATCTGATTCTTCTTTGGCGCTGTGAACACCTAAACGATTTTTGCCAAGTTTTTTCACAACCATCGCAGAGCGGGCCTTCGGGCCGGCCCCAAAAACTAAAGCTGCCTTTTCACTGATCGATTTTTGTCGTTCAACCAAAATCGGCTCGTGTAAATGTCAATTCAACCGTAATAGGTATGTAATTGTTTTGGCTAGTCGATTTTCCAGTCGACCGAAATCGAACCGTGTAAAGGCAGATAAAGAAAGCAGACAACGATTCAAGCGACGCGTATAGTGACGCACAAACCGTCTCCAAATATATGGCTCTATGCTTCATCAGCAATTGCTGAACCACAACTTCAGAGGTCCAACATTCAGTGTCAAGAGTCTAAGGATGTTGACGACGCTATTCTCGTAGTCCCAGTGGACTTGCCAAATGATATGAAGTCCGAGGATGTCGATATGCTAGAGAATGGTGTGGCTACTATAGATTATTCTTCATCATTCTAAGGCCCTTTCGACCGTTTTGCTCCCGCACCTAAATTACGGTTTCTTATACAGTGCACCACAAAAATCTAGGCACAGAAAATTTTGCACGATGTAAGCAAAGTTTTTATTTTTATTTGTTTTCGCAATTTTTTTTTATAAAAATATAGTCGAACATATCGAGCAATAACCGCCAAAACAAACGCAAGCCACATTTTTTATTCAAAAATTTCTTTTTTATGCAGAAATGCATATCGTGGGCTTATATTCAATACCCTCTATGTATCTGCACTTTTCACAAAAAGGAGATTCTGATATAAAAATCCACCTAAAGCTTAACTGTCATCGGCGATATTAATGCTGACCTTGTATGACGCTTGACAGAAGAATTTACTATTAAATTGCAAAGTCAGAATTCGTATCAGTGTTGATAGGAAAGTCCCTGATGGATTCTAACATCACACAGTAGTTTTTGGTGAAAATTGCAGATAGAGGGTATTGAATATAACTAAGCCCCGATATACATGCTCTAGGAGCAATTCTGCAGCGAAAATAAAATTTAGAAAAAATGTCTTTTACGTTTTTTTTTTTGAGGTTAGGGCTCGATACTTTGTATGGAAGAAAATGCCTAACACCGTCAGCAAAAAAAAGCCATCAAAAATCAAACTTGAACTTGAAAAACTTGAACTAAAATTTATTAGGCTACAAAACTCCAAATTTTATTAAATTTTTTTCCAGTGTTGCACAAAATTGATAACTTTATTTTTTTTATTTTTATTTTTTCTTGTGGTATGAACTACACATCACTGAAATGGACCAGTTCGAGACTAATATATACATATATATATTTTTTCATAAAACGGCGTGGGGAGTTGTAATTCGATGAAATCATACCAATAGTTACGTCTTTTTGCATTTCAGGTGATGATATATTAAAAAAAAAAATGCAAAACGAAATTAAACTAAAAAATAATAATTCGAAGAATTCTCTGCGCCTAAAAATTTGTGGTTGACTGTAGATACCAATTTCAAAAGAATAAATTCTGTCATTAGTGAATTATTGTGGTAGTATTCATATTACTGCAAACTATCGTTATATAGGAGGTAGGCGT